>NC_140348.1:28496942-28693942 GCF_963514085.1 Chelon labrosus
TGTAATTATCACCAGGAAAGAACAGGATACAGTTACCACGGCAACAGAGGCTTAAATGAGGGAGTCAGGGCAACACACACACACAGATGTGTTTGGCTTTGAGAGGACAGTCACTGACACGACGTACTGTCCTCATGAGGACCTCAGTCTGTGGTCCTCATGAGGACAGCAGGACATGAAGACACAGTCAGACTTACATGGTCCACTGCAGCTTCTCGTTCTTGATGGAGCTGTACAGCGTCTGCAGAGACACAACACAACATCAGCACCTCATCGTCCACAACATCTGAACGTCCACAGTCCACACGTCCCGTCCACATGTCCCACCAACACGTCCCACCAACACAGTCACTGGGCTGTGAGTTCAGGCTGTGCAGTAGAAACATGAAGTTAAGACATTTATTCCTTTAAACTCTTCAGGTTATTCCTTCATGTACGTTAGAGGACGTCTCACGGTGTTGTTGTGTTTCTAGAGGACGTCTCACGGTGTTGTTGTGTTTCTAGAGGACGTCTCACGGTGTTGTTGTGTTTCTAGAGGACGTCTCACGGTGTTTCTAGAGGACGTCTCACGGTGTTGTTGTGTTTCTAGAGGACGTCTCACAGTGAGAATCTGATTGACTGAAGAAGCTACGTCTCCTTTCTTTAGCATCTTTGACCTGAACGACACAAACTGGTTCTAAGCAGGAAGGTCGTAGTAACCATATCAGCCTGTAGAGGGCAGCGCTCCTGAGCAGCTCCTCAGGTATAAACTAAGTTAACCTATCAGACATTAGAGACGTTTTAGCTCCTGACGGGTCCGGTCCGTCCTGTCACAGCTAGCATGCTAGCACAGATAATAATCTGGTCTGAGGGGGTCTACCTTCTTCTTGCGGCCGTGCTGGTGCTGGTGTCCGTCCTGACTCTTTCCCAGCAGGTCGGGGAAGGCCAGCGGTTTGAGGGACCGGGACCGGGGGGCTCTGGGATACCTGAACGGGTCGGCCTCCCTCGAGTCCCGGCCGCTCCGGACCGAGCACAGGGACCGGGACCGCATGCGTCCCGTGGAGTGGATGCTGTTGACGCCGATCATCGCGCCGACGGATCCGACCCGAGTCCGACCCGAGTCAGACCGGTTCGGGTCAAAACAAACGAGACGAGCTCGAGCCAATCAGAGTAAAGATCCAGGAGACGTCAGAGGAACGGACGTCGTCACAGCTCGGATCAGATCCACCAACAGGAAACAGTCACTGGACTGAAACCAGACCAGACGCCGTCGGACCGTCGGACCGTCGAACCGTCGGACCGTCGTCACGGCGTCACGTCTCAGATCAAACTTTATTTAAACTCTGACTGTCCTCCATGGGTCCGTCCGCCCGTCCTCTGGTCGGAGGAGAATCCTTGCGCCCAAAATAAAGACGAGTGACGGAGGAGAGACGTCGGCGGACGATCGACCTCACGTCCAAACACCAGGGAAGGAAGAGGCAGGGGCGAGCGAGCACACCCACACACACAGAGAGAGAGAGAGAGAGAGAGAGAGAGAGAGAGAGAGAGAGAGAGAGAGAGAGAGAGAGAGAGAGAGCACCCCAAAACTGACGTCAGCCTCCTCCAGCTCCCTGATGGATGGAGGGATGATGGAGGAGGATGATGGAGGAGGATGATGGAGGATGGAGGGATGATGGAGGGATGATGGAGGAGGATGATGGAGGAGGATGATGGAGGGATGATGGAGGGATGATGGAGGAGGATGATGGAGGGATGATGGAGGGATGATGGAGGTGCAGAACAAAAGGAGGTGCAGTGAAAACAGAAGGAGTTCCTCCTGTTGAATTTAAAGAGAGAGAGAGAATCCCTCCTTCCTCCTCATCAGATTTCTTCAACTTCACTTCCTCTCTTCTTCTTCTTCTTCTTCTTCTCTGTTTGTTGTCGTCTTCCTTCTGCAGGAGAATCCCTCCATCAGGTGAGCTCACTCCTCTTCCTCCTCTTCCTCCTCTGAACTGTTGAAGACTGCTTGCTCGCCCTCCTCCCTCCTCCCTCCTCCTCCCTCTCTCTCTCTTTTTTTCCCTCGCTCTCGCAATGCGCATTTTCTCCCAGCTGCAGCAGCCAATCAGAGGGCAGGGCTGGCAGCTTGGGCCCGCCCCCTGATCTCCTTGGAGCTGTCAATCAGGACGACTCTCAGAGCTGAATGTAAAAGCAGCCGAGACGAAAACAAAGCTTCAAACAGTCGATACGTGATCAGATGGTCTGAGCGACGACGCCACGGCTGCTAACATCAACGATCATCAACGATCATCAACGTTCATCAACGTTCATCTGTTCTGTCAGTTTAAATATTCATGTTTAGTTTCTCATTGAACTAAACAACATTATTATTATTATTATTTCTGTAGAAAATAATGAGAATCTATTTATTTGAAGGTTTGATTGAATTAAACCAGAATGATTCATTATGAGACAGACCCAGGCTGCAGCTAGCAGCCTTTATGCTAAGCTAGGCTAACCATGGACCCAGTTCTCCTTGATCTCATGAGACACAACAACCACAGAGACACAACAACCAGAGACACAACCACAGAGACACAACAACCAGAGACACACAGCGTCAGTCAGTTACTGGTTCAGGTTTGGACATGTGGGACGTGTGTGTGATGTCCATAAAGACAGTAGCAGCTGTTGATTGGTCTGATATCAGATGATTACTGTGATGATGAATAATTTAAAGTTCCTCAGAGCTGGTGTGTCTCAGTCGTGTCCTCTTTTCTCTCAGACAGCGTCCCAGATTCTGAGACATGTCAGTTATAACTGTCTTCTGAATATTTACTGCTGCCGACGGCAACAAACCCTCCACACACACTAACAGAGACACCACGATGATGATGAAGATGATGGAGATGAAGAGGTGACGTACATTCATGTTGGTCAGACGCTCAGATCTGAGAACGTGTCTTTGTTTGTTTATGAGGACCAACAACGACCTCTGAAGGTCAGACCACGAACCAACAAACCTCTGGAGACCTCTGAAGTGGGCGGGACCAAGTTGAACTGATCTGGTCCAATGGGAGAAGCCGATCCAGTTGATTGACACGTGACTCAAGCACAAAGTTCCCCAAACGTTTCCCTGAAGGAAACACTGTCCACCATTTTGGTTCCTACCCCCAGATCCACCATGATGATAGCAGCAAGAAGAGCTAGCTCCGCCCACACACTCCACATGTTTATATGGGGGTCACCATGGCAACCAGAGTCTGGGACGTCCACTGTAGACCGACTGTCTTCTACAGAGACATGGACGACCAGAGAATCAGTTTGTTGACGGGAGTTTATGCAACAGTAGTCGGTTTAGCGGTTTATGGGCTAATGTTCTAGCCTGCTGTTAGCTGGTTTAGGCTAGTACACTACTCAAATAGTGGGAGGGGGTATTAGTGTGTTTTATCCACTAGGTGGCAGCAGAGCTCAAGAAGAAGAACACAGGTGTAGAGCTGATGGAGGATATCACCAACAGGCTGTGAGCGTAAAGAAGCTGTTAGCCTCGTACTGTTGACAACCACATCACAGTGAATGACAGAAAATAACTGAGAACCACCAGGCTAGTAGGTTTAAGCTAGCATTGGTTTGTTAAGGCTAATGATGGCTTTTTTAAGCTAGTGTTGGTTTAGGCTAATGTTGGCTGGTTTACGCTAACGTTGGCTGGTTTGCGCTAACGTTGGCTGGTTTACGCTAACGTTGGCTGGTTTACGCTAACGTTTCCTGGTTTAGGCTAATGTTGGCTGGTTTACGCTAACGTTTCCTGGTTTAGGCTAATGTTGGCTGGTTTACGCTAACGTTGGCTGGTTTACGTTAATGTTGGCTTGTTAAGGCTAATGTTGGTTTAGGCTAACGTTGGCTGGTTTACGCTAATGTTGGCTGGTTTACGCTAATGTTGGCTGGTTTAGGCTAATGTTGGCTGGTTTACGCTAACGTTTCCTGGTTTAGGCTAACGTTGGCTGGTTTACGCTAATGTTGGCTGGTTTACGCTAATGTTGGCTGGTTTAGGCTAACGTTTCCTGGTTTAGGCTAATGATGGCTTCTTTAAGCTAATGTTGGTTTAGGCTAATGTTGGCTGGTTTACGCTAATGTTGCTTGGTTAAAGCTAATGTTGGCTTGTTAAGGCTAATGTTGGTTTAGGCTAATGTTGCCTTGTTTAAGCTAATGTTGGCTGGTTTAAGGCTAACGTTAGCTGGTTTAGGCTAATATTAGTAACCTTAACCAACACTGAGGACAGTTGAGATTGGACTGGAACATCCCTAGACTTTATATTCAGCTTGTTTATCGTGAAATATACAAGAGTGTTACATAGGCAACCAGAGTGTGGGACGTCCACTAGAGACCAAGAAGAGGACGTGTTTCTAGGTGGTGGGGGTTAATGAATGAGTGAATGCGTGAATGCGTGCGTCACCTTGAGCAGGTCTTTGGAGAAGTCCTTTCCATCGTTGAGTCCTTCCAGGTTGGAGATGAACTGACTGCAGGACATCCTCTTCCCCACGTTCTGGACACAGAGACAGAGACAGAGACAGGACGTCCTCGTCAGTTTCACTTCCACCATGTGACAGATGAAGCTCAGCGTTAACTCCTGCTGTCACATACAGACTGTTGCCACGGCAACGGTCAGCACTTCCTCAAACATGTCGCTTAGCAGAAGGAGACGCGTTTAAACAGGAAACACGTTCATCACATTATAAGACTTATTATTTATTTATTTATCAGCTGATCTATAGAGACATAAACTGACTCACGTTTCCATGGAGATCGGTGTTCAGCAACATGATGGCACAGGTCAGAGTGTGGACGCTGTCTGAGAGACAGAGACACAGACAGGTGAGGGACAGACAGAGACAGATAGAGACAGACAGACAGAGACAGATAGAGACAGACAGAGACAGACAGAGAGACAGACAAGTTGAGACAGCCAGGTAGAGACAGACAGACAGAGAGACAGCCAGGTAGAGGGACAGCCAGGTAGAGACAGACAGGTAGGGACAGCCAGGTACCTTCAGAGCTGAGACAGTCTGGGTTACAGTGTCTGTATCTCCTGGAGAAGTGAGCGAGGACTCTCTCTCTCTCCTGAGTTTCTCCCATCAGAGCAAACTGTCTGAGAAACGCCCTGAACAACAACGACAACAACAACAACAACCAGACGTTAATGAAGCTCGTTGCAGGCTGACATGTTTCTAAACAACCTGCTGACAGATGTTTCACAATAAAAGCCCCCAGGTAACTTATATGATCCTCTTCTCAGTCTTTTATTGTGAAAACAGGAAGTGTTGACTGACCTGAGCGCCTGGTCAAGGGTCAGACCAGTGAAGTTAAAGTTAGAGAGATATTCCTCCGCCACCATCTGACTGAACTCATTACTGGAGACAGAGACAGAGAGACAGAGACAGAGAGAGAGATAGAGACAGAGACAGAGACAGAGAGACAGAGACAGAGACAGAGACAGAGACAGAGACAGAGACAGAGAGACATGGGTTTAATTCCTCTGGACCAGAGAGAAATAAAAACATCTCATTTAAACTAATTAACTCCACATCACAGCTACTCCTCTGTTCATCACCACATTAAGCCCCACCCCCATGATCTGATTGGTCCAGCAGATCGTTGCTGAAGGTAAATCCCACGTCTGCAGCTGCTAAGCTAGCTTTCTAAATCATTTTAAATGTTTGTGTTTGACTGAGGAACTGATAAAACATTAAATAAATACTTCCTGGATCATAAACAGCTGAGCTCTGATTGGTCGGGGAGCATCATGTGATCACGACGCATCATTTCATTCAGGTGACGCATGGTGGCGCAACTAGCCGCCTCCAGTTACTACGACAACCACCAGTCAGGAGGCTGCCTGAGGTTAAAGGTCGAAGGTCAGAAACACCTACTTCTTGCCGAGGTGCCGGGCGACGTCCGACTTCCTGAAGCCGTCCAGGTTGTAGAGGCGCTTGGCGAGGCGTCTGGCGGCCTGCAGGTCGGCCTTGGTGCCGTTGGCCAGCGCCTCATCGCTGCCGCCGAGCGCCAGGCGCTCCGCCACGTCCGCCTGAGGGTAGAGCAGCTCGGCCGGACGGTTCACAGGACGCTCCCTGAAAACACAACACGACACGGGACGGTGAGCTTCACATCCTTCACACCTGAAGACCTGATGATCTGAGAGGACGTCAATAAGACTGACTAGACATTTATTAAAAGAGAATTCACTGGAACTGGCCACTTCATTAGGTACACTAGTGAAGGTTCTGGTGTTCAGGTTCAGTTTGTAATAACTCAGAGAGATGTTGATCTGTAGCTGGTTCCTAAAGATGAATCCAGTTTAACTCCATCCTCCACAGTCATCACAGGTCAACCACCACCACCACCTCCTGACGCTGCTTCTACATCAACTCAACATTATTTAGATTAGAATGACTTCACTAGCGTACCTAATGATCTGGCCGTTATTTAGATTAAAGTGTTCTACTTCCTGTTCTCAGAGTTCCTCCTTTTCTATGAAATGATTCTGGTTCTAGACGAGAAAATGAAGAGTTAAACAAGAGGTTCAGCAGAAACGCTGAGATCCAGGAGAAGATCCTGAGCCTTTAGCATCTGGGTCCAGGTTCCAGAATAATCCAGAATAATCCAGCTTCACCCACACAAAAACCAGATCACAGCCGGGAATAAATGATTCATGAGCAACAGAAAACAGTCTCAGCCTGGATGGACAGGTCCAGGTCCAGGTCCAGGTCCTTACCAGACTCTAGTCATGTGACCTTCAGGTGATAGAATCATTTAGAGTTGAACACTTACTTCTACAAAGTCCAGATGAGTCCAAGCCTCAGATCTGCTCAGTTCAGCTCGATGTCTCTGAGTTTTCTGATCAATAATGGAGTGAATGTAAAACACCTCTCTGCTGCTGAGACGTGTCCTCTGTCCATCCGTCCTCCTTCACACTAACAGAGGTTTAATCGCTCTGATGTCAACAGGAAGTGGAGTCACAGTGAATGAGAGTCAAAGTGGGAAGTGGTCGAACCGCAGCGTGGACGCCACTTCCTTTAATGAAGCCCAGCTTCCCCTCAGACGACCAGAGACTCTCACGACCAATCACAGACCAATCACAGACCAGCCACAGACCAGCCATTGACCAGTCACCGTCCAGTCACCGTCCAATCACCGTCCAGTCACCGTCCAATCACAGACCAGCCACCGACCAATCACAGACCAATCACAGACCAGCCAATGACCAATCACAGATCAGTCACAGACCAGTCATCGACCAATCACAGACCAGTCATCGACCAATCACAGACCAGTCACAGACCAATCACAGACCAGTCACCGACCAATCACAGATCAGTCACAGACCAGTCATCGACCAATCACAGACCAGTCATCGACCAATCACAGACCAGTCATCAATCTAGCCTCCTAGCCTGCTAGCCTGTTAGCTAACAGTAGCTCTTCTTAGTTTTTTCTCAGTAGAACGTTTGTCTTCAGTAAAAGACAAAGAACCCTGAGACGTCTACTTCCTGGTTTGAAGGACCAATTAAAGCCAGACGCTGTCCGTCCTCTGGGTCAGTAGTACTTCCTGGTCCGGATGTTTCTGTCGGCAGACCTTCCTACGCTCTCCAACACATCCCATTCATCCAGGACAGAAATAACAACTGAACTTCACTCGACATGATGAAAGGAAACTCTCAGCGTCCAGCGTCAGGAGGAGGACAGTGAATATAAATGACACTGGACTGATGAGAATGATGAAGACATGTCCTAACCAGGGTCACAGTTCAGCTCACATCATCTGATCTAAAGCTACAGGAGCTACAATAACTCTGATGACATTACCCCCAAATAAATCCTGTCAGACGCAGTCATTAGCTTCTAATTCAAACCTCTCTGGAACCTCTGGACAGAACTCTGAGAGCAGAACATGACAGAAGCTCAGATCTAATAAACCAACTGGTCTCGTCCAACATCCTCCAGGAAACCCAACCAGTCCAGTCGCCCTTGTCTCAGCTTGGTTGTTCTGGATCTACCATGACCTGGACGACTGAGGACCAGCTGGACCGAAGCAAAGACACAAGACAGATGAGAAACTAGAGGGACAAGATGGAGGAGACTCCACAAACCTCTGGAACCACCTGAACCGACAGAGACACTCAGAGACAAAGAGTATAACGCTGATATTTGAGGACATGCGTCTGTACAACATGAAGACGAGTGGAGCAACTAATACCAGCGTCAACCTGTTTAATAAAACACCACAGAAATATCTCTATAGAGGAGATCAGTGGGACACCCTGTAGAGACTCAGGTCCAGGTCCAGGTCCAGGTCATTACCAGACTCTAGTCATGTGACCTTCAGGTGATAAAACCTAAACTCTCTGAACACTTGGAGGAAACGTCTTCTACAAACACAACGAGTCCAGATGAGTTTGATCTAAATGTTGGAAAAACTGAATCAATGAATATTTATTCAACACAGAATGTTTTGGACAGACTCTGGTTTAACGGGTGGACCTTCATCATCATCATCATCATCATCAAAGGACAGAAACATGAATCCACAAAGCCAGTGACACCTGGTCGGACCCCCCCGCCTCCAGGCTGGCGTTGGTTTGATCCACCAGCTGGGACAGAGGATGAGGACAATGAGTCAAGAGGCTGAGATGAAAGAACCAGAGCATCTGTTGGACGGTCTGCTGATACAGTCCAGTCATTCCTAAACCTCTGAAACCAACAAGATTAAAAACCGTCCTGGACACAAGAGACCAACAGAGAACATCTGATCCCGTCTCTGGTTCTGGTTCTGGTTCTCCTCCTTCTCTGGACCATCAGCATCAGCTCTGAGGACGAGACGTTCACCTGCTGAATCTAAAACCTTCAGATTCACGTTGACTTGTCGCTGTTGGACGTTTGAACATTTAAAAGGTTTCAGATTCATTCTGTGGAGTAACAACAACCTCCACCAAGACTGTAAAATCACCCTTCATCATTCATTTATGAATTTTTAAGTTACCAGGCTTGAAAATGAATTTTTATTGATCATAGAGAAACGGGTTTAGGACTCCTGCTGGGAGCCGTTGATGTCTTTGTCTTCCTCAGCAAACTGTTTCCAGACGAGAAGAAATCTGGTTTCATTTCTAATCTAACGCGTCGTGTTGTCAGGACGGTCTAGAATCTATTTAATGTGAACCGTCCACGTTGCTGCAGGAGGAGGTGAAAACTACGGAGTACGTCTTCCTTCCTTCCTTCCTTCCTTCCTTCCTTCCTTCCTTCCTTCCTCTCCACGCGCTGCAGGTTTTTATAGATCTGATTCAAGAACACAACGAGTTTCAGAGTCCATTACAGGATGTGATCTGTACTGGTGTCAGAACTGGTCTGGAGTAAATTCACTTCTAGTTTCCATCTTTGTGAAAGTTTTATTATTATAAGGAACAAGAAGAAGAAGAAGAAGTGAAACGAAGCACGTTGGGAGGTTTGTTCTGATAAAAAACAACTTCAGAGTAACGGAAGGAAAATAAGGATTTATGATGAATTATGATGAATTATGATGAATTATGATGAATGATACAAACATTAGAAACAGACTGAGTCGCTTCAACTAAAACCAGACAGACGTTTGGTCTGAGGCATGTTCTCACCAAACTGATGCAGGAACATCTACACCACATTAACAGGGAACAACACCTTTAAACACCAGCTTCATGTTTGTGAAGCTTTACTGATCCACCTGTGGTCACGCTGCCTCGTTTCCTGTTTTCTAGTCTGAACTCACAGAGACACAGAAACTATCAGAGCTGAAACGAATCCATCTGATCATCTGACTCTATAAACGCAGCTAATTAAAGCTCTCCACTGAACTGACCTCTGATTGGTCCCCTGACCACTCCCCCATTTGTCAAGCCCCGCCTCTCTATGTTACTGTTGCTAGGTTAGACCAATGACAGGGGACCTGTCGCCATAGTTACCGCTACATTCATTATAAATGTTATAAAGAAACGCGTGACTGGAGAGGAACAAACACGACGTCAGTAACACGTCAGCAACACGTCAGCAGTGAATCATTACGTCCTGCAGGGGGCAGTGATTCGACCTGTAGCATCTCAACTAAAGAAGAAGAACCAAACGACGTGAACCGAGTCATGAAGGGAAAAATAATCCTTCCCCGTTCATCGGCGGACCAATCAGGAAGCAGGGAAGGGAAGCATCCTGAACACTCACCTGTACACGGCCGGGTAGGGCGGGGCATACAGGTAGCGGTCCTCCAGAGCCCCGCCCCCCCAGCATAACAGGTAGTTTGCCATGGCACTCTGGCTCCACCCACTCTCACACCCAGCCTGTGATGTCAGCTGCTGAGAGCGACATTCCTTGTGGACGCCCCTGACGGACGAGGAGGCGTTACCGAGGGAAACCGAGCGACATCCTGAAGAAACGACGTCTGAGCTTCAGTGGAAATCCTCTCTGATCCGTCTGGTTTCATTCCTTCGTCTCTCCTTCTCCTCCTTCTCCTCCTTCTCCTCCTCCTTCTTCTTCTCCTCCTCCTCCTCCTCTTCTTCTTCTTCTTCTCTGATTCTCTTCCTTACTTTAGAAGTCTCAGCGCGTTCCTCTCAACTTCACCACAACTTTCTCCTCCCTCCCTGTTGTTCCATCAGCTGCCTTATTTTCCTCCACCGAGGGGAAGGAGGTTTGTGTTTCCTCCCTTGTCTGACCGGCACGCCCCTCCTCCTCCTCCTCCTCCTCCTCCTCCTCCTCCTCTCTGTCCTCTCCTTCCTCTCTTTGTCTCTTCTTACCTTCCTTTGGCTGCATCGACCTTCCTGGACGTTTCAATCCGTCTCAGCAGCTCAATAAACAAACCACACGGCTTCAGAATGAACTCCTTCAATAAAACATCAAACTTCATTCATCTCTCTGAGAGCTGCTGCACATTTAACTTGGATCTTTCTCCAGCAAACGTGAAACTCAAACATTTTATTTCAGTGTCATCGCCTTCCGAGCAAAAGAAGGTCAGAGGTCAGAGGTCACAGCACCCAGACAACAGATGGAAAAGATCTACATGAATGACAGAGAGGAGGAGGAGGAGGAGGAGGAGGAGGAGTAAATGTGAAATCCTGGCTGGATGAATCCGTCTGGAATTTCCCTCTATAGGCTGATAAAACCGAGTGTGTGTGTGTGTGCTGTTTTTCGTTAGGTTGCAGGGACCAAACTCCTGAGGAATGCTAACGTTGTGAGGACATGGTGTCGTTTGAAGGTTAAAACCCGTTCAGAGCTGGTGTTAGGTCAAAGGTCAGGGTTAGGGTAACAGGGCAGTGAAGGAGTTATGTCAAAGGAAGGTCCTCACAAAGATAGAAACACCAGAATGTGTCTGTGTGTTCACCAAAGAAGAAGAAGCAGCGGTAGCTTCAGTTTGGGTGTGATCCTGTTTTCATTCCTCGTCTGGATTCTTTCTCTGTGGCTCCGTTTGTTTTCTCCTGGAAACAATAAAGTCTGAATGTGTTTGAATTTGAATTGTGCGTCTCCACCCAGAGGAAGGAGTGGGACGAAGCCAAAAGGAAAACCGAGAAGAACAGAAACCTCCCAGCAGTCAGTCAGTCTGGGTGTTTTCATTTCATTCCTTAAACGTCTGAATGTTCTCAGCTCAACGTGTTAGCATTCAGCTGGAAACAGTTAGCGCAGATAGCTCTCAGTGTTCAGCACAGGGAACAGCAACACTGCCACAGTTATCCATGTCATAAAGCTAACCATTAGCTACAAGTAACCCAGCTCTAAAGCTAACCATTAGCTACAACTAACCCAGCACTACAGCTAACCATTAGCTACAACTAACCCAGCACTAAAGCTAACCATTAGCTACAACTAACCCAGCACTACAGCTAACCATTAGCTACAAAGAACACTGTACATGAGCTAACCATTAGCTACAACTAACCCAGCACTAAAGCTAACCATTAGCTACAACTAACCCAGCTCTGAAGCTAACCATTAGCTACAACTAACCCAGCTCTGAAGCTAACCATTAGCTACAACTAACCCAGCACTAAAGCTAACCATTAGCTACAACTAACCCAGCACTAAAGCTAACCCTTAGCTACAACTAACCCAGCACTACAGCTAACCATTAGCTACAAAGAACACTGTACATGAGCTAACCATTAGCAACAGCTAACCCAGCACTAAAGCTAACCATTAGCTACAACTAACCCAGCACTAAAGCTAACCCTTAGCTACAACTAACCCAGCACTAAAGCTAACCCTTAGCTACAACTAACCCAGCACTAAAGTTAACCATTAGCTACAACTAACCCAGCACTAAAGCTAACCCTTAGCTACAACTAACCCAGCACTAAAGCTAACCATTAGCTACAACTAACCCAGCACTAAAGCTAACCCTTAGCTACAACTAACCCAGCACTAAAGCTAACCATTAGCTACAGCTAACCCAGCACTAAAGCTAACCATTAGCTATAACTAACCCAGTACTAAAGCTAACACTTTGCCACAGTTATCCATGTCATAATGCTAACCATTAGCTACAGTTAACCCAGTGCTAAAGCTAACCACTGCCTACAGCTAACACTGTGCTAAAAGCAGTAGCCACATAACTGTAATGAAGCAACCATTAGCTACAAAGAACCATGAACCAAAGCTACTCTGAGCTTTAACCAGAGACATAAAGACACGGTGTGACTCATTGTTAAATACAGACTTTACAGCGTCAGTAATAGCAGAGGGCAGAGTCACTGAACCAAACCCTTCATCACTGTTTCATGTGACGGCCGAGGTTTGAAAGTGGAGCACAAGAGAAAGTAGAACCAGAACTCATCGGACATCATCACAGACAAACGAGAAACAAAACAAGTTTAATCAGCAAAAATGAAGAACTGATAGTTATGTTTTCCTCTTTGTTCTCATATAAAATAAGAATCAGGTTTAGATGAAGGAGCCTCAACATGAAACAGGTCTTTACAAAACTAGAATATAAAATGTGTCTGTTGGGAGGAGTCTCGTTAAAAAGAAGAAGAAGAAGAAGAAGAAGAAGCAGCAGCAGTAGCTTCAGTTTGGGTGTGATCCTGTTTTTGTTCCTCGTCTGGATTCTTTCTCTGAGTCTCCGTTTGTTTTCTCCTGGAAACAATAAAGCTAACCACTAGCTACCGCTAACCCTGACCCAAAGTTCACCACTAGCTAAAGCTAACAGCTAGCTTTTAACCAACTATTGCTAAACCTACCATCAGCTACAACTAACCCTAAGCTAAAGCTAACCATTTAGCCTTAGTGACAGTAGAAGCTACAGGTTTAAGATGACTGGTTTTAAGAGGAACAATGCTCCATAATTACAGTCACGGGTCTGAGTCTGGCGTCAGACCTTCAGGTCTCAGGTCCTGGTTCTGTGTTCAGGCCTCGTCAGTGTCAGAACCAGGTGATGAACCGTGAAACCACTTCTGCTTTTCTATTTTAAACCCAGACCACACTCCAGGAAGTTAAGCCACCGTCGCCACGGTTACGGCAGCCGGGCCGGACGGACCGGGAGGGGGTCGTGCTTGAGTTATACAAGAGACTCAGCTGCATTAATGCACAAAGAGATGGTCACACAGAAAACATGGGAGGCTATGAATGAAAACACTGAGAGTGAATTTATCAGAGGTGATGGACCTACAGGTGAGACCTACAGGTGAGACCCACAGGTCAGACCTACAGGTCAGACCTACAGGTCAGACCCACAGGTCAGACCCACAGGTGAGACCTACAGGTGAGACCCACAGGTCAGACCTACAGGTGAGACCCACAGGTCAGACCCACAGGTGAGACCCACAGGTCAGACCTACAGGTGAGACCTACAGGTGAGACCTACAGGTGAGACCCACAGGTGAGACCTACAGGTCAGACCCACAGGTCAGACCCACAGGTCAGACCCACAGGTCAGACCTACAGGTGAGACCTACAGGTGAGACCTACAGGTGAGACCCACAGGTCAGACCCACAGGTCAGACCCACAGGTCAGACCTACAGGTGAGACCGACTCCTGCTCCACAACCGTTAGAATAAGTTTATGATTTATAGACTGAACCTTTACTACATTAATCCTCGCTACTAAATGTTTAATTTCTTGTCGCTCCAAAATGCCAAAATAATGTAAACATTAAAAACACAATCATAGACCGCTGCATAAAATCTATTATTCTACTAAAACACAGACAACTAAGCCAACATATGCTAGTTAAAATATATAACCTGATGCTTATTAAATTAAATTAATATAATTTGAATTACATTCATTGTTTAGTGTCTGAAATGACTGAACAGAATCTAATGAATAGTTTTTTCTTTTAAATCTAATAAATATGTCTTGTGACTGGCTCAGGGTCAGATGTTAAAGGTCACAATCACATTTATGTTCCTGTCTCTCAGTAAGAGCTGCAGCAGAGCCTCCTCTAACACTGACCACCAGACACTGGAGCCACATACGGCTCTGTGCTGCCACCCTGTGTCCGACCTGTGTCACTGCAGCAACCTTCAGTCAGCTGAGCTACAACCAGCAGCCAATCAGAAACCAGTCTACTAAAGACTCAACAACCAGCAGCCAATCAGAAACCAGTCTACTAAAGACTCAACAACCAGCAGCCAATCAGAAACCAGTCTACTAAAGACTCAACAACCAGCAGCCAACCAGAAACCAGTCTACTAAAGACACAAGGAGCTGCAGCCAATCAGAAACCAGTCTACTAAAGACTCAACAACCAGCAGCCAATCAGAAACCAGTCTACTAAAGACTCAACAACCAGCAGCCAATCAGAAACCAGTCTACTAAAGACACAAGAACCAGCAGCCAATCAGAAACCAGTCTACTAAAGACACAAGAACCAGCAGCCAATCAGAAACCAGTCTACTAAAGACACAAGAACCAGCAGCCAATCAGAAACCAGTCTACTAAAGACTCAACAACCAGCAGCCAATCAGAAACCAGACTCAACAAGTCTTCATATAAATTTTAATACTTGAATCTATGAATGAAAAGTTCATTCCACAGTTTCACTAAATGATTCTAAACTAAAGTTCAGATTTATTCAGTGAATTATGTTTTAAAGATTCTCCATCGTGTTGAGTCTGATTTAGCTGTGATGATCCTGTAGAGGTCACCATGGAAACTCCTCAAGACCCCAGACAGCCAGCAGGTTAGAACCCATAACCTTCATGCTGTGATGCTAACCACTGCTAAAGGATGCTAACACCCACTTAGAGCAGATCTACCTGGTTTAGTTTTAGAGGAAACACACTGATGTGGAGCAGCGCTGACATGCTAGCTGTTAGCATCAGTATCTCCATCAGCATGACCATTAACATCGACATTAGCATTCCATTAGCATCTGCTCTGGAGTCTCTGTTGAGTTCTTTCCTTTCAGACTCTGACCACCAACCAATAACCAGACTAAACTCTGTGATAGTTCAGATCCTCGGAGGATTCAGTCATAGGAAGTGTTTCAGCCACTTCTTCAGGTCTACTGGTCGTATCAATGCCCTCTAACGATAACAAGCATCACAGTCTCTGTTTAATGGCTTCTTCTGATGCTTGGGTTCAGACTGTGTCACAGCATCAATAATCTAACTGCTAAGCTAACTGCTAAGCTAACTGCTAAGCTAACTGCTAAGCTAACTGCTAAGCGGTCCGACTCACCTGGGGCTGCTGTGGAGCGACGGTGCTGAGCTCGCCTTTCGGAAGCCGTCTATGTGATTGGAGCGACGCCACGAGTCTTTCTCCGACCGGGACCGGACCGGAGGACCGGCATCGTCCTTGGAGGCTCCCTGGACACCGGGGCCCGAGGCGCTGAGGGCTGTTTCAGAGCGGGTCGTCTCAGAGGGGGCGGACGGGTCCGGACGAGCCAACGGGGCGAAACTGAGCTCGATGATCTGCTTGGCGCTCTCGCAGATCTGACTCTGAACACAAACACAAACTCGTCAGTGGGACGTCCGGGTCGCCAACCACCTGATTCCTCGGCCTCATACCTGGATCTCTGGGGTGAGCGTCGGCAGGTCGAAGGTGAACACGGACGTGGACCCGGAGGTCAGGAGGTCGACGCTGTCCAGGCTGCTGTACGAGGTGCCTTTGGCTCGGTGGGACTCCATGATGCTTTCAAAATGGCGGCTGAAGGAGTCCAGGTTGCTGTCGGAGGGTCGGCGGGGGCTGCCCACGGAGATGGGAGACTTGAGG
The DNA here is from genome assembly GCF_963514085.1 of Chelon labrosus. Lineage (NCBI taxonomy): Eukaryota > Metazoa > Chordata > Actinopteri > Mugiliformes > Mugilidae > Chelon > Chelon labrosus. The sequence goes on from NC_140348.1 coordinate 28,513,117, forward strand.
CCGCCGTGGGAGTCGGACGAGGCGTCCAGCGACCTGACGAGGAAACGACCAGCGAGAAGAGAGAAGCATGAACAAACTAGAACATCTGCTCCAGGAGGACTGGTCTCCTTGACTCCATGGGTTTCACCAAACATCCAACGAGTTACTGACGTGACTCACGTGGTTCTGGTTCCAGTGAACATCTATCTATCTATCTATCTATCCATCCCCCTCCTCCTCCTCCTCCTCCTCGTCCCAGGAACAAGGATGAAGCTGAGAGCAGATCCCTCAGACTCACCAGGCTGTCCTGGACACTGCCTGTTCTTAAATCTCATTTTTATTCTTTTTCATTTCATTCAGTCTGAGACAGAGCTGCTCTTCTTATCGTGTCTCCTCTTCATCGTCCTCTGTTCATCTATAGGTTTTAAATGTGTGGTAGAAATAACTTGACCTTGTCTCACCCCTTCAGCAGCAGACTGAACACCTCCACCTCCTCCTTCGCCGCTCTCTGTCTCTGTCGGTCTCCTTGCATCCTGACGCTGGCCCAGCTCGCCACTCCTTCCTCCTCGTCCTCCTCCTCATCCTCGTCCTCCTCGTCCTCATCCTTGCCTCCTCCAGGGCTCTGGGGTTTCGGGGAGGCGTTGGCGGGGCTGAAGCTGGAGTTTGCGAGGACGCTGCGGTTACTCCCGAAGGCCGAGTCCGCCTCCTCTCCTGCCTCTGCCTCCGCTCGCATCACCTACGGATTAAAAACTAGAGTTGACATCCTGACGCCACCTGAGACTCCCATGACCCGGACTCTGGACTCTCACCTCGTCCAGGTCCGTCTCCCGGTAGCAGCGCAGCGGCACGGCGTCCAGGTCCGTCTCAGAGTATTTGATGGTTTGGCGGATGATGCCCGTCTTGGGGGCGGAGCCTCTGGGGTCAGGGGTCACCAGCTCCACCTCGATCTGCCGCACCTCGTGATGTGACAGCTTTTTACCCCCGCTGTCCCGCCCCCTCCTCTGATTGGCTGGCTTCAGGTAGAGGGAGGAGGGTGGGGTGGGGCTGGGTGAGCCGCTGGTTGGAGGCGTCGTGGACGGAGCGTCTGCAGGAGAAAGGACGTGTGACGGTTACATGTCTGAAGACAAAAGGAGTTCCACAGGGTTCCTCACTAGGACCTGCTCTGGTTCCTGTTTATCTACAGTGGGGGGGGGGGGTTTACACCAAAGAACAAACGAAGACCAAAAATGTTTAATTTACGACCTGAAATTTCTCGAGACCAATAAGTTCTTTGTTGTGTTCTGACTAGAACTGAGAACAAATTAGGAACAAATACTTGTACTGAATAACTGCAGTTTAATCTTTCCACTATGTAAATATATGCTGCAGGGCAGATTAGACCGTCTGACGGGCCGAGTGTTTGACCCCCCTGCTCTAAATAATATTGATACGAAGCCTTTATGAGCTGAAGTCTGGAGTTTGTGACACATTTCCACAAATAGAAGCATCAAGTACATCAAATTAAAAAACTAAATCAGGTTGGAGTGATCTAAATAAAGAACAGGAAGTGAGCGGTGATGTGTGGTAACACTTGTGCGTAGAGTTGTTCATGGCGAGAGCTGCTCTGGCTTACGCTAAGCTTCAGCTTCTGCTAATTGGCTTAGATGAAGCTCCTGAAGCTGCTTGTTTACACGGAGAAGAAAGAAACATTCACCGACTACAGCTGGGACTGCTCTGAACTACAACACCTCTACAGATACTACAGCTGAATCAAACACTGGTGACCTGATGACCCTGGTCATTATCACACTCTAGTCACAGTCAGTCCCACAGATAAAAACTCTCCACCATCATTTAGAGCTGAACACTTGGAGGAAACATCTTCTACAAACACAACCAGTCCACATGTCTTTGTCTCAGCTTGTTCCTCAATGTATACCATGACCTGAACCACTGAGAACATTCACAGACCAGTAATCAGATGAACTGGATCAGAACGCGGTCAGAGGCCAAAGAACAGATAAGAGCACAGATAGGTTGTGTTTAACGAGAACATCATAATGTCTGGAGGATAAAGGTGGAGAACGTCACCCTGAGCTGTTGTTAAATGACCCTAAAGTTCCTCTCCTGTAGATTCCTAAAGTCGTCTTCTTCTTCTTCTTGGATTTCTGGCATCTTTGACGTTTGCCAACCTCCATTAAACCAGAAGAAGATATTCTGATGCTACAAGGATGTGGTTTTCATTTAAAAACACCAACCAGGACATCCCTAATCCCAGCTGTGAAGCATGAAGGAGGCAGCATCACTGTGTTGGTGTTTTGCTGCAGGACAGACTGATGAACTTCAGGAAGTAGATTATGTGGATGTACTGAAGCAGAACGTGTCAGTAAACGTCTGACTTTGTGTTGTCTTGTTGTTCCAGTTGAATGTTTAATACTTTTATAGAAAGAGCAGAAATCACCAGATGTTTAGAAACAAAAGCTTATTGTTCCAGGTTTGCAGCAGAATAAAAGTTAGAAGGTGGAAACTGAACTGGATGAATTAGTGCATGACTGCTTTCACTAGTGTACCTAATGAAGAGGACAGTGAGTGTAGCTGTACTGTACGAGCGCCGTGAATAAATCCCAGTGAGAGGTTATTTTTACAGACGAGTACAGAGGACTGATAGAAAACTTTATCACATGATGCAGCAATAACCAGCAGGAACATCAGGAAGTGAAGACTATCAGACTCTTGTCTTTATGACCAGAAACAAGTTTGACGAGGACCAGATTCATATCAGCTCATCTTGAGTCGACGCTTTTGACTCAAAACATTCTATCAAGACGTCCATGAAATATCAGAGATAGCCAGAACCTCTTAGTCCCTAGGCTGCTGGAGGCTGCTATCTCCGGAACCATTAGGTCCATGTTCCTGAACCTGGTCTCCATGGACCCTGGTCTCCATGGACCCTGGTAAAAACCCAAAGTGTTCCACGTTGGGTTTTTACCTCTTGAAAGGGAATCTGGCTACAAAATCCTACTGATTCCACTACAGGAGGCAACGTACACACAATTCAACCTTTGGATATTTCTCCTGGACATCATCACATTCTACCATTGTGATCATTATACAATCCAGAAGAAGATGGAGATTTCCTCCATGTGGCTGTTGCGATATAGAGGTGTTACCACTAGATGGAGGCAATGGACAAAGTATGAAATTGGCTCAGATTCTATCAGTCAAGTCACCATGTGGTTGATAGTTGATGTAGAATCATGTGGATAGACTCTAAAGGACCACAGTAGATAATAAAACTATATCAGCCAGTACTGGGTTTGTTGTGTGAAAGGGGTTAGCACCTAGTTTTAAATCTGATCAAACAATAACAGATAAAGTAGATTGTGATCTCTTATGATTGGGATGTGGCAGTGGGTGTTGTGTTATTATATTAGCAATCACTGGACTGATTATCAAAAGCAGCTAAAATGTGAACACCATGACAAATATGTAAGAAAAGGTGTACAATAAAAAAAGCCATCTCAATGACCTACAGTACCTTTTGTTTTTTCTGCCTGACCTCCGAACAGGAACTCCCACTTGGCCTGGGCGATCTTCTGAGACCGCGAGGACGGAGTCGTGGCTGAGCAGCTGTCCGACTGCAGCAGGAAAGAAACATATTAGATTAAATAATACGAGTTTCTGACTGAAACAATAAAAACATCAGGACAAATGGTCTTTGGCAGTTTTAGTACAGAATACGAAAGTGAGCTATAACAGGAAAACGCAAACCACTTGTTGATGCAACCACTCTGCCTTCTACAGTGGTTGCATCAACAAAATAATCTGACTGATTCTGTCACTGACTGAATTTTTGACAGGAAGAACACGGAAGAATTTGAAGGCTGAGAAACTTTCTGACAGATTATATTCAGGGCGATAAACTACAGTGTCCCACTAGCACCTCCAGACATGAATAAATCCAAATGACCACGTGTGGACCAACCACAGAGCCCCTCCTGTCCAGCTGGCCAGTGTGAATACTGATTACTTCAGTTTCAAAATGCTTCACAGTTCCCTTAGTCCAGGACCTCCAGAACAAGCACCAGGGCAACGGTGGCAATGAAAAGCAGCAGAACCCAGTTTATCTTTAAATTCCTTCTGAAAACAAATGTTTATTCTTGGGCATTTAATTCAGTTTGAGGACTACTCTTTTACGCTTCTACTCTTTTTTTATTGTGTTTTAATCTAATTTTTTAACCTCTTCCTCTTCATTGTTCCTATGTTTTATATATTGTCACATGCCTTGACTCCTCTAAGCAACACATTTGTTTGTTTTCAACAACGGTACGGTTCCAGTAATTATAGAGTTAGTTCTAAGACGCCTCAAAGCAGTCAGGGGATCCCTTCATAGGATTCACTAGAGCAACAGAAGCTGCTCTGGTGAATCTCACGGATGTTTGTAGGACATTATCAACCGGTCCCTTCACGATTCAGCCAAAACAACATGAACAATAAACAGATGAGATCAGAGGCTGCTTGTGCAGTAAATACACTGAACTTGACAACGTCTGTCTGGGCTTCACCTTCCCTCAGTGGCCATTTATTTATTATATTTGAGGAAAACATGGCGTCAGGCGAGCCTCAGTCTTCTCACACAGATTCAAACAAACACAATCGTACATAATCTAGACGATAACTGAACCCCCATCACCCTCCCGTCCAGCCGACCTGCATCCCAGAGCCGCCGTCTGCCGTATCGTGGCTGGACTGGCTCGAGGTTTCAGGGGACAGACTGTCGTTTTGGTCCAGCTGGGAACTGTCCCCCAGGCTGCCCGTGACCCCACTGGAGCTCTGAGAGGACGTCCCAGCCGCCCCGCTGTGATCCTGGACCTCCTCTCTTTCGTCCTTGGACAAGCCCAGACACAACCTCTGTGCCGTCGCCTCTTTGCTGGGTATGTAAACCCTGGAAGGAGACCGTCTGCAGCTTTCTTCATAGAGCTCACATCCATCCTGGACTGGTCCAGCATTCCTCCTCTCCTGCTGCCTGGAGGTCCAGCTCACAGATGAAGCTTCTGTGTTTTGACTGGGAAGAGGTCTCTTGTTTAATTCAGGGCTGTCTCTGGGTGATCGTTCAAAGAGACGATCGTGCTGCTTCAGTTCCACACCAGGCGTCTTATCTCCAGTGTACTGTGGCGGTTGGTATCGGTGCAGAGAAGAGATGTCATTGGTTGAAGATAAACTCTGTTTCTGCCGTGGATCCAGTACAGGTGACTGAGAGGCAGCTGAACGATGCAACCGAGCCGGCAAGGCTGGAGATGCTTGTGAAGTAAGGACTTTCTGGGTGGGCAGAGGAGAGATGCGTCCAGGTTTAGTTTGAGGTATTAATTTGTCTGTTTTCCAGCTGTGGTTCTGGTTGTCGGCCTGCAGAGGTTCGGGGGAGCTTTGCCCCTGAAGGGTGGCATAGGGTTGGGACTCTTTTAGGAACAGTCCTCCATTATTGGGACTCACAGGCCTCAGTGACTCAGCTTTAGAGGGGGTTGGAGAAGGAGTCCGTCTGTCAGCAAATATACTGGACAACTTGGTAGCCTCCATAGCTAACTTACTAGCTACTTCAGCATTTGGGGATGGGGAGATGCTTCTCCTGCCATTGGTAGGGCTGAGGGCATCACTGGCTCTGCTACTGCAGCGAGAGGAACTGAACCCGGGTACATTTGAGTTACTGGTAGCAGTGTAGAGTCTACTGTTTGAGACATAATGACTGGTGTTGGTGATATTAGAACTATAGCTACTGTTAACAGTGTGATGGGAGTTCCCAGTTTGGCAGCCTGTCCTGGAAGGGTTGCTGCTGGGGAATATGCTAGCTGGGACCTCATGCTGGATGTCTGTGGGTCTCCCTGCTGGTAAAGGTGGATGAAATTTGCTTGGTAACCTGGGGCTCTCATCCCCCATCCATGGTCTCTGTTGGTTGTGGGCAAAGCCATGGGAGCGGAGTGTAGAGGTCGGAGCTGTGTGGGACAAGTATCCAGTGTGGGCACACAGATGGTCGGAGGCAGGACTTCTGGGTAATCCATTCATTGAACCCCGGCAGACTCCCCTGTCGAGCTCCAGGAGCTGGGTCTTGGATGGCAGGGTGAGGGTGTTGCGGGGAAGGACGGGTGACCCACCCCAGGACCGGCAGCGAGGTGACTGATAGTGCCTCGGCAGGGTGGGACTGCAATACTCTGGACCGTAACCTGTAAATCTGCGCCTGAGTTCTGGGGATCCAAACTCCTCTAAGGCCCTGTGGGTGGCGTCTCTGCCGACTGAGTCCAGGGTAGCTCTGTGCAGGTAAGGTGAGCCCTGGGGAGACTGATTCTGGTACAGATGACGGGGTAACGGGTCGCCCTGTAATGGCTGACCGTTGTACCACACTGGATCACTCAGCCTCTTCCGGAGGTGAGCCGGCGGTAACGGCCTGTCCACTCTGTTAAAAGGGTTGTCAGGTTCATTTTGGCACATAGACGATCGGTGGGCAGCCATGCTGTGAACGTTGGATTTCTCTATGTAGCCAAAGGACACCACTGAGGTCCTCCCCTCCTCACCTGCCACCTGAGGGACCTCATAGGACCTTCGGCTGCTGGTGGGGGTGGAGGGTACCGTCAGCCTCCCAGAGGATGTAGATGATGTGTTGATCCTTGCTTGGTAGGGATCCAGCTCAGTGGAAGGGGTGCGTCCCAGTGAACCACGAATGGCTGGACCGTTGGTTCCAGGTGCCAGGACCTCGAGTAACTGACCGAAACTATCATACAACACATCCTGCCGTTGGAACTGCGTAGGAGAGCCTGTGGCATCAGGATTCTGTAGTTGGAAACTAACGGAGTGCCTTGAGGAGGACTTTGAGGGGCTTAAGCTATGGTTCCCACCCCCCATGTGATGCTGGATCAGTGGGGACAGATCCGGACTGTGGCTAGGGCTGGTGTGGGTGGAGGTCCTTTGAGAATGAGGAAGAACGTCTGGACACTGAAGCATCAGGTGACTGGTTCCATCGTCTCTTCTTCCCGGCACCTTACCTTCGTCCTCCCCGACCGACCTCACCTCAACGTACAGGTGGAGGACTTTACCTGCCTGAGACATGACTGCCCCTGACCCCAAACGTCCCGTATTCACGTTTCTGTTTGCTGATTGGACAAAGGATCCCTCAGCCTCCTGGTGTCCAGCACAAGGCTCATGAAAAGTCTTTAATGAAGGTCAGAGGCAGGAAGGGCGTTCCAGGTCCACCCTCCTTTTAGACATCATGTCCTCAACCTGCAGAGAAAGTGGAGAAAGAGACAAAGTTTACTCTCTAATTCATAATAAACTTCAACTTCTGACTCCCAGCTTTGTTTCACAAAGGTTAGACGGCTTCAGATTAAATTAAGATTATAAATCCAGGCACGAGAATATTCTTTCTGTGTTTTCACACATTCAGACATGGTTTGAGTACATTGAACCAACTGCTGTCACTAAAACTTTACGCGTTTTTAAGGTAGATGTGGAAGCAGCTGCTCTTAACGGTTCCAGACTTCACCAGCAGCTTCTCATGACAAGATTCAGACAAAACGAGTCATTTTCATGAGCTGAAGTGAGACTAAAGGAAGTGTTCTGCCCCACTAACCATAAACCTTCAGTCTGATTATCAAGATGCTTTATGTAGGTCAACTAGGCCTCAGATAAACTGGTTCTCTACTACAATCAGAAACTAAACACCTCTAGTGTTTTATTCATCAGAGGCAAAGAAGACTACTGATGTCCACATTCACAGATTTACTGGTAACCTGCTCAGAAAGCTGACGTGTCTATCCATCAAACATTCACAGTATCAGCTACTGAATGTAAACCAGAGGCTGTCGGGTTTAGTTTGATGCGTTGGGCTCATGTTGGAGTAGATCATACTAATGAAACCAGTCTTACAGCTTTTATTGATCATTGATCAGGTTCTAATGTCGCCTGGAAGACATTCTTGTTCTGGAGTCTCTCAGATCAGATCCTTTGTGCGATTATAATATTATAATTCTATTTATACCAGAGTCTGATTCTGAGTCTAGTTCTAGAGTACTGTCTGCAGCGGTACACTGCAGATCTTCTGTTGGTCTTTAAGAGGTTTTACTTACATTCCCTTTTCATTTGTTGGTGGGGGGCTAATGTGGAGGTTAAAGGTCATCCTGATGGAGGATGAGGAGACTCTGGGTCCAGTTTATTTCAGGCATCATGAATCAGTGTCTGTAAAGAGTAAAACTGGTTCTCCCTCTGATCTCTAAACGTTAATTACTCGTCCGTTCACGTCCTCCAACACAACGGCAGACACCAACAGACACATGTGAGTCTAATTCATCTATTAATAGACGAGGAAAAGCTGCTCTAACTGCATGGCTCTGCACACCTGAGGAGGAGGGTTTAAACTCTTCTACCTGTAGATGCTGCTTCTGATTCTAATCATTTAGTTCCATCTGTTCTAGATTTAAACTCAAATCAATCCAGAGAAAGAGGAGTGAGTTTGTGTTAACGGGGGTCAGTGGTTTCAGTCCTCTGGATCAGTTCTCAGTTCAACTAGGTCTTTACTAAAGGCTCAAACAGGATGCACTGATTCTAACCCTGTAGCAGTGACAGGAGGTAAATAAGCTGATGTCCTGACAATCCTCCAAACTGTTTGTCATAAAGAAATGAGAAGGATGGAGGTGATGATGAGCTAACCTGAGCTTCATCAACTGACTGAACATTTAAACCTGTAGAACAGTTTGTGACACGTGGAGCTCCCCCTGGTGGCGGGCTGGTGTCATAAGCTCCACCCCCTCCATATTAGTGGAGACCATAGTCTGTATATAAACATGGACGCCACGTCTCCTCTTCCTCTCATTGGTCAAACTGACTCTATCTTCCCGGGGATACGGGCGGCGCCATCTTGTGAGTTTGGATCCAGAGTCTGATCAGTACGGTCTGAGGGCGGAGCCACGTGGAGCCGTGATATTGATGCCCCGCCCACACTTCCTCCAGACTCACTCATGTTTTAGTTTCATTAATACTACGCTCTGCTCTACCTCCACCTGGTACAAGGACATGATGGATTATACACTGGACTAGTTATTAAAACTGTTTTAACAACTCTCACGGTTCCACAGACCACTTTATGGAGCAGTTGGCATGGCAACTGGTGGTCGCCATGATGTCACATCCTGTTTCTATAGCGTCAAATAACTAAAACGAAACTTATCAGTCAGTTGCTATGACAACGTGTAACTAAGCGTCTGGAGCGAGTTGGATTTAAATGTTGTTAGTAACTGGTGAAAGTAGAGCAGAGTTAACGGATCATCCAGAACCTGGATCCAGATCTAGACTCAGACTGACCAATGGGAGGAGGAGGAGGAGGAGGAGGAGGAGGAGGAAGAGGAGGAGGAAGAGGAGGAGGAGGAAGAGGAGGAGGAGGAGGAAGAGGTTTCCTCCATTTCTGATTTTAATTTTAGATAAAATAATCCACATGGTTGTGGTTTAGGTTACAGTCTGTACTTCATGTAAATATACGGACTATATATAAATATATATATATATATATATATATTTATATATATATATATATGACATGTAAACATATTATCTTATAGAGTCTGAATATTTTTCTCTTTTAAATCTAATAAATCATTTTTAATTTCATCAGTGAATCATCAGGTTATAATTAGTTTCACTGATTAGTTTTATGTTTCCTACATATTAAAGTTTTTGTTCCTGGAGATGTGACATCATTAAATATTTTCAAAATAAAAGACCGGTTTTCACAATAAAACCTCAGAAGCATGGATTCATGTTCCTGTGTTTTGGTCCCACTGAGATGAAGGAATGAACGCGTGATGACAGAGTGAAGTCAGGTCATCTGGAGCTGACTGATCTTTAATCTGCTCCTCTGATGATGATGTTAAATGGATCTAATACTCACTGGAGCTGCCTCCTGTCGTACGTCTCTCATTAAGGTGAAACGATTTGATTTCTGTCCGTTCAGAGTCGCCTCCTTCAGTCAATAGATCGATCCTCCACTTTCAAACGTCTAACAGTGTTATTGATTGACTGGGATCAGACTACTTCCTGAAACGTTGTCAGTCTGCAGATAAACTCAGACTGATAAGGACAGTTAGTCCTACTTTTCCTGGACTCTGCTAATAGGATTCCCCCGACACCTCCTCCCCCTCCTCCTCCCCCGCCTCCCCCTCCTCCTCCTCCTCCCAGCATGCACTGCTCTGTCCACCAACACACTTGTCAAACCACACATATGCCGACACAGCTGTAACCTTACCTGTGTGTCCTCGCCGCTGCAGTTGCCGTGGTAACCTCCCGTTCCTCGTCTTGTCCTCCGTCTCTGAACACTTGTTGTCTGCAGCAGAGCCGGCTCATCGTGGATTTACAGAGTCCACTCAGCTCCTCCTCTTCCTCCTCCTCACCCCTCCTCTTCCTCCTCCTCCTCCTCCTCCTCCATCAATCAGATGACGTCTCTGTCCCGTCTTCCAGGCAGCCTGCCGGCCAATCATAGCATTAGCTGCCCTGAGACCTGCCTCCTTCAGCCAATGAGGAGCGACTGAGACAGATGGCAGCTTAGAGGGAGGAGGGGGGAGTGTTTGGGTGAGGTCCCGTCACTGGCGTCCCTTTAAAGGACGGCATGAAGCATTAGAGCACATCAAACTGTGATGTCATGTTGCACTGCATTGGGATTGGCCAACAGGCTGTGACATCATCAACAGTCGACACAAACAACATCAGCATCAAGAAAACAACAATCTCAAAACAGAGATCGTTTTTCCTGCAGGCAGTGAAGGCAACGTAGAGACAGAAGCCTGGGGGGCTAGGAAGAGCTACTGTTAGCACAGAGGCTAGGAAGAGCTACTGTTAGCACAGAGGCTAGGAAGAGCTACTGTTAGCTTGGAGGCTAGGAAGAGCTATCGTTAGCTAGGGGGCTAGGAAGAGCTACTGTTAGCACAGAGGCTAAGAGGAGCTACTGTTAGCACAGAGGCTAGGAAGAGCTACTGTTAGCACAGAGGCTAGGAAGAGCTACTGTTAGCTAGGGGGCTAGGAGGAGCTACTGTTAGCACAGAGGCTAGGAGGAGCTACTGTTAGCTAGGGGGCTAGGATTAGCTACTGTTAGCTAGGGGGCTAGGAGGAGCTACTGTTAGCACAGAGGCTAGGAAGAGCTACTGTTAGCACAGAGGCTAGGAAGAGCTACTGTTAGCACAGAGGCTAGGAAGAGCTACTGTTAGCACGGAGCCTAGGAAGAGCTACTGTTAGCATGGAGGCTAGGAAGAGCTACTGTTAGCACAGAGGCTTGGAGGAGCTACTGTTAGCTAGGGGGCTAGGATTAGCTACTGTTAGCTAGGGGGCTAGGAGGAGCTACTGTTAGCACAGAGGCTAGGAAGAGCTACTGTTAGCACGGAGCCTAGGAAGAGCTACTGTTAGCACAGAGCCTAGGAAGAGCTACTGTTAGCACAGAGGCTAGGAAGAGCTAGAGTTAGCTAGAAGGCTAGGAAGAGCTAGAGATAGCTAGGAGGCTAGGAAGAGCTACTGTTAGCTAGGAGGCTAGGAAGAGCTACTGTTAGCTAGGAGGCTAGGAAGAGCTACTGTTAGCTATGAGGCTAGGAGGAGCTACTGTTAGCTGGGAGGCTAGGAGGAGCTACTGTTAGCTGGGAGGCTAGGAGGAGCTACTGTTAGCTATGAGGCTAGGAGGAGCTACTGTTAGCTGGGAGGCTAGGAGGAGCTACTGTTAGCTGGGAGGCTAGGAGGAGCAAGTGTTAGCTATGAGGCTAGGAGGAGCTAGTGTTAGCTATGAGGCTAGGAGGAGCGACTGTTAGCTAGGAGGCTAGGAAGAGCTACTGTTAGCTATTAGGCTAGGAGGAGCTACTGTTAGCTGGGAGGCTAGGAGGAGCTACTGTTAGCTGGGAGGCTAGGAAGAGCTACTGTTAGCTGGGAGGCTAGGAAGAGCTACTGTTAGCTGGGAGGCTAGGAGGAGCTAGTGTTAGCTGGGAGGCTAGGAGGAGCTAGTGTTAGCTGGGAGGCTAGGAGGAGCTAGTGTTAGCTGGGAGGCTAGGAGGAGCTAGTGTTAGCTAGGAGGCTAGGAGGAGCTAGTGTTAGCTGGGAGGCTAGGAGGAGCTACTGTTAGCTGGGAGGCTAGGAAGAGCTAGCGTTAGCTATGAGACAAATAAAGGTTTTCTTCTTCTTCTTCAGATGAAAACACATAAACAGAATGAATTCTAATTAACAACACTGAGAGAATGAATTAAACACTTTAGAATAATTAAACTCTTCTCACCTGTTAACGAGCTGCTGCTGCTTCTGATCAAGGTCTGACTCTGTTCTATCAGAACGACACGGGTCAGACTCTAGGATCCTTGGTCCAGGACCCTGGTTCTGGTTCTGGTTCTGGTTCTCCCTCCTGATCCTGTCTCTGGTTCTGATCCACATCAGACCAGGAGGCTGGAGATGTTCTGACCCAGTCTCATTAAACCTTGACCCGGGGGTCATAATGTTACGGCTGATCGGTGCATATGTTCATTTAGAGATAAATAGAAAGTAAAACGTGATTCTGTTTTTCAGTTTCTTCATGTTTTATTCAACTAAATGTTTTTATTCTGGTTTATTCTGATGTGACAGTGACAGTGAAGCTAAATGAACCCGAACTGAACAGTTTAACTGAAGCACATTTAAATGTTGATATATTAACATATCTAACTCGTGACTTTATTTCACATCGTGTTGGATAAAAACTCGTTTCTGCTGCTTTTCTCCTCCGTCTCCTCACCAGGTCCGGACCCTGAACTCCTTTCACTAAAGGCTGTTTTTTACTGCGCCCTGGAAACACTCCACATTTAACAACACTTCCCGTGATATTTAACGCTTATTTAAACCATAACCGGATCATTTACGGTTCGGTTCGGATAGACTGGACTCAGCAGAGCCGCCTTCGCTCTAATGTCCACTTCTCCAAGAAGCTCTGGTCGCTGCTGGCTGCGCTCAGCAGGGAGCAGCGTCATTTTAAAAAGGCAGAGAGGTTATGAAGAGTAGAAGGTTTACCAACAGAAACTGCAGTTGGTGGGACTGAAGTGTATGCCGAAGTAAAGACGAGGCGCCACTCAACCTAAATACACTTTGAGTTTTGTTCTCGCACTTTGGTAATTAGACTAAAACTTGAAAAGATTTTAAAATTGGATGTTTTTCAAAGGAGGTTCGTACGACTCCACTTACCTTCCAAAGAGGATGGGCTGTAGCGGGGCTTGCAGCTTCTACTGACCCGAGCAGCTCCACAGCAGCGCGGCCGTGGACCCGGAGTCAGCCGGTCCGTCCATTTAACGGTAACGGTGTCGGTAAAGACGGTTTGGAGGGGGGGGGGGGGGGTAACGAACTGAACGAGTAGTAACGGTAACGGCTAGCTCGGTAAACTGCGCTCCATGCCGGCAGCAGAGACGGAGCCGCTGCGGATGAAGAGTGCTCCGGGTTCGGTGTCCGCTCCGCTCCTTCCTCCTCCTCCTCTTCCTCCTCTCCCTCCTCTTCTTCGGCTCTTTTCTGGGTTTGTTCGGCGGCTCCTTGACATTAGTTTACGTTCTCCACGGTGACTCCAGCTTCCGCATCGCTGTGTGACGTAGCGGCGACGTAGGCGGACGTCAGACCGGACCGACCAGAAAACGGACGAATTAGAAAAATAAATAAATAAACAAATAAATAAATAAACAAATAAATAAACAAATAAATAAATAGATAAATAAATAAATAAACAAATAAACAAATAAATAAATAAACAAATACATAAATAAATTAAATTAAAAATGATAATAATAAGATGATGATGACGTGCTTATACCGACAAATAAAAACACAACAAACTGAAATAAACATATTTACACCAACATTAATAAATAAGATATTTATTTGTCACATCCAGTTATATATAGTACACAGTATGCACAGTGAAATGTATTATAGTACCAGCAGTAATAATTACAAGGTAAAAGAATATAAGTATAGATGTATAACTGAGGAAGATGAAATCAAATAAATGACATCAAATGAAATATAAAATAAAATATAAAATAGCCCTGGGATAGACTGGAGACCTGTCCAGGGTGGACCCCCCCCCCCCCCCCCCCCCCCAGACCAGTGACAGCTGTGATAGACTGGAGACCTGTCCAGGGTGGACCCCCCCTCTAGACCAGTGACAGCTGGGATAGGCTGGAGACCTGTCCAGGGTGGACCCCCCCTCTAGACCAATGACAGCTGGGATAGGCTGGAGACCTGTCCAGGGTGGACCCCCCCTCTAGACCAATGACAGGTGGATAGACTGGAGACCTGTCCAGGGTGGACCCCCCCTCTAGACCAATGACGGCTGGGATAGACTCCAGCAGACCCCCGCGACCCTTCACAGGAATAACTGGGTATAGAAGATGAATGAATATAACCTGTAAACTTAAAGGTCTTGTTTATGAGTCCAGTTCAGACTCAGAGTCATGAAGATAGAAACTCCTCTATGGAAATAAATAGAAACCAGACAATAGACACAACTTGATATAAACAAATATACAAAACTAGAGACGTGACTAACACAGTGAATAGAGTCTATCATCTAATGAATGATAAACATTATTACTCAGAGTGACTTCCTGTTTAGGGAGTTTTTCAGAATAAAGCTCCAGGTCTTCAGTCTCTAGTTTTGTGTCTGTGAACGTTTACACACAAATAATGAACTTTAATGTTCTCTAACAGATATTTAATGTAAACAGGTAGAGCCTCCATGGTGCTGATCCTCAGACTCAGACTCTCTGTGGATGTGAAGCTTCTCACTGTGACATTAATTAAGTTAAAACAGTTTGTTCAACAGCACATGAAACTAAACGCTGCTGATGATTAAAACTAAACTAAAACTGAACTAAATCAAATAAGACTGAGCACAGCTGTTATTATATTTATCAAATGTTTTAATGAAGGTAAATAAATAATAAATCATTTGAGGAGTTTAGTCAAACAGCTGCATGACATTAAATAAAGACATATATTATATTATATATTATATCATTAGACCGTGTATGAATCTACATTTATTTGATTAAAAACAAACAGATCACCACCTGACGTCCCCTTCAGGGGCCAGACCCTCATGTTGGGAACCAGAGGCCTGAGAGCAGCTCGACCAATCAAACCTGAGACTCCTCTAACTGTTCACAGTTCATCGTCGAACTCTTCTGATCGATTCATCGGTAACTCGACTATGACTTCTTCTTCTCCTCCCTCCCTTGGGCGGACTTCCGGTCTGAACACGTGACGTAGACATGAATGAAAGGAGGACAGGTGAGCGTGGAGGCCCCGCCCCCTGGTGACGGGCTTTAATGAGCCCGGGAGCAGGTGAGCGGACTCACTCTGACTCTACAGGCGAAGAACAGCGACCATGGAGCTGAACGGGACCGACGACCTCCGACTCCGACTCCGACTCACCGAGTACAGCTTCGAGCGACGCTTCGACGAGCGGGGAGCCATAGAGTGGATGCAGGCCAACTGGTGAGTTACCCGGATGTTCCATTCTCATTTCAACTCAGTCAGCAGGACCCCAGAAATTCAGCGTTCAGAACTCCATTAAAATATCGTCCTTTTTTAAACTGACTCTCTTGTTGTTGAAACATTAAACGTTTAGGATCAACATAAAGGTGGTGTCAGGGTGTCCGGGGTCCGCTCTTTGCTCCGGCAAATAGTAAACAGCTCTGCTTTCACCAGAACCGGTTTGTTCGATACCAAAAATGCTCCGGTGTCACCAGTCAGTGTGTTTACAGCGACACGACGCTGACAAATCTGATGGGTTCAGTGGAATAAAATGTTTTTATCTGATGATGTTAGAGCCGAATTAAAGAGCGGATTTGATTTAATTTAAAACCTGACACGGCACCCGAGCAGAACCATCTCGAACCTTTAAACTGTAAGATTTATAAATGGGGCTTGGTGGGGCTCGGGCTGAGGTTTCTGGAGGATGAATCAGAGAACCGTGCAGAGGATTCTGGGAGTTCTGATGAGTGAAAGCTGCAGGTGTAGCACAGGTGTATCACAGGTGAGGCAGTGACATCACCGTGGAATGTGTTTACCTCAGAACAGGTCTGTCTGCCAGGCTGGGCTACCAGAGGCTCATTAAAATAAACATTATGATGCTCATTGATTAGACGGGAGTCCTGTTGGTCAGATACTGGTGACGGGGGTGTGTGTGCGGGTGTGTGTGTGAGACAGGTGAGTCATGTCTCAGGTATGTTCTGAATGTCAGGTGTGTTCAGTAGACCCCGCCCTGAACGTCGTTCACCGTCTCGACTCTAGAATCGATGAATGAATAAATGTTTGGTGATCATGTCTCCGTCTCTTTGTCTCCGTCCTCTCGTCGTCCTGCAGGAGTAAGTCCTTCGTCTTCTGTGCTCTTTACGCCGCCCTGGTGTTTGCGGGACGGCGCTACATGAAGCCTCGTCCCAGGATGGAGCTGCGGCGTCCGCTGGTCGTCTGGTCGCTCAGCCTCGCTCTCTTCAGGTAACGCTCACCTGGCCACGCCCCTCTGTAGTCCTCAGAGGACAGACTGACTCATCATGTAAACAGCTGTTTGACCTGCTGCCACGGGGACAGTCTCCACGGCAACCAGCAGCTTGATTGATTACTGGGAATCATCCACACAGATGTAACTGTAACGAAACCACTAAAGTAATGGGATTACTCTCGTACTGCCTTACTACTGTCTCCACGGTAACCACCACACTGTTCAGGTGTGTTTGTGTCAATGTGTGAGAACAATGGAGGGCAGACCGTTGTCATGACGACGTCACTAAAACACAAAGCTAAGGAGAACAATCAGCTGATGAGTTTACACGACGTCAACAAGACTCTTCATCCTCTCACTCTTCATCCTCTGCAGCATCATCGGTGCCGTCCGGACCGGTTCCTACATGTTCCAGGTTCTCACCTCCAGCGGGTTCAGACGTTCCATCTGTGACCAGAGCTTCTACAACGGACCGGTCAGCAAGTTCTGGGCCTACGCCTTCGTCCTGAGCAAAGCTCCAGAGCTCGGTCCGTTACTCATCTGGTGTTGGTTCTGTTCTGTTGGTTCTGTTGGTTCTGTTCTGATTTCCTGATGTTTGTTGTTGTTGTGCAGGCGACACGGCGTTCGTGGTTCTGAGGAAACAGAAGCTTCTCTTCCTGCACTGGTACCACCACATCACGGTTCTGCTGTACTCCTGGTACTCGTATAAAGACATGGTGGCCGGCGGCGGCTGGTTCATGACCATGAACTACGGCGTGCACGCCCTCATGTACAGCTACTACGCTGCCCGCGCCGCCGGGCTGCGGGTGCCTCGGCCACTCGCCGTGCTCATCACCAGCGCCCAGATCGTCCAGATGGTGATGGGGCTGACGGTGAGCGTCCTGGTGTACCGCTGGCTGCAGCACGGGGACTGCCCCTCCCACCTGGACAACATCACCTGGGCGGCGCTCATGTACCTCAGCTACCTGCTGCTCTTCTCCAACTTCTTCTACCAGACGTACCTGTGCCGCCCCACCAAGGCCAAGGCCCAGTAGAGACAGGTGCATTGTGGGACGTTGAGTCTGACGCTGCTGACGGGGACAGACGGACGTTTCTTTTGTTTTGGACGGTGGCGGCGGCGGATGACCTCCATCTGAAGGCGTTTGAGAGGAGTGATGCCAGCGAGCGGAGGAATGTCGCCCGGCGGCGTTCTCTCTGCTCCACGCTTTAAATGTTTGTCTTTGACACGTGACAGAAACTCAGTCTGGGTTTAGAAATGAAGAGAAACAAGTTTACACCGGTCTGAACGGATCAAGATTCAGTTTTCATCTCAAACAAACGTCCTGGTTTATCTGTCGACTGATTGGTTGATCTGACGCATGCTGGCGTCTGATTGGCTGCTGGATGAGTCTCAACACGCTCCTCTTAGTGTCACCAGTTTGTTTTTCTTCTTGAATGAATCTAAAGAGACTGAATCAGTTTGACGGGAGACACGATGACGAGGATCCTTCTGGATGAAAACTGAAATCATTTCACATGTTTTATATAAAACCACCTCAGATGAAATGTTTTTAAAATATTTTATTTATTGTTGGAAGAAAGGACCATAATAATAATAAAGACTCAGTTTTTACGTTTGTAACTTGTTTTTATTTTTATTTTCTTGGCACAGACCGTCTGCTCTGAGCTGTTCAATAAAGTTTGTACAAAACAGAATTTATTCAAGGCTAGCATCTCTGTGGCTAATGGCTAATGCTAACTCTAAACTGATGGGGACAAAAAGCTTCAAGTAGCTTTAGAGACAAGGAAACCAGAAATTATCCGCTAAAGCTAACGGTGTTTAATCACTTAGAGGTGGCGGCCATGTTTTTAACGTTCAGTAATTCTTGACTAAAGTTGGTGTTAGCTAACACAAGCTATCAGCTCGTCCTGTGAAGATGATGCCAAGTGTTAGCATGTTAGCATTTAGCCACAGGGATGGTTTCATTAGAACCTGCCTCCTCACTTCTCTAAACAAGAAACACTTTTAATAGCTAAAGGTTCTTTTAGTCTGATTTCAAGCTAATGTTATTTACAAAGACAATATTTAATAGTTAGCATGTTAGCAAACGTGATGCTAGCACTGAGAAAACAGTGTTTAAGGCCTCCTGGTTTAATGCTGTGGTGTTAGCTTGTTCTATCGGTTCATGTTACTGGACGTTCAGCTCGCCGAGTGTTAGCATGTTAGCACTGTAGATGCTACTAGCTGTTTAGCATGTGGCCAGAGCTGGTTCTTTAAACATGGCTAATGTAGCTTAGCTTTGAGGCAGACGTTGTCGTGATAAGGCAGCAAACGGTGTGTCTTCTTTGTTTTAAGTTGTGGGGTCATTTTTCTTTGCTCCAGATTTTTAAGGTCAGTAGTTGATGTTTAGATCTAGTCAGAGACGATCAGAGACGTCCAAAGACGCTGACGTCCTCAGAGATGTTCAGAGACGGGACAGACGTCACGGCTGCGTCTGGTTCATGTCCCTCCAGCTCTTCCACAGCAGCAGATCTCGACTCTTCCCCAACGTCACGAGGAAGCGCGGTAGCGGCCACCCGTTGAACTGCCCCACGCCGTCGTTGTGCCCCATCGCCAGCAGCATGGTGACGTTACCTAGCAACCAGGAGACACGTCAGTCGAAGCGACGGCTCGGAGGACGAGCGGCACAGGTGTGCAGGTTTACCTGTGTGGTACTCCGTCAGATCCTTCCCTCTCATGCTATTGTCGATGTTGCTAACGGCGACGGCGGCGTGGAGGCTAGCGTGGTACGCCATCTTGGGTTCTTTGACGTCGGCGCAGTCGCCCACCGCGTAGACGTTGGAGAAACCTTGGACCTGCAGGTGCTGGTTGACCTTCAGAGCTCCGCTATCAGCCATCGAGTCAGCTGCAGCACAAACAGTAGTTACTGACCACGCCTCAATCTGACATGTGACCTCTGACCTCCGAGTTAGCGATGCTAGCAGTGTTAGCAGTGTCGCTACTGACTGAAGCTAAAGCTGTAGCCTCCTTATTCCTGGTAGCTCCGTTAGCGGTGTCTGTACAGACCCGAAGCTAAAGCTGTAGCCTTTGTAGCATTGCTAGCTTTGTTAGCAGTGTCTGTACAGACCCGAAGCTAAAGCTGTAGCCTTGTTAGCATTGCTAGCTTTGTTAGCAGTGTCTGTACAGACCCGAAGCTAAAGCTGTAGCCTTGTTAGCATTGCTAGCTTTGTTAGCAGTGTCTGTACAGACCCGAAGCTAAAGCTGTAGCCTCGTTAGCATTGCTAGCTGTGTTGGTGGTATCTCTGCAGACTAAAGGTACAACTGTAGTTTTGTTAGTGGTGCTAGCACTGACCGAAGCTAAAGCTGTAAGCTCATCAGCGGTGCTAGCTGTGTTAGCACTGACCGAAGCTAAAGCTGTAGCCTCATCAGCGGTGCTAGCTGTGTTAGCTGTGCTAGCTGTGTTAGCGGTGCTAGCTGTGTTAGCACTGACCGAAGCTAAAGCTGTAGCCTCATCAGCGGTGCTAGCTGTGTTAGCGGTGCTAGCACTGACCGAAGCTAAAGCTGTAAGCTCGTCAGCGGTGCTAGCGGTGCTAGCTGTGTTAGCTGTGCTAGCGGTGTTAGCGGTGCTAGCTGTGTTAGCTGTGCTAGCTGTGTTAGCACTGACCGAAGCTAAAGCTGTAGCCTCATCAGTGGTGCTAGCTGTGTTAGCTGTGCTAGCTGTGTTAGCGGTGCTAGCTGTGTTAGCACTGACCGAAGCTGGATGCGTAGGCGGCAGAGTTGACCCTGAGGCCGGTGCAGCAGAGCAGCAGGTCCGTGGTCAGCGTCTGTCCTTTGTCGGTGGTGACCTCCATGTTCTTGTTGGTGACGTTGAGCTGCAGCTCCGACAGGCCGCTCACTTTCTGCCCTGAAACACACGACAGCAGCCGGTCGGTAAAAAACAACTCTCACCTGTCGACAGGTAGCGCCTCTGCTCACCCAGCACCAGCTCCACTCCTTTCTCCAGCAGAACCTCCTTGGCCTGACGCCGGACGCTGGGCTGCAGCTCCACGTCGGCTAGACCGGCCTTGGAGTGGATCAGAACCACCTGGACAGGAAACCAGACAGAGCCGTGAGGCAGGTTCAGCCCGGCCAGAGGTCAGAGGTCAGAAGCCAGAGGTCAGAGGTCAAAGGTCAGAGGCCAGAGGTCAGAGGCCAGAGGTCAGAGAGTTGTCACCTTCTTATCAGGGTACTCCGTCTTGATCTCGGCCGCCATCTCCACCCCGGTCGACCCTCCTCCGACCACCAGCACCGAGTCTGCCGCCTGGACCTGAACACACACACACACACACACACACACACACACACACACTGGTGTTAGTGTCTCTGTGAGGACCAGAGAGGAGGAGGAGCCGGCGCCGGTCCAGTTACCTGCTCCACCAAGTCCTCGTACGCTTGGACGGCGCTCTCATACGACGCCTCGGTGTTGAACTTCCCGGGGAACGGCCCGTCTGTCCCGGTGCACAGGATGAGGTGGGAGTACTGGACCTCCTGGGAATACAACCAGCTGTTCATGTCAGGGGGCGTGGCCTCTTTAAATTCAGGAAGTGGTTAGCCTAGCTTAGCATAAAGAGCGATAAATGTCCTCACCCTCCCTCCCTGCAGGACGACCGTCAGTCTGTCGGTGTCGACCCGCTCCACTCGGCCCTGGATGAAGTGGTCTCCAAACGTCTTGGCGTACGGGATGAACGTCCTCTGAGCGAAGCCTGCAGACGGGTCAGAGGTCACGGGTCAGAGGTCACGGGTCAGAGGTCACGGGTCAGCAGGGTTCCTGTCTGGCTGAGTCACTATGACACAACATCCAGAACCACAGGGACCGGTTTCATGTGACCTCCAGCCTGGATTTCATCATTAACTGATTTAAATCTGAACGTTTAACAACGAAATAAAATAAAATAAAAAGAATAAAACTGTTCTGAAAATATACAAAGGAATGTTAAAAAGACTGAAAAAGTGAATGAAGCGGTGAATGAGGTGAATGTGGTGAATGTGGTGAATGTGGGCGGCGTACCGGGCTGGACCGACGCTCGGAGCGAGGCCACGTTGTGATGGAAGGCGTCCCTCATGTCGATCAGCGTGAAGTCGACTCCTCTGGTCTTCAGCTGCTGAGCGGCGGTGATGCCCCCGAAGCCCCCCCCCACCACCACCACATGGACCCCCTCCAGAGATGAGCTCTGAGCCCCCATCACCTCCACACAGTGACCTTTGACCTGAAACCAGACTCCAACCAATCAGATCTGAGCCTCGTCACTGTTACAAAACATCACATCAAAGCTTCAAGAACTGGTTCTAGTTTAAAACATATCAGGTCACAGGAACCATAAAGATAATAGATAATATAACAGATATATATAACATATAACATATAATATAATATATAACTACTGTCCCTCTGATGTGGACGGCTCCAGTCTCAGTCTCTGATCTTCTCATTAGACTGAGACAGTGATTCCTGATCTTTATCAGCTGATACTTTCAGGAAACATCTGAGACGTCGTTCAAACCAAACTCCTCTGAGACGTGAACAGATTCATTAAAACATCAGGACCAACCGGAAGTGAACTCACCTGCCGCAGGTAGACCGTCTGACCCAGAGTCTGGAGCTCTAGACCGGATCCTGGTTCTGATCGAGTCCCTTCTTCTTATGGTTTCCTCTCAGGACTCCTCCTCTGACGACAGGAGCTCTCCACCAATCACAGCCCAGAGCTGTCGTCCTAAGGGGCGGGGGGCGGAGCAATGTGTCCTGTTGCCTTCAGGGGCCGTCGGAAATACTTAGATCATATATATGATTTATAATAAACACAGGAAATAAACTTTATATGATATAATCTACACTCAGACTAAAACCATCTGAATTAGAAAAACATGAATAAATCTGACCTGAAGTTATGAATCTAAAGACCGAAATATTATAATATTATTATTATTATTATAAAATAAAAATATTAAACAAGTAAGAAAAATCTATTAGAATTAAATAAATTATAAAGTAAATAATAATATCTAAATCAAATGAAAACACAGAAATACAAAATAATAATAATCCAATAAACATATAAAGAATTAACTGATGAATAAAACACTTTTGAGTGTGTGTGTGTGTGTGTGTGTGTGTGTGTGTGTGTGTGTGTGTAATTAGCAGATTGTTCGTGTTCCAGTATTAATACTAATAAATACTTTACACATTTGATTGTGTATTAATACTCTAAGGAGCTGTGAGCGCCCTCCAGCGGCTGAACTCCGCTCTGCACCGTCCTCTCACCAGTCAAGTTACAGAGAGACACCGGAAGAGGTCGCTGTTTTATTAAAAATAAAAGCTTGTGCTGCAACTTTCTCCTTAACCCTTTATTCATGTTTTATTATGTTAATATAACTCATGGACACTGAAGGGACAGAGCAGGCTCTAGCTCCTGAGGAGACTGAGGTCTGGAGTGAAAGGGGGACTCCTGAAGACCTCCTAGGACTCTGTAGTGGCATCAGCCATCCTGTACAGAGTGGTCTGCTGGAACAGTGGCATCACAGAGAGGGACAGGAAGAAGCTGGATAAGATCATCAGGAAGTCCAGCTCTGTCCTGGGCTGTCCTCTGGACTCAGTGAGGGAGGTGGGGGACAGGACAGTCCTGGCTAAACTGTCCTCCATGCTGGACAATGAGTCCCCCCCCCTGATGGAGACCTGACAGGACTGAGGAGCAGCTTCAGAGACAGACTGCTTCACCCTCCATGTGTGAAGATACAGAAGGTCTTTGCTTCCTGCTGCTGTTACGCTCCACAACCAACACTCCTCATATATGTGAAACATTATTATTATTAAAGACTTTATAACCCAGTTAAACCAGTCTGTGGAACATTTTTATCTTATTCTATTTCATTATTTATCTTTTATAAGCTTCTCTTCTTACTGTTATTTATTCTGTCCTTTCTGTCACAAACTGAACTTTACAGGACAAATAAAGTTTATTATTCTTATTCTTCATCGTGTCCATTTCTATCTTTATATCTTCAGTTACTAAACTGATGCGTCTAACTTTAACTATCAGGTTTATCTGAGAGGAAGTGACATGTATAAGTATATTATATAGTATAAACAGTGACATGTATAGTATATTATATAGTATAAACAGTGACGTGTGTAGTATATTATATAGTATAAACAGTGACGTGTATAGTATATTATATAGTATAAACAGTGACGTGTATAGTATATTATATAGTATAAACAGTGACGTGTATAGTATATTATATAGTATAAACAGTGACGTGTATAGTATATTATATAGTATAAACAGTGACGTGTATAGTATATTATATAGTATAAACAGTGACGTGTTGATCAGAGGGGTATTCCAGAAAGCAGGTTTAACAAACACTGAGATAAAACTTAACCTCTGGGTTGTCTGAACCTGAGGCGACTAAACCCGAGCTGTCAGTTCCAAAACACCGGTTAGCGATCAGTTCAATCAACCCCGGATTGGTTAACCTAGAGTTGTGCGCGATCACGGCGAAGTTATAAAGGCATCATCTATTGAGAGTCGAAACCATGAGTAAAAATGGCAAAGCGCAGAGCAGCCTATTTTTCTGAAGCGGAGCAGCAAGTTCTGCTCGAGGCGTACGAGGAGGAAAGAGCGATAATCACGAAAAAAAGCAATAGGCTACTTGCGCGTCTGCCAAGGAACGAGATCTTGCTTGGCAGAGAATTGCCGACCGCGTAAATGCGTAAATTTAGTAGGATATAGCCAGGGTTGGGTAGTAACTGATTACATGTAATCTAGATTACGTAATCAGATTACAAAAATCAAGTAACTGTAATCAACCCAGACTACAATACAAAAATGCGTAATTAGATTACAGTTACATTGTTGGGGATTACCTGATTACATTTTATCATGCAAACAATGCAACTTTTTTATGATAGCCTAGCCAGTGTTTTCATTTGACAAGCAGCCCATTTGTTTGTTCACTAGATGTCATTATCATCCATTTGCCTGTGTAGTTTCTTGACAAGAAAAAGGTTCAAATCAAAACCCAAGATGGAGGAACCGTCAACGTCAACCAACCCAGATAGCAAAAAAACAGATTGGCAGATAGCAGACCGCTGGTGGCATGCCACTTGTGGTCCACCATCTCTTGAAATTTAACTTATCATGAATATTAAGAAAATACATGAAATGTTATTAAAGTGATGGATGAAGTATAACTGAATAAATGAAAAAGGTTTTAGACCAATAGTGACAAAATATTGGGGCATTTGACGACAACTCGCTCGCGGACCGCCAGTGAACCGATGAGCAAAACTCCAGCGGACTGCCAGGTCTATCCCCAGTGGGCTGACGGTGGTCCGCCAGCCTCTTGCTATCTGGGAATAGACCTGTTCCAGTCGGCAAAAATACGTTCAGTACTTGGCAACATCGCCACAACTTTGAATTAAAGACAGAGGAAAATAAGATTGTGTATGTGTTGTACAAGTTGTGTAAAAAGTAATCCTAAAGTAATCAGATTACGTTACATGTTTTGGGTAATCCAATAGATTACGTTACTGATTACAAAATTTGCCATGTAATCTGTAATCAGTAATCGATTACATTTCAAAGTAATCTGACCCAACCCTGGATATAGCACATTAATGTGTCAGAAGCACAATAATTCAGTAGATATTAGGCTACATATTAACTGCTTTGTATGAGACTTTCTTATACTATAGACTACCTTGTCATATATTGTATTATTTTTAATTAGATGTAACCCGACCGCCCTCAAGAGAACGTGGCCGCAGGTCAAAACAAAATATAAAAACAATGTCCAAGTTGGTAAGATATATCTGGGTGCATCATCTTAGACATCACTTATCCAGTATTATATTCTTGAATTGCCATATTGCAACAAGTTACATTCATTTCAAAGCCAATAGGAAGAAAGCAGAGGAGAGGAAGACTGGTTCTGGGCCAGCGGTGTCCCCCCTCACCCCTGTGGAGGAGTTGGCGATCAGTATCAATCGAGGGCGTCCGATGATGGAGGGGATTCCTGAGGGCACGTCATCGGAGCCCTCAACCTCCCAGGAGGAGCAAAATGAACTAGTGCAATGTATTTACCCTAATAGGCCCACGCCTAAATCACTTATGTCTAATTTGTGTAGCCTTGCATGTTCGAAAATGACCAATTTATAGCCAATATTACCGTTCATATAAATAATAGGAGGATGAATAGACATTATCAGCAGTCACGGAGGAATCGAGGTAAAGAAATGCTGTGCAGAGACTAGAGCATAGTTGCTTCATGTTTTCTGTCAGTGCATGAGAACACTGGATCAGAACATTTGCTCTATAATGAAGTGTTTTCTCTTTTCAGGCCATGAAACACGCAATGGGCAAATAAATGTGTGAAACAGTCTTACGTGCATTTATTTTATTTTTTTTGGTTGAAGTGATTGTGACAGATTTCATCACGCATTCTTTGACCATCTCTGATGTCAAGTTGCTGAATGTGTTCCTATCTGCTCCTCAATAGCAGGAACTAATTCATTGCGCAACGTTGCAATGTTGTGCAATAGGCTATCGCACGCGCAACAATTACGATGAGCGAATCCACGATGCGTAACGTTCGAAATGTGGGGATGGAGAATGTTGTTTAAATATATTAAAGATTCCGCAGAAAAACAGTAGCGCTCTGGCAAAAACTCATTAGGAAAAGAAAGGATATTAAGTCGTGGTCTTATCACCCTCTCACGGTGAATAGCCCGAATGATTTGTGCTTCAATGTCAACTGGATCTTCCTCAAAAGGAAACGTCATTGTGTGACAAGTGTGGAAACAGCGGTCTGGCTGAACGTGCACTTAAATACCTGAACATAACCTGAACAAAACCTACCCCTACCAGGTTAAGTTCAGAGCCTATGTTACTATAGTTACTTACATAGCCTGATCATATTGAACGTTCTGGAACTGAAATCCCAGGTTTACCGCTAACTCTGGGTTTACATACCCAGAGTTAGCGGTAAACCTGCTTCCTGGAATAGCCCCCTGACCATTAAACCAGTTTAACATCAAACTACCACCACGCTGACGGAGGACGAGACTTTTATTTTGAAACTCGACCGGAAGTAGCTGTGTGAGTTGTCCGGTCGTCGCTCGGTGCCAGGCTGCTGCTCCGTTACTCTTCATGTCGGTAGTCTGGCGGCGGACGGTCCGGAGCTCCGGGACAACGTTCATGGAGGAGACGTGAAGTTTTAGGAGGAGACGAAGAAGAAGAGGAGGAAGAGGAGGGAGAGGAGGAAGAGGAGGGAGAGGAGGGAGAGGGGGAGAACTTTTCCCGCGGTAAGACTAACTAAACTTAACTAACCTCCGCCGTTAACTTCTCCCGGTTACCGGACAGACTCCCCGTTAGTAAGATGGCGCAGGCGCACTTTCTTTATTTCGTTGTGTCGCTGAGGTCACTTTGCGCCGCGAGCCTTTTGTTCCTGCGGCTCGCGCCTCCGTTCCCATGGTGAAGCTTCTTCAGCTCGCGAGACTGACCGGACAGAGCCGAGAGCCTGTTCGGCAACGCTCGGGTTTAATAGAGTAAATAAATGTAAATAAATGTAAATAAATGTAAATAAATAAATAAAAATATAAATAAATATGTAAATAAATGTTAGAGTAAATAAATAAATATATAAATATATAAATAAATAAAAAACACAAGTTAGACTGTCTTAATAAATACAAAATAAAAGATAAATAAATAAATATTAGACTGTCTGACCACATAAGTAAATAAAAACAAAAATTAAATTAAATTAAAAAGTTAGTCTCTGTAAAAAGTGAAATAGAACTGACTGAAAATAAATGAACTAAATAAACAAACAGATTCACTGAGTCTCTGATTAATCTGCTCATTGATGCTGAAAACTGAGACATGTTAGCATTAGCATTCTGCTAACATGAGTGATTGATTGACAGGCTGAGGTCCTCCACCACAGAAGAAGAAGCCCTGGCCTCAGTGTGATGGAGGAGGACAACAGTCGCTACGTGGCTCAGCTCAGAGCAGAGTTTGACAGCTGTGATACCACGGCAACGGGCTTCCTGGACCGGGACGAGCTGACCCAGCTCTGCAGGAAGCTGCAGCTGGAGGCGCACCTGCCCCTGCTGCTGGAGGCGCTGCTGGGCCGGAGGCCGCACGCCCGGGTCTGTAGCTGCACTACTGCTGCTATACATATACTACTACTAATACTACTACTAATACCACTACTACACAATAACTACTACACTACTACTACTACTACACATACTACTACTACTGCTGCTATGCTACTACTACTACTATTATTGTTGAGATTAGTTTCTGGATCAGAACCATGACCCCGTCTCACTCCTCCAGGTGAACTTTGAAGAGTTTAAGGACGGCTTCGTGGACGTGCTGTCTCGCTCTCTGGACTTCAGTACTTCAGAGGACGACAGCAGCTACCTGGAGCCAGGTGAGACAGCAGCTGGGACATGGAGGGGGAACATGGAGGGGACATGGAGGGGACATGGAGGGGGAACATGGAGGGGACATGGAGGGGGAACATGGAGGGGACATGGAGGGGGAACATGGAGGAGACATGGAGGAGACATGGAGGGTACATGGAGGGGAGACATGGAGGAGACATGGAGGAGACATGGAGGACACATGGAGGGTACATGGAGGGGGGACATGGAGGAGACATGGAGGACACATGGAGGGTACATGGAGGGGGGACATGGAGGAGACATGGAGGACACATGGAGGTACATGGAGGTACATGGAGGGGGGACATGGAGGAGACATGTAGGGCCCACAGAGCCCTCCTCTAGTTTCCAGACTGATGATCTAGACTCAGATAAAGTCGTCACAGTTCATCAAAGACACGTCTCCAGAGTTTTGTTTATCTACTTCTGTTCTTTGGTCTAAACTATGTGGAGAGTGTAGCTAACAGCTAGCAGCTAGCAGCTAACAGCTAGCAGCTAGTAGCTAGTAGCTAACAGCTAACAGCTAGCTTCTAGCTGTTAGCTGTTAGCCGTTAGCTGTTAGCCGTTAGCTGTAGCAGCTGAGCTCTTTGAACAGAGCCGTCTCCAGCGACATGCAGCAGTGAGTACAGATGTGATCTGTTTAGGTGGAGTCTCTCTGTTCCTCTGCAGCCGTTCCTGAGGAGGTGAAGCCAAAGTTCATGAAGGGAACGAAGCGTTACGGCCGCCGCTCTCGTCCCGACAGTAAACCCGACCCGGAGGACTCGCCGCCGTCCAGGACCGAAGCCTCCGACTCGTCACCGGGCGGCGTCCACAGGGCCAAGCTGAGACGGGCGACGTCTCTGGAGAGTGTGGAGGTGAGAAGATTTATTCTAAAAGATGAACCCTGACCTTTGACCTTTGACCTCTGATGCAGGACAGTACAGATAGAAGCTGTCTCTGACCTCTGACCTCTGACCTTTAAAGCCTGGTCTGCTGAGGCTCATTCTGTCTGAACGGAGCTGGTTCTGTGTGGGTGAGACTCGTTGTCTCAGATGTCCAGAGGCTGCACTGAATACCTGGGGGGGGGGAGGAGGAGGAGGAGGAAGAGGAGGAGGAGGGGAGGAGGAAGAGGAGGAGGAGGAGGGGAGGAGCCGGCAGTGGCGGTGGGGGGAGGTTTGGTGGTTTCGGGGTGGAGGAGGTTTTACAGGAAGTGGGTTTGTGAGGAATGTGGAGCTGGCAGACTCTCTGCTGGTTTGGCTCCAGGATGCTTCACAGTTTACTCAGATGAGTTCTGTCCTGATGGAACCAGAGGAACCAGAGGAACCAGAGCTCCTCTGTTCCTCAGCTACACTAGTCCAGATCATTGTAATCTAAATAATCCTCAGGTGATGATGTCCGTGGTGCTGTTAAACTGGATTGAATCGAGCTGTTTCTGTTGTTTAGTCTAGTCCCCTGACTACACTGTCAAAATATTAGGGACACATGTCAGTAGATCTACACAATGAAAACCCAGTAGAACCAACATCTGTCACCAGAAGCTTCATGGAGGTTTGGAGCAGGCCTGTGCTGTGGTAGAGTCTGGTCAGAGGTTCATCAGTCAGGGGGCTCCCTGCTGGCTGTGGATTAAACACTGTAATAAACACGTTATAAACACGTTATAAACACGTTATAAACACTGTAATAAACACGTTATAAACACGTTATAAACACGTTACATGAAGAGCTTCAGGCTCTGCTCTGGGTTCAACACATGAAGATGGTCAAAGCCTGGTGAAGCTGAATCAACTGTTCTGTCTCTGATTGGTTGTCAGCGGACCAATCAGAGGGCTCCTAACCTTTGCTAAGCTATGTTCCTGTTGCTAACTCAGACTAACCCTAGAGTCTGTTAGCATAGAACATGAAACACATGAAAACAGGTGAACAGGTTTTACCTGTAGACTCTTAAATCCATCATGGATTCACACTGTGGACATGCTAGCATAGCTAGTTAGCTAATGACTTAGCTAGTTAGCTAATGAAAGTTAGTTTACAGCACAACTCATTTAGTAGCTTAGTTACATGTTGTCATGGCAACTGTCAATCATCATGACGTCACTTCCTGTTTCTGTAGCGTCCAGCTTTGTGGCTCCCGCCCACTAACATGTAGGGGGCGGGGCTTATGGCCTATACTGCAGCCAGCCACCAGGGGGAGCTCTAGTTGATTTGATTGGTGCTCAGTGGCCCAATCAGAGAGCCTTGTTTAATTAGTTTAAAGTGTGTCTGTCTGGTTTCTAACTCATGACTTTAGAACAGTTACACAACACGGTTCAGTATTTAACTGAGACTGTTTCCTCTTCAACACAAACTCACTGCTCTCTATCTCTGTGAGGACCTTCTACAAACATGAAGCGTTCCCTAACCCTCACCCTAAACCCTAAAACCAGGTCTGAACAGGTTTCACCCCCCAGAATGTCGTCGGGTCCAGACTGATGGTCTGAACTCCCACTGGTCCTCAGAAAGATAGTAGTACAGCACACACACACAATGAGTTCAGTCCAGTAGAAGTAATGAAGCTCAGGAATTCATCCTGATGACTCTGCTCTGCTGCCAGGGCCTCACACTCCCAGCATGCTCTGCTGCCAGGGCCTCACACTCCCAGCATGCTCTGCTGCCAGGGCCGCACACTCCCAGCATGCTCTGCTGCCAGGGCTACGCACTCTCTCCCAGCATGCTCTGCTGCCAGGGCTACGCACTCTCTCCCAGCATGCTCTGCTGCCAGGGCCACACACTCCCAGCATGCTCTGCTGCCAGGGCTACGCACTCTCTCCCAGCATGCTCTGCTGCCAGGGCCGCACACTCCCAGCATGCTCTGCTGCCAGGGCTACGCACTCTCTCCCAGCATGCTCTGCTGCCAGGGCCTCACACTCCCAGCATGCTCTGCTGCCAGGGCCTCACACTCCCAGCATGCTCTGCTGCCAGGGCCACACACTCCCAGCATGCTCTGCTGCCAGGGCCACACACTCCCAGCATGCTCTGCTGCCAGGGCTACGCACTCTTTCCCAGCATGCTCTGCTGCCAGGGCCTCACACTCCCAGCATGCTCTGCTGCCAGGGCTACGCACTCTCTCCCAGCATGCTCTGCTGCCAGGGCTACGCACTCTCTCCCAGCATGCTCTGCTGCCAGGGCCTCACACTCCCAGCATGCTCTGCTGCCAGGGCCTCACACTCCCAGCATGCTCTGCTGCCAGGGCTACGCACTCTCTCCCAGCATGCTCTGCTCCTCCACAGTGGAGCTCCCCCTGGTGGCTGGCTGCAGTATAGGTCATAGGTAAGTGGGCGGGACTTATGCTGCGTTCCAGAAAACTGGGAGGTCTGATATAAGTGCTCTGGAACCACTTGAAGCTGGACGTCCTACCAGTGAAGTCAGGACAAATCAATCTACCCTGACGTCACAGAACAATGTGTTCATGGAGATGTAGACCATGAATGTTAGAGCATCATTTACTAGACTATAAAACGCATTGATCTGTTTATTTGGTCATACTAGATATCATCACATCACACAACATGACTTTAGAGTGAGGACATGTGGCTGTAATGTCTCTACATAAAGTTATTAGATGAAGTGTCGCCTCACGAACCAGTCTGACAGAAAGAGAGGAGGTCTGTTGAGCTTTCAGCACAGAGACAAGTATACGACCTACTGCTGGTGGAAACACTTTGGGAGACTCAGTTTCAAAACAAATCTTATCTTTTCTATTATCTGATGGCGGTCGGCCATGTTTGTTTATGTTCAGCTTGGTTCTCCTGGAACTCTTTCAGCTCGTATCTAGTTCACTCCAAGTGGAATAAATCTGACATGTCCTGATGTATGTTCAAGTTATCTGACGCTATAGAAACAGGAAGTGACGTCGTGATGACTGACAGTTGCCATGACAACGTGTAACTAAGCTACTAAATGAATAGCTGTAGCAGAGTTAATGGATCATCAGAACCTGGATCCAGTTCTAGACTCAGACTGACCAACGGGAGGAGGAGGAGGAGGAGGAGGAGGAGACACGGCAGCCATCTTGGTTGTACGGTCCATGGTTAGAACTGGTTCTCTGACCTCCATGTTTTCTGAGCAGAGCCTGAAGTCTGATGAGGAGGCAGGAAGTCTGAAGGAGAGCGTCCCGACACCCTTTCAGTCTAAAGGTACGGTGGCCTGGACGAGAAGACAAAGTTTCACACTTTAAGGAGATTCCTGTTGACGTTTTACCGTTGTGTTGAGCAGGGAGTCAGCAGGAGGAGGAGGAGGAGGAGGAGGAGGAGGAGCTGGGGGTTGAAGGAGGTCTGCAGCGCCTCCACTCTGAGGTAAACCTGGTGTCTCTCAGACTTCAGTCTGTCCTCTAGATCCTCTCTCATGACCTCTGTCTTCAGGACGTGGACCAGCTGCTCAGGAAGCTGGACGCCGACCTGGACGGCAGAGTCAGCATCACAGAGTTCAGGAAGGTTCTGTGTGGCTCCGCCCCCACATCATGCTCCACCCCCCTACGATCAGCTGACCTGCAGAGGGCGCCATACAGGGTCAGACTCTTTATTTAATACCAGCACAGACGTCACCGATGTCCTGATTCCTTTCATGTTGTACAGACGTGTGTCCTCAAATATCAGCGTCATACTCTTTGTCTCTGAGTGTCTCTGTCCGTTCAGCTGGAGACAGGTCTCCTCCATCTTGTCCCTCTAGTTTCTCATCCGTCTTAAATCCTGACGCTGCTCTCAGAGTCCTCTAATCACACGATGCCTTTTACTTTTAATGTTTTATTTATGAATCAACATCAGACCAGAAACATCCTGACCTCCTGACACCTTCAGTTCCTGGTTTAATGAATGAATGAACGGTTTGATGAGCATCAGGTCGTTACCAGACTCTAGTCATGTGACCTTCAGCTGATTAAACCTAAACTCCATCAGACATTTAGAGCTGAACACTTGGAGGAAACGTCTTCTAGTCCAGACGTCTTCCCTGAGGACGTCATCAGGTTTATAAATGACCTAAACTAAATGTGTTTGACTCTAGTTTACTGACGTCTCTGCTCCTTCCTGCTCTTGTTCCTCCACAGATTCAATTCAGTAATGAAATAAAAGCTGTTCCACCTTTATCCTGTCTGACGACCTCTGACACTGATACACATCATTAGAGCTCTACAGGTTCAACTGGTCCCTCAGAGCTTTGTCTTTAAATCACGTCTTTGTTCTTATTGTCAGGGACCAGTTTAACCTGCAGAGCTCCAGTCATGTGTGTTAGTGTCAGAGGTCGTCTGTGATTTAAACACTAACAACATGTCTGATCACATCTGTCAGGAAGAGTCAGGAACATGAAATGAAACGTGACGACATGAAACCCACACACCTTCACTGACACACAGCTGGGGTTTACCAGCCACTCCTGAACGCAGCATTACCTGCAGACCAGCTGGGGTTTACCAGCCGCTCCTGAATGCAGCATTACCTGCAGACCAGCTGGGGTTTACCAGCCGCTCCTGAACGCAGCATTACCTGCAGACCAGCTGGGGTTTACCAGCCGCTCCTGAACGCAGCATTACCTGCAGACCAGCTGGGGTTTACCAGCTGCTCCTGAACGCAGCATTACCTGCAGACCAGCTGGCAGTCATCAGTCCAATCAGCCGAATCCAGGTGGCTCCAGGTAGATCCAAGTAGCTCCAGGTGGCTCCAGTTATCTCCAGGTGGCTCCAGGTAGATCCAGGTAGCTCCAGTTATCTCCAGGTGGCTCCAGGTAGATCCAGGTATCTCCAGGTAGCTCCAGGTGGCTCCAGGTAGATCCAGGTAGATCCAGGTGACTCCAGGTATCTCCAGGTGACTCCAGGTAGCTCCAGGTAGCTCCAGGTAACTCCAGGCAGATCCAGGTAGATCCAGGTATCTCCAGGTGGCTCCAGGTGGCTCCAGGTAGCTCCAGGTGGCTCCAGGTAGCTCCAGGTAGATCCAGGTAGCTCCAGTTATCTCCAGGTGGCTCCAGGTGGCTCCAGGTGGCTCCAGGTAACTCCAGGTAGATCCAGGTAACTCCAGGTGGATCCAGGTAGCTCCAGGTAACTCCAGGTAGATCCAGGTAACTCCAGGTGGATCCAGGTAGATCCAGGTAACTCCAGGTAGATCCAGGTAACTCCAGGTGGATCCAGGTAGCTCCAGGTAACTCCAGGTAGCTCCAGGTAACTCCAGGTGGATCCAGGTAGATCCAGGTAGCTCCAGGTGGCTCCAGGTGGCTCCAGGTAGATCCAGGTAGCTCCAGGTAGCTCCAGGTGTCTCAGTCAGACAACATGTCGTGTACGTCAGGTCTGATCTCAGGCTGTGGTTTGTTAACGTGGGTGAGGACGGAGAGGCTGGGAGCCGGCGCCGCGGCGTACTGCTACACTCAGGTGATCATGAGCCAATCAGAACGCTGCTAACTCTCAACATGGTTACTCCTCAGCTCTGCGCTCTTATTCTGAAATATCACGAGAACATCTGCTCCAAGGTCTCCAAGGTGATCAGTCACCGTCACCATGGAGACCAAATCACATGATCTGATTACACCGAACATCAGCGTCTGTAGTTTAAAGAGGAAGAGGTTCTGATGATGAGGAGCATCACATCTACGGGAAATGGAAGAGAAGAAGAAGAAGAAGAAGAAGAACGGAGAGAAGTTAAAAAAGAGGAGGAGGAAGAGGAGGAGGAGGAGGAGGAGGAGGAGGACTGTTGTTGGTGACCTGAGTGAAAGTGGGCTAATCCAGATTAAATGTTCAGCGTCACGCTGTTGAATCATGTGTTTCTCAAGAATCAGTGGAAGTTACTTTCTCTGAGAGTCGACTAGAACCTGTTGGTACTGATCCTGGTCTCTGGTCTAGAACCCGTCTGTACTGATCCTGGTCTCTCTCTGGTCTAGAACCCGCCAGTACTGATCCTGGTCTCTGGTCTAGAACCCGTCTGTACTGATCCTGGTCTCTCTCTGGTCTAGAACCCGTCTGTACTGATCCTGGTCTCTCTCTGGTCTAGAACCCGTCTGTACTGATCCTGGTCTCTCTCTGGTCTAGAACCTGTCTGTACTGATCCAGGTCTCTCTCTGGTCTCTGTCCATGCAGACTGAGGCCAGGTCAGAGGAGCTCTCGGCTCGCTCCACCTCCCCCTCCCTGCTGACGGCCACGGTGGGTCAGAGGGTCCTCAGCCGGCTGGACGACGGCTCAGGATGCACCAGCCCCGAACGGGTGGTGGCCCTCTGGACAGAGGAGGGCATCAGGAACAGCCGGGACATCCTGCAGGTCAGTACTCAGCAGAACCTGGAACCTGTCAACACAGAGAACTTGAACTGAGAGGAACCTAGCTCATCATGCTACGTTAGCTTAGCTTGTCAGACATGTTGGTAGCTCAGCTGTTGTGTCCCTGCTCCTTGTCTGAGGCTAAAGGGTTCTGTGATTCAGACTGGACCAGTTTCAGGGTCGTTTCTGTTTGTGTCCAGACGCTGGACTTCCCCCTGGAGGAGCGTCTCAGTCTGGCCGACCTGACTCTGGCTCTGGACAACGAGCTGCTGGTCAGCGGTAACGGTATCCACCAGGCGGCGCTCATCTCCTACAAGCAGGAGATCCAGCACCTGCAGTAGGTTTCCCTGACTCTAACGTGTCCTCGTGGATCAGCTGTGGAGACACTGGACTAAAAGTCTCTAGAGGGGTAGAAGTGAAATGAGTCATTAGACCGTAACCATGTCAGACCTGGACACTTCCTGGTTCCTGTTTGTTACAGACGTGTACACACATTACTGCAAACATTCAGAATGAGTCTCTAACATGAACAGTGCCCCCTGCTGGACTGGAGGTTCCGACTAACAGACCTCACCCTCATGTGTTCAGGGAGCTGGCAGAGCAGGCCTGCAGGGAGCGGGACAAGGTGAAGGCCGACCTGGACCTGGCCGACCAGAGGAACCTGCAGCTGGTCAGGGAGGTGGACGACCGCCACGCCAGCATGGAGACGCTCAACCAGAGCCGGATCAGGTCAGACCTCTACGTCTGCTGGGACGACGACCGTCCTGTCCCTGAGGACAGATGATGGGACACTAGGTCTCACTACTGATTCATTCAGACAGAGTTAGTTCACAAACGTTTTATTTTAATCCAAACTGATGTCGTCTCTGCTTCCAGAGGTTTGTGAGTCTCAGTCCTCTCCTCTAGTGTCCTCATACTTTATAAACCCAGTCAGCTTCCAGCCTGACGGTGCTCGGTCCAGAACCGATCCTCTCCTCTTGTGTCCTCATACTTTATAAACCCAGTCAGCTTCCAGCCTGACGGTGCTCGGTCCAGAACCGATCCTCTCCTCTCGTGTCCTCATACTTTATAAACCCAGTCAGCTTCCAGCCTGACGGTGCTCGGTCCAGAACCGATCCTCTCCTCTCGTGTCCTCATACTTTATAAACCCAGTCAGCTTCCAGCCTGACGGTGCTCGGTCCAGAACCGATCCTCTCCTCTTGTGTCCTCATACTTTATAAACCCAGTCAGCTTCCAGCCTGACGGTGCTCGGTCCAGAACCGATCCGAGGCTTTTATGAATCAAGACAGAATCTCTTAAACCCTGATATGATTCCAGATGACAACAGTTTAAACACGTCATTACTCTCTTCATTCCTCCCAGGAGCTTTTAACTCTTTGAGTCATTGTGGACAAGAAGGAATCAGTCTGAACCATCATGTCCCACGTTAATGATCCGTTCTGTCCTCCAGCGCCACAGGCCAGAGCTCAGTCTGACTATCTGATACTGACTGAGAGCTTTACAACAACAGGTGTGATTCTAGTGGAGCTGAATGAGTCCAGAGAGTAGAACGCTGACGAGCCGCTCTGTGATTGGCAGGGACCTGGAGCAGGACTTCCGTGATAGGCTGACGGCTCTGCGCAGTCAGTCGGAGCAGGAGAACGAGGCGCTGCTGCAGCAGGTGGAGCGAGAGCACGGCGAGCTGCAGGAGGAGCTGCACCTGCTCCGAGGGAAGGAGGCGGAGCTACAGGAGGAGCTGAGCGGCGCCGCACAGGTTCATTAACACTAACGAGCTCATTTATCTCAGAGTTACTAAAAGGCAGGAAGATAGATCAGTGTTTGTACTGTTTTATTGTGAAATCAGGTCTTTTACTTTGAAAGTTCCTCCTTTAACATCTGACACTGAAAACTGAGAAATCTTTTAATATTTAGGAATAAATCCTTTAAATAAATGTATGACTGGTGTTATCTGGGCTTAGTTCTCTTTACATTTATATTATTTAAACTAATTATCACCTGATTATTAATAAATACTCTGATACTGTGATTTATTAGAGGAAAATATTCATCAGATTTATATTTAGTTGTTTCAGACACTAAACAATAAAATATTCTTACAAGATAATATATTTACAGTTGATATATACATATATACATATATACAGTATTACAAAGCTAAAACATGTCATGATGTAATTACTGATAAAGCTGAGGCCCAGCTCTGTAAAGGCCTCGAGCAGCAAAGTGTCCGACATGACTCCGAGCGTTTTAAATCTAAATAAACTAAATAAAACCAGTGAACGTGATGAATGTGGACGCTGGTCTTCAGGAGAACGGTCGTCTGGAGGAGGAGCTCGCTGCCGTGAAGCTGAAGCTGATTGAAGCCCAGAGTTTAGTGGACAGACTGCAGAGAGACCTGGACCAGCTGCTCCATGACAAGGTGACGCCTCACACACCTTTACCTGTAGAGAAGCAGCAGCTCCAGACACTGGAGACCAGGTCTAAAGAGTGAACACTCATCCACCAACAACATGAGGAAACGATAGAGAAGCTGCTCTGATACCAAGAACCATGGAGCTGGAGCTAACCAGCTAGCCTCAGTATGGCATACATGGTCCTCTACCTCCATCTAGTGGTCTGATGGTGGTACTACACATAATAAAGTTAGCTTAGCATTGATATGTAGCAGCTTAGCATTGATATGTAGCAGCTTAGCATTGCTATGTAGCAGCTTAGCATTGATATGTAGCAGCTTAGCATTGATATGTAGCATGCCTTGGTGCCTGGTTTCCCTGGGGAGTTCCATGTGTGAACAACATGGAGGAAATCTCCATCTTCTTCTGGATTGTATAATGATCACAATGGTAGAATGTGATGATGTCCAGGCTGACCTGTCCACAGAGACCAGGGTCCATGGAGACCAGGTTCTATAGAGACCAGGGTCCATGGAGACCAGGGTCCACAGAGACCAGGGTCTATAGAGACCAGGCTCATATAGAGACCAGGGTCCACAGAGACCAGGGTCCACGGAGACCAGGGTCCATGGAGACCAGGGTCCATGGAGACCAGGGTCCACAGAGACCAGGGTCTATAGAGACCAGGGTCCACAGAGACCAGGCTCATATAGAGACCAGGGTCCACAGAGACCAGGGTCCATATAGAGACCAGGGTCCATATAGAGACCAGGGTCCATATAGAGACCAGGGACCACGGAGACCAGGGACCACGGAGACCAGGGTCATAGAGACCAGGGTCATATAGAGACCAGGGTCCATATAGAGACCAGGGTCATAGAGACCAGGGTCATATAGAGACCAGGGTCCACGGAGACCAGGGTCCACGGAGACCAGGGTCCACAGAGACCAGGGTCATATAGAGACCAGGGTCATATAGAGACCAGGGTCCACAGAGACCAGGGTCCACGGAGACCAGGGACCACGGAGACCAGGGTCATATAGAGACCAGGGTCCACGGAGACCAGGGTCCATGGAGACCAGGGTCCATGGAGACCAGGGTCCACAGAGACCAGGGTCTATAGAGACCAGGGTCTATAGAGACCAGGGTCCACAGAGACCAGGCTCATATAGAGACCAGGGTCCACAGAGACCAGGGTCCACGGAGACCAGGGACCACGGAGACCAGGGTCCACGGAGACCAGGGTCCACGGAGACCAGGGTCATATAGAGACCAGGGTCCACAGAGACCAGGGTCCACGGAGACCAGGGTCCACGGAGACCAGGGTCCATAGAGACCAGGGTCCACAGAGACCAGGGTCCACAGAGACCAGGGTCCATAGAGACCAGGGTCCACAGAGACCAGGGTCCACGGAGACCAGGGTCTATAGAGACCAGGGTCTATAGAGACCAGGGTCCACAGAGACCAGGCTCATATAGAGACCAGGGTCCACAGAGACCAGGGTCCACAGAGACCAGGGTCCATATAGAGACCAGGGTCCATATAGAGACCAGGGTCCATATAGAGACCAGGGACCACGGAGACCAGGGACCACGGAGACCAGGGTCATAGAGACCAGGGTCATATAGAGACCAGGGTCCATATAGAGACCAGGGACCACGGAGACCAGGGTCATATAGAGACCAGGGTCCACGGAGACCAGGGTCCACGGAGACCAGGGTCATATAGAGACCAGGGTCCACAGAGACCAGGGACCACGGAGACCAGGGCCCACGGAGACCAGGGTCATATAGAGACCAGGGTCCATAGAGACCAGGGTCCACAGAGACCAGGGTTCATATAGAGACCAGGGTCCACAGAGACCAGGGTTCATATAGAGACCAGGGTCCACGGAGACCAGGGTCCACGGAGACCAGGGTCCACGGAGACCAGGGACCACGGAGACCAGGGTCCACGGAGACCAGGGTCCACGGAGACCAGGGCCATATAGAGACCAGGGTCCATAGAGACCAGGGTCCACAGAGACCAGGGTTCATATAGAGACCAGGGTCATATAGAGACCAGGGTCCACAGAGACCAGGGTCCACAGAGACCAGGGTTCATATAGAGACCAGGGTCCATATAGAGACCAGGGACCACGGAGACCAGTGTCATAGAGACCAGGGTTCATATAGAGACCAGGGTCCACAGAGACCAGGGTTCATATAGAGACCAGGGTCCATATAGAGACCAGGGTCCATATAGAGACCAGGGACCACGGAGACCAGTGTCATAGAGACCAGGGTTCATATAGAGACCAGGGTCCATATAGAGACCAGGGACCACGGAGACCAGTGTCATAGAGACCAGGGTCCATATAGAGACCAGGGACCACGGAGACCAGGGTCATATAGAGACCAGGGTCCACAGAGACCAGGGTCCATATAGAGACCAGGGTCCACAGAGACCAGGGTTCATATAGAGACCAGGGTTCATATAGAGACCAGGGTCCATATAGAGACCAGGGTCCATATAGAGACCAGGGACCACGGAGACCAGGGACCACGGAGACCAGGGTCATATAGAGACCAGGGTCCATATAGAGACCAGGGACCACGGAGACCAGGGTCATATAGAGACCAGGGTCCACAGAGACCAGGGTCATATAGAGACCAGGGTCCACAGAGACCAGGGTCCACAGAGACCAGGGTCCACGGAGACCAGGGACCACGGAGACCAGGGTCCACGGAGACCAGGGCCCACGGAGACCAGGGTCATATAGAGACCAGGGTCCATAGAGACCAGGGTCCACAGAGACCAGGGTTCATATAGAGACCAGGGTCCATATAGAGACCAGGGTCATATAGAGACCAGGGTCCATAGAGACCAGGGTCCACAGAGACCAGGGTCCACAGAGACCAGGGTTCATATAGAGACCAGGGTCCATATAGAGACCAGGGACCACGGAGACCAGTGTCATAGAGACCAGGGTTCATATAGAGACCAGGGTCCACAGAGACCAGGGTTCATATAGAGACCAGGGTCCATATAGAGACCAGGGTCCATATAGAGACCAGGGACCACGGAGACCAGTGTCATAGAGACCAGGGTTCATATAGAGACCAGGGTCCATATAGAGACCAGGGACCACGGAGACCAGTGTCATAGAGACCAGGGTCCATATAGAGACCAGGGACCACGGAGACCAGGGTCATATAGAGACCAGGGTCCACAGAGACCAGGGTCCATATAGAGACCAGGGTCCACAGAGACCAGGGTTCATATAGAGACCAGGGTTCATATAGAGACCAGGGTCCATATAGAGACCAGGGTCCATATAGAGACCAGGGACCACGGAGACCAGGGACCACGGAGACCAGGGTCATATAGAGACCAGGGTCCATATAGAGACCAGGGACCACGGAGACCAGGGTCATATAGAGACCAGGGTCCACGGAGACCAGGGTCCACAGAGACCAGGGTCATATAGAGACCAGGGTCCACAGAGACCAGGGTCCACAGAGACCAGGGTCCACGGAGACCAGGGACCACGGAGACCAGGGTCCACGGAGACCAGGGCCCACGGAGACCAGGGTCATATAGAGACCAGGGTCCATAGAGACCAGGGTCCACAGAGACCAGGGTTCATATAGAGACCAGGGTCCATATAGAGACCAGGGTCATATAGAGACCAGGGTCCATAGAGACCAGGGTCCACAGAGACCAGGGTCCACAGAGACCAGGGTTCATATAGAGACCAGGGTCCATATAGAGACCAGGGACCACGGAGACCAGTGTCATAGAGACCAGGGTTCATATAGAGACCAGGGTCCACAGAGACCAGGGTTCATATAGAGACCAGGGTCCATATAGAGACCAGGGACCACGGAGACCAGTGTCATAGAGACCAGGGTTCATATAGAGACCAGGGTCCATATAGAGACCAGGGACCACGGAGACCAGTGTCATAGAGACCAGGGTCCATATAGAGACCAGGGACCACGGAGACCAGGGTCATATAGAGACCAGGGTCCACAGAGACCAGGGTCCACAGAGACCAGGGTCCATATAGAGACCAGGGTCCATATAGAGACCAGGGTCCATATAGAGACCAGGGTCCACAGAGACCAGGGTTCATATAGAGACCAGGGTTCATATAGAGACCAGGGTCCATATAGAGACCAGGGTCCATATAGAGACCAGGGACCACGGAGACCAGGGTCATATAGAGACCAGGGTCCACAGAGACCAGGG
The DNA here is from genome assembly GCF_963514085.1 of Chelon labrosus. NCBI lineage: Eukaryota > Metazoa > Chordata > Actinopteri > Mugiliformes > Mugilidae > Chelon > Chelon labrosus. Next base: position 28,554,941 of record NC_140348.1, read on the forward strand.
TCCATATAGAGACCAGGGACCACGGAGACCAGGGTCATATAGAGACCAGGGTCCACAGAGACCAGTGTCATGGAGACCAGGGTCCACAGAGACCGGGGTCATAGAGACTAGGGTCATAGAGACCAGGTTCCATAGAGACCAGGGACCACGGAGACCAGGGTCATAGAGACCAGGGTCCACAGAGACCAGGGTTCATATAGAGACCAGGGTTCATATAGAGACCAGGGACCATATAGAGACCAGGGACCATATAGAGACCAGGGACCATATAGAGACCAGGGTCCACGGAGACCAGGGTCATATAGAGACCAGGGTCCACAGAGACCAGTGTCATAGAGACCAGTGTCATAGAGACCAGGGTCCACAGAGACCGGGGTCATAGACCCGGGTCATAGAGACTAGGGTCATAGAGACCAGGGTCATAGAGACCAGGTTCCACAGAGACCAGGGTCATAGAGACCAGGGTCCGTAGAGACCAGGGTCCATAGAGACCAGGGTCCATAGAGACCAGGGTCCATATAGAGACCAGGGTCCGTAGAGACCAGGGTCCACAGAGACCAGGTTCCACAGAGACCAGGGTCATGAACATGGACCTGATGGTTCTGGGTCCAGGTTTCTGTGGTCCAGGTATAAAGAGGTTAACCTGTGTTTGTGGTTCAGATGAAACTAGACCATCAGTGTTTGTGTCTGGTGTTCGGTGACTCTACTGAATCATTCATGAACGTTTCCTCTGACTCTGTTTCTTCATCTGCTGCAGCCGTCGCTCAGGACTTTTTATTCTTCACTTGAACTCAGCTACAGCTTCTGATTGGTTGATTGATTGACTGATTGACTGATTGACTGATTGACTGATTGACTGGTTTGTCCCATCAACAGCTGGACAGCTTGGAGTCGGCCGGCGCTGGTCTGGGTCACGAGGAGCGATTCTCTGAAATCGTCAAAGAGTACGAGCAGCAGTGCAGGGTAAGAGGATGGAAGCTTTTATTTTGAAGGTCTCTCCAGGCTACATTTAGTTTGACAGTTTGGATTCAGGGTGACGCCCACTTCCTGAAGACAGAATGAACCTGACCATTCAGAAGCTGCCTGAGAAAGTGTCTGATTTTAGATGTCCTTCACTGACCAGAGATATTATTGATTTATTTATTAATTAAACGTTAAAATGAGACATTCAGCTACTTTTACTTCTGTTAAATGTCTCTAGTCACATTTTAAACAACGTTAATATCTGATTCTGATACGTGACGTTAAAGCTGAAGGAGTTTTAATGTCTGTTTATGTTTGTGCACCTGAACGCTTCGTCCTGATTGGACAGAAAATCAAGGTGAGAGCAGCAGCGTGTCAGGACGACCAATGGACTCATTCATTCATAAACAAACATGGACAGGTGGACAGGTGTCCTCTTTGGACGCTCATCATGTGCACCTGTTATAACTATAGTGTGTGTGTGTGTGTGTGTGTGTGTGTGTGTGTGTGTGTGTGTGTGTGTGTGTGTGTGTGTGTTGCGTTCAGGAGCTGCAGGACAGGAACGATGAGCTGAGCTCAGAGCTGGAGCTGCTGAGTCAGAGGAGCAACAGGAAGACGAGACGATCTGGAGACGAGACGACGCTGAGCTGGACACAGCTACACACAGACACACACTCTGGTAACACAACTACACACAGACACACACTCTGGTGACACAGCTACACACAGACACACACTCTGGTAACACAGCTACACACAGACACACACAACTACACACAGACACACACCCTGGTAACACAGCTACACACAGACACACACTCTGGTAACACAGCTACATACAGACACACACTCTGGTAACACAACTACACACATACACACACTCTGGTAACACAACTACACACAGACACACACTCTGGTGACACAGCTACACACAGACACACACTCTGGTAACACAGCTACACACAGACACACACAACTACACACAGACACACACCCTGGTAACACAGCTACACACAGACACACACTCTGGTAACACAGCTACATACAGACACACACTCTGGTAACACAACTACACACAGACACACACTCTGGTAACACAGCTACACACAGACACACACTCTGGTAACACAACTACACACATACACACACTCTGGTAACACAACTACACACAGACACACACTCTGGTAACACAACTACACACATACACACACTCTGGTGACACAACTACACACAGACACACACTCTGGTGACACAACTACACACATACACACACTCTGGTGACACAACTACACACAGACACACACTCTGGTAACACAACTACACACAGACACACACTCTGGTAACACAACTACACACAGACACACACTCTGGTAACACAACTACACAAAGACACACAACTACACACAGAAAGGAACCAGTCTGTCCTGTGGAAAGACATGAACAGGACTTTCAGGTTGGATCAGTCCAGGTAGACGAGGACACGCCCACCACACTAGGACACGCCCACCACACTAGGACACACACACACACACACACACACACCTCTTCCAGGTTTCTGTCTCCGTGTCTTAAAGTCTTCATCGTGTCTCTGGGTGAGTCTCAGTTAAACGTGTTGTCTCAGTGTGTTGTTGTCCTCCTGTCACTCATGTTTGTGTGTTTGTGTGTTTGTGTGTTTGTGTGTCCAGGCGGCTCAGACATGAAGCGTCACTCGTCTCCTGTCCTCAGGAAGAAACTGGAGCCTGTGGACAGAGCAGGTGAGACATGGGGTCTGAATGTTGATAGAAAAAACAAGAGACATGAGCTTGAGGAGACCAGGGTCCTGGGGGGACGCTCAGGATGTCAGACCAGGGTTAGACCAGGGTCCTGGGGGGACTCTCAGGATGTCAGACCAGGGTCCTGGGGGGACTCTCAGGATGTCAGACCAGGGTCCTGGGGGACGCTCAGGATGTCAGACCAGGGTCCTGGGGGGACTCTCAGGATGTCAGACATGTGGACGCCATGACGGCTCCTCTAGCACGTAGAGCGCCCCCTGGTGGCTGGCTGCAGTATAGACCATAAGCCCCGCCCCCCGATTTTAATTATTGGAAGTGATGTCATGATGATTGACAGCCAATCACCAGTGAGTCTGACTGTACAGGTGTTGACCTGAGCAGCAGCTGTTGCAGTGCATTGTGGGACTTGTAGTACGAGTGTCAGGGCCCTTAATAGACAGAGGCCTAATGTGTCCCTGTAAGCTTTACGTTTGACATGTCCCCATAAGGGTAGTGATCCAGGAAGGACTGGACCCCACAACCTGATAAAAACAAGACCACACACTGAACCAACACACCCCATAATAACAGTAGAAGAAGAAGACTGACCGTCTCTCTCCCTCAGCTCTGTGCTCTCTGGACTCTGCTCCTGGCCCTGGTCCTGGTCCTGGCCCTGGTCCTGGTCCTGGTCCTGCTCCTGGCCCTGCTCCTGGTCCTGGCCCCGGCCCTGGCCCCGGTCCTGCTCCTGGTCCTGGTCCTGGCCCTGGCCCTGGCCCTGGCCCTGGCCCTGGCCCCGGCCCTGGCCCTGGTCCTGGTCCTGCCGTCAGTATTCAGACTGAACTGGCTCTGGAGCAGCTGCAGCAGAAACACGACCAGGAGCTGCAGCAGCTCAACATCCAGCTGGAGACGCAGGTAACGGCTCATCAGAAGCTCTGATTGGACCAGAACCAGAACCAGAACCAGGACTAAACTCCTCCTCCTCCTCCTCTTCCTCTTCCTCTTCCTCAGGTGAACTACTACGAACGCAGTCTGGAGCTGATGAGGCAGAGCATGGAGGTGGAGAGGAAGGACATCTCTCAGGTCTTCAAGGTACAGGTGATTCTCAGGTTGTTGGATCAGAACCAGCGTAGGAGGCGTCCTCACGTTGACCCGGTCTGTCGTCAGGTGGAGATCAGCGAGCTGGAGGAGCAGAAGTCTCAGGTGGAGCAGCAGGTGAAGCAGCTGAAGGAGACGGTGGAGAAACTGCAGGCTCAGATCCAACATGGAGGAGGAGGAGGAGGAGGAGGAGGGTGGAGCAGCGAGCAGGAGCGCAGGTGAGGAAGACATCTTGTCTCTGAGCTGGTGTGGTGTTATTTTAGTTGGTGGAGACAGACTCTTCCATCAGGGTCAGAGGTCAGAGGTCAGAGGTCAAAGGTCAGTCCTCCACTAGTCGTTACTCTACGATCAAACCACTTCCTGTTCACCTTCATGGTCACATGTTCCTGTGTCGGTCTGAGCCTCCGTTAAAGTCTCCTCCAGACGTTCTGTTGACGTTGAAGCGATTTTAGCGTCTTGAACTTTTCCCAGAATGCATCGGGAGCAGGCCGAGCTGGAGCAGAACTTCGCCAGAGAGATCAGTAACCTGGTCCAGAGGCTGAGCGCCGAGAAGGAGCAGCTGGAGGCGGAGCTAAAGCTGAAGATGGACCAGGAAGTGATGGTGTTCAGGTGGGTGATGACATCACAGATGAAGGATATATACGACCTGTAAACTAAATCATTCACCATTTAACTACATTTATATTTATATTTATATTTTATTCTTTAAATCAAACAGTTTATTGTATTTAGAACATTTCAAACATTTGTTCCTTTGATGTTTTTTTCTACAAACAGGATCCTTTAATGTTTTTTGTTCAGATTAGTGTTAAAGTCGGCCGCCATGTTTGATGATTAATTTAATACGTCGTCTGCTGAAGACTTCTCTCTTTAGACCAGTTTAATCTGAAAGCAGCTAACAGGCTGTAACGACATCATTCACTCTACTGTCCACTGGTTAAATCAGACTCAGTCAAAGGTCAGAGGTCAATAACTACATTTAACTAGAACAGTTCTTAGATGAGACTTCTCTAACGTCATAGTTAATATCAGAGTGATGCTCCTTCCTCCTCATCTGTAGCCACAGGGCTAGTAGCAGCTAGCTAGCTTTGGTAGCTAACGCTAACTGAGATCAGACAAGCTAATGCCTCTTATCCAATCACAGGACAGGGTCGCACACTTTGAAATAGGAAGAGATTGTGTTTATTAAAATGTCTTTGTTAACATTTTCATATTTATAACGTTTATACTTTAATGTTTTACTTTGAATCTTTTAAATAATTAAATGATTAAATGACCACATATAGCCGCTATAACATGAAGTCATGTTAATATTCATATTTAAATATCAGTAACAACATAAATTAAATTATTCAGCAAAGATTTATCTGAATAATAAAACTAAGTCCATGGAGGCGGCCATCTTGGAAACGGCTGCAGAGCCTGGCTGAATCCAGCAGGGGGCAGATGTTTACAGCAGCGTAGCAGCGGTCAGTGACGGCTGTGTGCTGTGAGCAGGGAGGAGTCGGAGCAGCAGCTGGCTCAGGTGAAGCTGCAGCACGCCGAGGCCCAGCGCCGCCTCCTCCACCAGCTCCACCAGGAGCGGCGGCGGCTGCAGGAGCAGAAGGGATTCTGGGAGAACCGGCTGGCCCGGTCGGAGCAGGAGAGGAGGCGGTGTGAGGAGAGGGCAGGGGAGGAGCAGGCCAGGATCTCCCTGGAGAAGAAGGACATGGAGGAGAAGCACGAGGAGGAGGTCCGGCGCCTGAGGGAGGAGGTCAAGACGTACGGCCAATCAGAAGCCAGCTTGGAGGAAGACCTGGAGGCGTGTTGTGGGCGGTGCTGTGAGCTGGAGGCCCGGCTGGAGGAGGCCTGCACTCAGCTGGAGGAGAGCATCATCTTCTTGGAGTCGAAGGAGCGTCTGAACCGGAGCCTGGCCGTGGAGAAGAGCTCTGTGGAGGAGGAGCTGCAGGAGCTGAGGAGCAGGGAGGAGCAGCTCCTCCTTCGGCTCGGAGACCTCCAGGCAGCGTCCCACAGCCTCCGGCAGGACCAGGAGGAGGCGGCCGAGACCTGCAGCCGCCTCTCCAGCGCCTTCCTGCAGCAGGAGGCTCAGCTCAGAGCCAGGGAGCAGACGGTCACCTCCCTCCAGGAGGAGCTGGAGAACCTGCAGGAGGCCCTGAGGAGTAAAGCCGAGTCCGTCTCCAGACTGGTGGATGAACTGGACTCCCTGAAGACGGACCGCGCCAGGCTGATCCAGGACCTGAAGGACCAGGCCATGGCTGTGGACACCCTGCAGCTGGAGCTGGACGGCGTCTCCGAGGAGCTGGACAGGAGGAGGAGCGGCGAGGAGAGTCTGCAGGAGGCTCTGAAGGAGGAGCAGACCAGAACCTCTCAGCTCCGGTCCAGTCTGGCCGAGGAGCGGGAGGAGGTGTCCCGTCTGAGCCAGGAGAACCGGAGCTACATCCGTCTGGCAGACCAGCTCTCCACCCAGATCGTGGAGATGGAGGAGGAGATCTCCTCCCTCAGAGACCACCTCCGAGACCTCAGCTCCCAGCTCAACGACACCGCAGACCTGGTCCTGGACCTCCGGACCCAGCTCAACTCCAAAACCAACGTCCACCTGGAGGCCCAGAACCAGGAGCAGGTCCTCCAGCTGCAGCGGGCCTTGCAGGACTCCCAAAGCCAGCAGAGGAGCACGGAGGAGGAGCTGGACAGGGAGAAGAGGAGGATGACGCAGCAGCTGTTGGAGCTGGAGCAGCTGGTTCTGGCTCTGGAGGAGGTGACGGACCCAGCCAGTCCTCACAGGTTTGATCCAGAACCGGTCTGAACCTTGACTAACCTCCGCCTGCCCGAACCAGAACCAGACTAATCCATCCAGACACTCGCTGAATGAAACTCCCACAATGCACTGCTGCCGGCCGCCTCAGTCTGTCGTCTCTAACCCAATGAGCTCAACGCATGTCACAGTAACGTCTCTGATTGTCTCTCAGCCGTAGAGGACGGAGGTCTCACTGTGCTCCAGAGACGAGCAGGACGCTCCGTCCATCGGAACGTCCACAGAGTCTCTGAAGCACACTGAGACCTTCATCCCTCCACCTCCACCTGCTGCATGTCCTCTAGTCACATGATCACCACGTCAGGTGTCCTCTTTGAGCTTCATGTGTTTGTCGGCTGCAGGACTCAGCTGGAGGACGTCCGATCAGAGAACGGGGCTCTGCAGGAGAGACTGAGCGTCCTGCAGCAGGAGGTCCAGAACCTGGAGGACGAGGTGGACAAGAGGAGGTGAGCCAACGTCTCAGAGGGTCGAGGACGGACGGATCGAACCCAGATCGGTTCTGATTTGTTGTTTTAATTCAGGAGGAAACTGGAGGAGATGGAGAGAGAACACGAGAGGAGCAGAGAAGAAGAGGAGAGGCTGCACAGAGAGGTGAGGACCTGAACCAGACTCCATTCACATATCTGTCGATTTAACACACACTTTAAATCATCTGACGTCCTGCATCCTGATCAGATCGTCTTCTTCTCCCTCTGCAGAACTCCAGGTACCGTGAGGAGGTTCTGGATCTGAGCGGTCGCAACCTGCAGCTGAGCAGCGCCAACGCGGAGCTGAGCGCCCGTCTCCGTGGAGACCAGGAGTCGGTCCGGATGCTGCAGGAGCGCCTGGCGACGGTCTCCAAGGAGCGGGAGGAGGAGGGAGTTACAGTGAGATGAAGTCTTTATGGTTTGATGTGAAAATGGAACAAAAGTCCAAAGGACAGGACAGAGACTCCAAACTCGTCTTCACTTCTTTGTCCAGGAGAGACTTGTGAATGTTGGACATTTAAAGATTCAGTCGTTGTCCTCGTTGCAGATGCGGCGGCTGCAGGACGCAGCGATGCAGCAGGAGAGGGAGAAGCTGCAGCGGCAGGCGGCCTGGACGCAGGACAAACAGCTGCTGGAGACAGAGCTGAACTCCTGCAAGGACAAGGTGGACAGACACATGAAAGACACTGAAGCTGGTCTCTGATCCCTGGAGGCTCCCAGCGTTGACCTGCAGGTGTTTTATGTCCTCAGCTGGGACGACAGGCGGAGCTGGAGGCGGAGCTCAGCAGTGTGACGCTGAAGCTGCAGTGGACGGAGGAGGACAAGGAGACGCTGCTGAGAGACGCCGAGGACCGAAACAACAAGGTCACCACGAGGACACGTCCACGTCTGTCCTCTAGAGGGAGACACTGTCTGATGGATGTGTTGTGTTCAGGTGGAGAAGCTGCAGCAGACGGTGACCTCTCTGGAGGCGGAGGCGGAGCTGCTTCGCTCTCAGCTTCACGCCGTCAATCAGGAGAAAGAGACGAGCGCTCAGACAGAGAGCGACCTGCAGAGGGCGCTACAGGACGCTCACCACCAGGTCAGTCATCAGCCCGTCTGATCACATCCACCTGTCTGACCTCACTCAACATCTCGCCTCCTCCTCTGAGGCAGGTGGAGCAGCTGGAGCTCAGCGTCAGGAAGCTGGTGAAGGAGAAGGAGGAGCTCCGTCGGGCCCTGGAGGAGCAGGAGGAGCAGGAGGAGCAGGCCTCCGTCACTCTGCAGGAGGAGACGCACAAACTGAGAGTCCAGAACCAGGAGCTCCAGCAGCAGGTAGCGTACAGGTACACTGAGGGGGAGGGGTGGGGGCGGGGTCAAAGCTCTGAGCCATGCAGCTGATTGGTGGATGTCGTCGTCAGCTGTCAGAGCATCAGGTCCAGGATCTGCAGGTCCAGAAACTGAACCAGGAGCAGCAGAACCTGAGGATCCGTCTGGACCAGGCTCAGAACCAGGTCAGGACTCAGAGGATGGATGACCCGTGTTTGATCCTGGATCAGAACCGGTCCTGATTACTGGCTGGTTGTCTGCAGGCGGAGCGGTCCGGCGCCACCATCAGCCTGCTGCAGGCGCAGCACCTGAGGCAGCTGCAGGAGGTGAAGGAGCGTTCAGGAGACGGCTACAAGGAGCAGGTGGAGCAGCTGGAGGTCCAACTGGTGGAGGAGCAGGGGAGGAGTCAGCAGCTGGAGGAGGCGCTGAGGCTGCAGGCTCAACAGAGCAGCTCCCAGATCAGCACCAAGCAGGTAACACACACACCGCGTTACACACCAGGTAACACAACACGTTACACAACACGTTACACACTGTTACACACCACATTACACACCACGTTACACACACCACGTTACACACACCAGGTAACACACACCACGTTACACACAGCATGTTACACACACCACGTTACACACACCACGTTACACACACCAGGTAACACACACCACGTTACACACACCACGTTACACACACCACGTTACACACACCAGGTAACACACACCACGTTACACACAGCATGTTACACACCGCGTTACACAGCTACTGCGTTACACAACATGTTACACAACACATTACACAACACTTTACACACCGCGTGACACAACACGTTACACACTGTTACACACCACGCTACACACCGCGTTACACAACACGTTACACACCGCGTTACACACCGCGTTACACAGCACGTTACACACTGTTACACAACACGTTACACACCACGTTACACAACACGTTACACAGCATGTTACACAGCACGTTACACACCAGGTAACACACAACACGTTACACACTACATTAGGTTCCACACTACGTCTGAGTGCGTGTTGCGTTCAGGGCCAGTACGAGAAGGCGATGTGCAGCCTGCAGCAGAGGGTGGAGGACCTGGAGACCAAACTGAAGGCGGTGCGCCTCGTCCTGCAGGAGAAGGTCCAGCAGCTCAAAGAGCAGGTGAGTCTCGTCCTCCTTCGTTTGCCGTTCGTGTTCTTGTGGCGGCGGTTTGACGGCGTGTCTCTGCTCGCCTGCAGCTGACCAAGAACTCCACGCTGAACGCGCTGCTGAAGGATCTGTACGTGGAGAACTCTCAGCTGATGAAGGCGCTGCAGGTCACAGAGCAGCGGCAGAAACAGGCCCAGAAGAAGAACTTCCTGCTGGAGGAGAAGGTCGGCGCCCTCAACAAGCTGCTGAGGGAGATCGTCCCGGCGTCGCTCGCCACGTGACCGATTCAATCAGCCTCATTATTCTGAGCGTCGGCCCACGTCAGCTGTTCTTTCAGCTCAGACTCAGAGACAACTTTTATTGTTTGACTTCCAGCTTCTTGAAGGTTTGATTCTTTTAGTCCCAGAGTCCAGACCTCACTGCCTGACCTCCACCAGACTCCATTTAAATTGTGATGGATTTATCAGTTGGAGGCGTCTGAGTCATTCCAGTGTTATGTTTCTTTATGCACCACTCTTTGTTTTATATGTAGAAATCGTTTTGTTCCCAACAAACCAAAACTCACCTGTGACCAAAGAGTGAGACCAACATTTAACATTAAATTAAATTTATCACAACTTTTCTCCAGACTGATTTCATTTCCTTATTAATTGATTATTAGAGCAGATATTCCTCCAGAGACGATGTCTGCAGGTGAACAAGGTGAGCTAGCGGTTAGCTGAAAGTGCTAACAGGAAATATGTCGACTAGCCCTTAAGGCATCCTGGGGACATTTCGTGCCACTCTGTTGTTTATTTTTTAAGCCATTTTGGCTGTGTTGAATGAATATAGCTCAAATTTTCCAGAAGATATTCATTTTAATTTTTTTTTAGAATTGTCATCTCAGTACTTTAATTAAGCCTAAAATGGCTATGCTATCAAAAACCATCCATAATAGTTCCTAGCGCCAAAACGTGCCCCATTGAAACCCATTAAAACCACTTTTTTTGATCCCACGTTTATCTTAACATAAATTAATGCATTCCTTTATGTTAAGATTTCATTTTGGACCACTGGCTTTCATTTTGTAATTTTTATATTTGTCTACCAGGTGGTGCCACTTTTACCCATTCAAAGCATGCAGCAAAGTTTCACACTTTTTACTGTTTTCTGCGAAGGAAGTGTGTGTGCTTTTGATGTTGGATAATGGTGTGTGCATGTAAAAAAAAAAAGTGTGTGTGTGCGCGTGTGTGTGTCCAACTTCAAAAGTATTTTCTCTTTGAAGGTCACTCTCTGCGCTATAAACTAATTCAATAATAAAAATAATGATTAGTGAGAACCAAAACAAAATTGAACTTTATAGGCTCTCATTCAGGTTGTTTGTGCAGGTGCATTGCAGCCGTGGTTATAAATATGAGCAGAAGTGCGGGAATAGTCATTTTGGAGATGGCAAGAAAGTACAGTACACAGGACGCTCTGGACATAATTATGCAGTCTGACTGCAAGGATGGGTCCTCATCCTCCGAGTCCGACTCAGACTCAGACTCTGAGGCCGACACGGAGGAGGCTTCAGAGGTAGAGACAGATCAGCCGGAGTCCAGCTCATCTTCAGCTGAAGATTCATCTGAAGGAGAAGGGGAAGTGGATCAAGCAGAGGGATGGACCTCAAAAAATGGCAAGGTAGTGTGGTCTCCCACTAGCTTGTGGGGCGGCTGTGGCTCAGTAGGTAGAGCGGGTTGTCCACGAACCAGAGGGTTAGCGGTTCGATCCCCGGAATGTGCCACATGTCGAAGTGTCCTTGAGCAAGACACTGAACCCCCAGTTGCTCCCAGTGCGTGGCACTGGTGTGTGAATGTGTGTGTGCTTGTGTGAGCGAATGGGTAGATGTGTCTGAGACTGTAAAGTGCTTTGAGTACCAATAGGTAGAAAAGCGCTATATAAAAGCAAGGCCATTTACCATTTAATAACGAGACGCTGCGCTACATCCCAGCAGCCAGAGGTCTGATCCCGGGACCTACCCAGTATGCTGCGGCACGCATCAGGGACCCGGTGTCCAGCTTTTCGCTCCTGATGACCCATGACATCCTGCAGCATATCCTGGCCTTGACCAACCTGCACGGGAGACGTGCAATCACAGGCTGGCAAGACGTGGACACGGAGAAGCTGCAGGCGTACCTGGGGCTGCTCATTTTGGCCGGTGTTTACCGGTCAAAGGATGAATCAACCCGTTTTGTCACGTTTTGTCACTAGGAACTAATAAGTCTGGGTTTTTAAAAATCTGACACTGCAAAAAAAAAAACAATGCATGAAAATCAGTATTGCTGCCAATCATTGACCCATCTCAGGGCCTAAAAATAATAGTTAGCCATTAGTTATTGAAATGTATTTTATGGAAATTATTTTAGTTTTTTTGTTTTTCTGGATAAAAACCAGCAGAGTTATGTAAACATACTGGCATTTAAAGGGTTAAAAAACAAAAATATGATTAATATTTGATATGTATATTTCAGGCTGAAGTAGTTCTAAAAGACTGACGTGTTTAAAGTAGAAAAAAATATGAATATATACTATTTTTATAGCAGTTTTTGGGAAGGAGCCACGTTTTGGCGCAAGGACCTTTTAAGGAGTAAAATAGTTAAGCCCCCTTGAGGGCTAGTGAAACCAGTCCTGCTCTAAACCTCCATGAAGGAGTTTAGTTTAAATGGATGTTATTTAGATTAGAACCACTTCACTAGTGTACCTAATAAACTGGCCTTATAATCCTGACGCAGATTATAAAGTCTTGAGCCTTGTTTTCCTAGATGCTCTAAGAATTATTTATTTGTCTGATAGAGATGAATATAAACACTTTTAACCACAGGGTTATTTTATTTAAATTATTTTCTATTTTAACTCAAAGTAACAAACTTTAAATCTTCAAACAATGAACAGTGAGAAGAGTGGAGCAGTCCAGATAAACTCAGTTAAAAGCAATTTAACTGGTTCAACTTTAACATAAGTATTGACCCTATTCAGATTACAGCCATCAGTCAGTCTGATTGGTTGAATAGACAGGTGTCATGTAGCCCCGCCCCCCCAGCAGGTTCTTTAGTGTGTCTATGCTGCCACCTCCTGGCAGATACAGGTCACTGCCTCTGTAGTTTTCCACCAGCGTGGGGACTTGGAGTCAAAGCATTTAAAGACTATTCAGAGATAGTTGACAGGAACTAAACACCCAGAGGTCGATGCCACCATGACAGCAAACTGTTACTGATTCAAAGGATGAATGGTGAATAAAAATCTGATCCATTGTGTTTACCTGGCTCCACTTCAGTGTTTGATGTGTTTTACTGACTGATGTTCCTTTAAACAGCTGAAAGGATTTTCACACCTTTCACTTCCCCCACCATCTCCATCACAAAAGGACTAGCCGCACCACAAACCACCCCCGTACCCGACCCCCTGCCTGCGCTGAGGATCTGTGAATAGGATGTGCGTCAACTCTTTCAGAGACAGAGGATCAGGAATAGCCTGGATACCAGACTCTCTGACTTCGCAGAGAGTCTGGCCTAGATCCATTGGCAAACGTTTATTTCCTGGTGGGAGGGCACAGTTTGAGGTTTAAAATCATTGGAGTTCCTTTAACTAATCACTAACGTTTGGTAATGACGTATGTTATGCGCCGGAGCCTTCAGGCTCTGCTGCCTCGTACTTCCGCTTTCAAGAACGCAACAAGTAAACAAATCGCTACTCGCTACTACAAATCGCTACTTGTAAAAAACTTACAAGACAATCTTCTTGCTGCGGCTTAAGTGCTGTAATGCCAGGAAGCATATCCACAACGGAGCGAATGGCTTCGAGTATATCCGTCTCCGTCGCCATTGTTCGTGTAAACATTTCAAACTCGGCGCGCAACTGAAACGTAATCGCTCTCAGACCCGCCCTCTGTTCGCTGATTGGTTCGCCAACCAGTTGGCCGAAGTAAACGTAAGCGGATGAAGCTATTCCAGACGGAGTACTGTAGGGAATGTAAATGAGCGGAAGTACGTAGGCAGGCGGAGCCAGGCTAGATCAGGAAGGCCCCAGGACCCGGAGTGTCTCCGTCCTGCCTGAAAGTCTGTGCTGACCAGCTGGCTCCCATCTTCACTCAGATCTTCAACAACTCCCTGGAGCTGTGCGAGGTCCCCTCCTGTCTCAAACGCTCCACCATCATCCCGGTTCCCAAGAAGTCCCCTGTCACAGGATTAAACGACTACAGACCAGTCGCCCTGACATCTGTGGTCATGAAATCCTTTGAATGACTGGTGCTGGCCCACCTGAAGGACATCACGGATCCCCTGCTAGATTCCCTGCAGTTTGCCTACAGAGCAAACAGGTCAGTAGATGATGCAGTCAACATGGTTCAGGAAGAGACCCCCATCAACCCCTCCTCTCACAATCCTCAACAGGACAGTCCCCACAGTGTAGTCTTTCAGGTTCCTAGGGTCCACGGTTTCACGGGACCTGAAGTGGACCTCCCACATAGACTCTGTGACGAAGAAGGCCCAGCAGAGGCTGTACTTTCTGCGTCAGCTCAGGAAGTTCAACCTGCCTCAGGAGCTGCTGATCATCTTCTACACTGCAATAGTCCAGTCTGTCCAGACCACATCCATCACGGTCTGGTTTGGATCCGCCACCAGGCATGACAGGGACAGACTGCAGAGAACAGTCAGGGCTGCAGAGAGGATCATTGGTACTGACCTTCCCTCCATCCAGGACCTGTACCAGTCCAGGGTCAGGAAGCGGGCCAGTTAAATCTCCACAGACCCCTCACACCCTGGTCACAACCTGTTTAGGCTCCTCCCCTCAGGCCGGCGTTACAGAGCACTGTACGCCAAAACCAGCCGCCACAAGGACAGTTTCTTCCCCCGGGCTGTCGCTCTGATGAACTCTGAGCAGTCACAGAGTGTGAGACCATCCACATGAACAATAGACTATAACTCTGCACTGATTGTATATACTCACTGTACAAACCCTGGATCAATGTATATATCTGCTCGTGTCCTATTTTTATGTGTACAGATTGAGATTTATTTTATTTTATTTATTTTTCTTTCACTTATTTAAGTTGTTTCTGTACTAGAGAGCAAAGTTGCCAGAGTCAAATTCCTTGTATGTGAACATACTTGGCCATTAAAGCTGATTCTGATTCTGATCACTTATTTACCTTGACTCCTCCTCTTCCTCTTCCTCTTCCTCTCTGTGTTTCCTGATCAGATTTTTACTTTCACTTCCTCCAGGGTTGTGTCACGGATCATTTTCTCCATCTGAAGGTAATGAAGCAGTTTGTCGTGTTTTCTTCATCAGCTGTCAGCAGCTCAGTTCCAGCAGAAATCTGCCGCTCCATAGTTCACGTTAAACTCAGTCACAGCTGAAAGGTTAGAGTCTGGATGAAACTCATCCGCCATGTTGTGTCTCTGAGTGATCACGGTCCGTTTGTGTCACTCGGTGCATAAATATGATTGAAGGTGATTTTCTTTCCTTCATCTTTTCATCGAGGACACAGTCTGGCTTTTATTTTGAAACTGTCTCTAGAAGTTTGATCTGCTTTTGTAACGTAAAGCTGAAAGTAACTAAGTACTTTTACTCCACTACTTAATGTTCAAGAGAATCTGCTTGAAGTGAATATTTCCATGTTGTGCTGCTTTCTACTTTGACTGCTCCACATTTCACAGGGAGATATTTGACTGTAGAATGTAACGTGAAGCTGAAAGTAACTAAGTACTTTTAGCCTCCCAGCTAACAGTAGCTTCCAGTCAGTCTCAGTGTCAGTGAACGCATCATGTGTGTCCTCCATGGCTCCATCTAGTGGACTGATAGTAGAAGTACAGCAGCTGATGAATAAGAGCCAATCAGTGGAGGAGCAGCTGATCTTTTTACAGCAGAAATGATTTCAGTTGATGTTCACATGAATGATTAGTGTTTCCTCTGCAGGTGGAAGTAGAAAGTGTGAATTCAGCAGCATGGACCAGAGTGAAGACAGACTGGAGGGACCTGGACCTGGACCTGAACCCAGCTGTGTGTCCTTGAAGAGCAACCAGTCGAAGGGCATTGTTACTGATTTTAAAGGAGGACGTGGTTCTGGTCCAAAGAGGTAAAGTGTCAGTAAATGTCCTGTCTCTTGGTTCTACTTGTCTTCTTGCAGACTGATGAGTGGCTGATCAGTAGATGTCTGTCCTGTTGTAGAGAGACCAGCTCTGCACACTAGTGTTGTTGGTTCTTTGGTTCTTCAGGTCCATGTGACTCAGAGATGAATCACCATCAGCAGACAGTCAAAGCCAGTAGTTCCTTAGTGATGCTGCAGCAGCTGCTGGTTTCAGGAGACACAGTGTCGACTTCTTTAGTCACGTTCTTTCTTAGTTTCCTCCTGAAAACATGACTCTCCATCATTAATGGCTGTCACTGAGCTTTCTTTGTCCTTGTTCAGTGTTGGCAGCAACAAGTGAGCCATCAGAACTTTTAAAGACACTGTTTGGTAGATCTGGTGCATATTTAACTCCTGCAGCCTCTACACTCCTCTGACAGCATTCACTTCACTCCTGTATCATGTAGGAAGACCAACTTTGTTCATAAGTGACCAGGATGTTAATTCATACAGGACAGAAAGGTGTTAAACTGGCATCACATTAACACAGAGGAGTAAATGTCTGAGTCTAAACTGTCCATGACTCTCATCACTGTTCACAGGAATGAACCTGGACCTGAACCCAGCTGTGTGTCCTTGAAGAGCAACCGGTCGAAGGACTTTATTGATGAATATAAACAAAGTCAGAGGTAAGTTGTTGAGCCCTTCCACCTGATGAACCAGGTACCAGGTTCTGCAGAATGTTCTGTAACTAACCACCAGTCAGTCGGTCATACAACAGGGTGTGTTTTAATGTCTCTAAAAGATCAGACTTTAAACCTAGAGAGATAACTGTCCAGGTGTATTTTATCTGAAATAACACGCAGCCAGACTTGAATCTCACAGTCAGAATGTCAGAGTTTTTTCTTGTGTCTTATACCTGTGTTCTTAAATGAGCCTCTTTGGCTAGCAAGGTGTCAACAGTGTCAGGTTCACAAAGAGCAGACTGAAGGTTGTCACAGATGTGGGAAGGATCATTTCTATGTCCGGGTGAAAACCATGAACCTGTTTAAAGGCTGCTGATAAAGTCAGAGTAGCCAGGCTTTAGGCTCTGAGCTAATGAAGAAATACATTTCTCAACACAGGGATTCTTCATTGTTGTGTCTGAAAGTGACGCTGAGATTCAGTTGTATAATACAACAGTGGTTGGTTCTGGTGTTGTGTTTCAACCTTGTGGTGTAGCTTGGACACTAGTTAACCAAACCAATGGTGGCCTACTATCTGGGGACTAGCTTCTCATGTAAGAAGACAAGCTATAGCACCATCTAGTGGCTCTAGTAGGCGTAGTAGGCTGGACCATACACTAACTGAGATGCTCAGCAGTAACAGTCAGGGAATTATCTCCAAACGTTGACTCAACCTGGAACATTAACAGTAACAGCTAGCTCTGCAACTATTTTACAGGCTGGTAGCTGTGGCTCTAGATTTCACTCTATTTCTCACTCAGACTGAAATGCATGGCAGTAACAACCATGTTTTTACATGCTACAAGGGCTAAAGCTAATATTGTATAAACTGAGTGACCTTAAAGGACGGGAGCAAACAGAGATGCAGAGGAAGCGACCATTGTTTTAATGTTTTGAAGCTATAAACTAAATGAACTTGTCTGTTGAAGAGTAATCAGCGTTGTGTTTCTGGAAGCTGTTGAACCTTAGAAAAACATGAATATTTCTTTCTTGTGTACATACCAGTAGTTGGGAAAACAGCCCCTTAGAAGAGGTGATCAATAAGTGGATATTTGAAGCAGAGTAGTGTCTTCAATCTTCTAATGGATGAGAGCTAATTGTTGATGATTGGTCCACAGAGTCCACCAGCAGAGCTCAGAGGTTCTCAGTGGTCAGTCTGCCCAGCAGCATCAGACACAGCTGGACTCCATCTTTCTGGTCTGTACATGTACAACAACTACTTTCCATCATCTCCATGCTGCACTTTGTAGACCAGTGGATTGTCAGTGTGTCCAACATGGATCTGATGTTTGTCTCCATGATTTCAGTCTGCTTGTGTCATTCATATGGTATTCTGTTCCAGCTGCTGGAGGACAACATCATCACTTTTGTTAAGAACGAGCTGAAGAAGATCCAGAAGGTTCTGAGTCCAGATTACCCAGAATGCTCAGAGAGTCAGAGGGAGGATGAAGAGGTGTTGGAGGGTGAGGCTGAAGAGCAGAGGAGGAGCAGCAGAGATTTATTTGTGAAGATCACAATGAACTTCCTGAGGAGAATGAAGCAGGAGGAGCTGGCTGACTGTCTGCAGAACAGTAAGAGGATTTCTCTAAACATTGAAGCTGCTGGAGAAATGGGACATTTACTAATGTCTCCAGAGATGAACCAAGATATATTCACACACTCATTCTTTAGAGCACTGACATGTTGGAATATTTACTGGGGAGTTTATTCATTCATCTTGTTTCTTGTTTGTTCATTCAGGACTTGTTGCTCCAGTTTGTGGACGTAAAGTTAAATCTGCTCTGAAGGAGAAGTTCCAGTGTGTGTTTGAGGGGATTGCTAAAGCTGGAAAGTCAACTCTTCTGAATGAGATCTACACAGAGCTCTACAACACAGAGGGAGGGACTGCAGAGGTCAATGATGAACATGAGGTCAGACAGATTGAAACAGCATCCAGGAAACCACACAGACCAGAAACAAGCATCAGACAAGAAGACCTCTTTAAAGCCTCACCTGGAAGACATGGACCAATCAGAAGAGTGATGACAAAGGGAGTGGCTGGCATTGGGAAAACAGTCTTAACACAGAAGTTCACTCTGGACTGGGCTGAAGACAAAGCCAACCAGGACATCCTCTTCATATTTCCATTGACTTTCAGAGAGCTGAATGTGTTGAAAGAGAGAAAGTTCAGCTTGGTGGAACTTGTTCATCACTTCTTTACTGAAACCAAAGAAGCAGGAATCTGCAGCTTTGAAGAGTTCCAGGTTGTGTTCATCTTTGACGGTCTGGATGAGTGTCGACTTCCTCTGGACTTCCACAACACTGAGATCCTGACTGATGTTACAGAGTCCACCTCAGTGGATGTGCTGCTGACAAACCTCATCAGGGGGAAACTGCTTCCCTCTGCTCGCCTCTGGATAACCACACGACCTGCAGCAGCCAATCAGATCCCCCCTGAGTGTGTTGACATGATGACAGAGGTCAGAGGGTTCACTGACCCCCAGAAGGAGGAGTACTTCAGGAAGAGATTCAGAGATGAGGAGCAGGCCAGCAGGATCATCTCCCACATCAAGACATCACGAAGCCTCCACATCATGTGTCACATCCCAGTCTTCTGCTGGATCACTGCTACAGTTCTGGAGGATGTGTTGGAAACCAGAGAGGGAGGAGAGCTGCCCAAGACCCTGACTGAGATGTACATCCACTTCCTGGTGGTTCAGACCAAAGTCAAGAAGGTCAAGTATGATGGAGGAGCTGAGACAGATCCACACTGGAGTCCAGAGAGCAGGAAGATGATTGAGTCTCTGGGAAAACTGGCTTTTGATCAGCTGCTGAAAGGAAACCTGATCTTCTATGAATCAGACCTGACAGAGTGTGGCATCGATATCAGAGCAGCCTCAGTGTACTCAGGAGTGTTCACACAGATCTTTAAAGAGGAGAGAGGACTGTACCAGGACAAGGTGTTCTGCTTCGTCCATCTGAGTGTTCAGGAGTTTCTGGCTGCAGTCTACATGATCCACTGTTACACCAACAGGAAGACAGAGGTGCTGGAGGACTTCCTGGGAAGAAACTACAATTACTCACCTCTGGATGAATTTATGAACAGAGTCATGATTAAATCCCTGGAGAGTAAAAATGGTCACCTGGACCTGTTAGTTCGCTTCCTTCATGGCCTCTCTCTGGAGTCCAACCAGAGACTCTTAGGAGGTCTGCTGGGTCAGACAATGTCCTACCAGAGACTCTTAGGAGGTCTGCTGGGTCAGACAGAGAAACGTCCAGAAATCATCCAGAGAGCCATCAACAACCTGAAGAAGATGAACACTGATAAAATCTCTCCTGACAGAAGCATCAACATCTTTCACTGTCTGATGGAGATGAACGACCTCTCAGTTCATCAGGAGATCCAAGAGTTCCTGAAGTCAGAGAACAGATCAGAGAAGGAACTCTCTGAGATCCACTGCTCAGCTCTGGCCTACATGCTGCAGATGTCAGAGGAGGTTCTGGATGAGTTGGACCTGAAGAAGTACAGAACATCAGAGGAGGGACGATGGAGACTGATCCCAGCTGTGAGGAACTGCAGAAAGGCTGAGTGAGTCCTGATCATTAACAGAATCAATCAGTGGAGATTAGTAGTTTAGTTCTTCAGATGTTCTCATTCTTCTTCAGTGTTCCACTTGTTCACTGCAAGCATCACAGTCAGTTGTATTTAGTCCCAGATGTTCTCCAGCTGTTTAAAGCTGTTCAGTGAATGAACACAGTTCTTCTATTTATTTCTACTCATTCTTACATTTGACTCTTTTATTTCTATTTCTATATATTCATTGTGAATATTCACATGTTCACTGAGCTGAACTAAAAAGATCCAGAGTCCATTAAACAGTGAAGACAGTCCAGATATTTGTCTCATCCAGATGTCCTCATGATGGGATCAGATCCACTGACAGACTGTGGACAGTCTGGAAGCCTCAATGTAACTCAGTGTTGTCTCCATTCATCTGCACATTCAACTAAACAAAGGTCTGAGAGAGATGATGAGAATGATTGTTTCCTGTCAAACACAGTCAGAGAAGATGAGCTGAACCACTGATGTGGAGACAACATGTCCAACAGGATGTGTCCAACTGTCCACTCATCAAACACATCACCTTCATAGAAATGTCTTCATCCATTATAACAGATTTTATTTATTTGTCTCATGACAGACTTGTTAACTGTGGACTCTCAGAGAGTCACTGTGAAGTCGTGGCCTCAGCTCTGAAGTCCAACCACTCCCATCTGAAACATCTTGACCTGAGTCACAACAACCTGGAGGATTCAGGAGTGAAGCATCTGTCTGCTGGACTGGAGAGTCCAAACTGTAAACTGGAGACTCTGAGGTCAGTTTTCATTTATTTTCTTGTCAGGCTTCTGAAGAATGGAGATCCAGTTTAGATGAGTTCTCTTGTCAGGACTGTCAGGTAGAAAAGGAGCTCAAAGAGTTTAAATGAAGGAGCATCATGTTCCTGAACATCAATTCAATTAAATTCAATTCAATTTTATTTATATAGCGTCAATAACAATACAAATCGTCTCAAGACGCTTTACAAAAACCCGGCCTGAAACCCCCAGAGCAGCCTGAAGGCAACGGTGGCAGGAAAAACTCCCTTTTAACAGGAAGAAACCTCGAGCAGAACCAGAACCAGAACCAGCTCATATGGAGGGACCCATCTGCCTAAGGCCAGCCGGGTACAGACAGAAGAAAGAGAGAAGAGAACAGCAAAGAGAGAAGAGAAGAGAACAGCAAGATAAACATCCATCTGTCATAGATACACATATCTGACTAAAGCGTACATGTGGAATCTTATGATACAAACTGATGATGTTACATGACAGTTTGAAAATGTAAGAGGAATCATAGGCAGGTTGGAGAATTGTTCATTCAGGTAGGAGTAGATAACTGCAGGATTCCATGAAGACTGGGCAGGCTGATGAGACCACGACAACAGATGTAGTATAGAGCTCCACAGGAAACACACCACTCCAGGCCAGAGATACTCACAAGAAGAGGGGGGAAGAGGGGGGAAGGGGGGGGAAGGGGGGGGGGGGGGGGGGGAGGGACACACACAGCAGTAAACATTCTACATAGTAATAGCACAGAATTGTATGACTAGTAGTATATAGGAAATTAGAGGGCAAGAGCTCTGTTCCAGAGAAAAGAAAGTGGAGGATGCGAGAGAGGAGAGAGAAGAAAGAAGGAGGACATGTGTTTGGTGCATCGTCCCCCAGCAGCCTAGGCCTATAGCAGCATAACTAAGGGATGGTTTAGTCCAGCCCTAACTATAAGCCTGATCAAAAAGGAAAGTCTTAAGCCTGACCTTAAAAATAGAGAGAGTGTCTGCCTCCCGAACCCAAACTGGGAGCTGGTTCCACAGGAGAGGAGCCTGATAGCTGAAAGCTCTGCCTCCCATTCTACTTTTTGAAATTCTAGGAACCACAAGTAGGCCTGCACTTTCAGACCGAAGTGATCTGTTGGGATGATATGGTACAATGAGGTCTTTAAGAAACGATGGAGCTAGGCCTTTAAGGGCCTTGTATGTAAGGAGGAGGATTTTAAATTCTATTCTAGACTTTAAAGGGAGCCAGTGAAGAGAAGCTAAAACTGGAGTAATATGATCTCTCTTGCTAATTCCTGTCAATGCTCTTGCTGCGGCATTTTGAATCAACTGGAGGCTTTTTAAAGAGCTATTTGGACAGCCAGACAGTAATGAATTACAATAATCCAGTCTGGACGACACAAATGCATGAACTAGTTTTTCAGCATCACTCTGAGACAGGATGTTCCTGATGTTGACGATATTACGCAGGTGAAAGAAGGCAGTCCTGGTCACTTGCTTTATGTGACGTTTAAAGGACATATCCTCATCAAATATAACACCAAGGTTTTTCACAGTAGTACTGGAGGCCAAGGTAATGCCATCCAAAGACATGTGATTAGATAATGAATCTCTGAGATGCTTAGGACCGAATACAATAACTTCTGTTTTGTCTGAGTTTAAGAGTAGGAAATTACAGGTCATCCAAGCCTTTATGTCTTTAAGGCATGCTTGGAGTTTAACCAACTGATTAGTTTCATCTGGTTTCATAGATAAATATAGCTGGGTGTCATCTGCATAGCAATGAAAGTTTATGCCATGTTTTCTAATAATCTTGCCTAATGGCAACATGTATAACGTGAAGAGTATTGGTCCTAGCACAGAACCCTGAGGAACTCCATAACTTACTTTTGTATAAGTAGAGGAATCATTATTGACATGAACAAACTGGAATCTGTCAGATAGATAGGATTCAAACCAGTCTAATGCAGTTCCTTTAATCTTGACCTCACTTTCAAGTCTCTGTAGTAAAATATTATGATCAATAGTGTCAAATGCAGCACTAAGATCTAGCAGAACAAGTATAGAGACAAGTCCACTGTCTGAAGCCATGAGGAGATCATTGGTAACTTTAACCAAAGCTGTTACTGTACTATGATGAACTCTAAAACCTGAAACTCTTCAAACAGACCATTCCTGTTTAAATGGTAACACAACTGATGAGCAACAACTTTTTCTAGAATTTTGGAAATAAAAGGAAGGTTGGAGATTGGTCTATAGTTGGCTAAAACATCTGGATCTAGAGTGGCTTTCTTGAGTAAGGGCTTAATTACAGCAATCTTAAAAGACTGAGGCACATATCCTGTTAATAAAGATAAATTTATCTGGTTCAATATGGAGGTGTTAATTAATGGAAAAACTTCTTTGAGCAATTTAGTTGGGATTGGATCTAGAAGACAGGTTGATGGTTTAGATGCTGTAATTGTTGAAGAGAGCTCAAGAAGATCTACTGGGGAGAAGGATTCCAGATATTGATAAGGTCTTACAAAAGTTTCTAATGTCGCTGTACTTGCATCTTTAACAGCTGTTGGAAGGATGCCTTGAATATTTTCTCTAATGCCAACAATTTTATTAGTAAAGAAGCTGATGAAGTCATTACTACTGAGGGCTAAAGGAATAGATGGCTCAACAGAGCTGTGGCTCTTTGTCAGCCTGGCTACAGAGCTGAAAAGAAATCTGGGGTTGTTCTTGTTTTCTTCTATTAATGATGAATAATATGCTGTTCTAATACTACTGAGAGCTTTTTTATAAGTTGTTAAACTATCTTTCCAGGCTATGCGAGCTTCTTCAGAATTAGTGGAATGCCAAATTCTTTCTAGCTTTCGGACTGCCATCAGCAGGTATCTCCTCAGTCATCGGTGGTGGGTCTGATCACAAACCAGATCAAGTCCAGTGTTCACATGTACATTAACAGGGTTCTTGGTGTCACTAATCATTCTTTCTGTCCATACTGTCTGTGGAGACATCCCCTTGTAGTCTGACTCCAATGAGACAAGATGGAGGACAACATCCACAGTGTTGTTGTGTGGGTGAATGATTGTAAAGTTGATATTCAACTCATCTTGTTCTTCAGCAGATCCAGTCAGTATCTTTGTGTTTCCACAGTGTTTCCTGCTGAGCTGCAGTGGAGGGACAGGAACTCAAAGAGGAACTTTGATTAGTGTCAGTCAGACTGCTGAAGCTTCATATTAGTGTCAGCTGAACAGTGGAGTTGTGTTAGGAAGAGACCACTTCACAGTCATTGTGGACAGCAGGAATCTGAAGAACTCTGTAATGTCCATATGACATGTGACTGTTGTTGGAAGACACACTTGAACATGTCAACTTGTCCTTTAACATTTGAATGCCACAAACCTCCTGAGACGAGTTTGCATGTTCTCCCTGTGCCTGCGTGGGTTCTCTCCGGGTACTCCGGCTTCCTCCCACCATCCAAAGACATGCTCATTAGGTTAATTGGTGATTCTAAATTGGCTGTAGGTGTGCGTGTGAGTGTGAATGGTTGTTTGTCTCTGTGTGTTAGCCCTGCGATGGAATGGCGACCTGTCCAGGGTGTACCCCTGCCTCTCGCCCGATGACAGCTGGGATAGGCTCCAGCAGACCCCCGTGACCCTTAACAGGACTAAACGGGTATAGAAGATGAAACCTCCTAAGACACCAAATCCAGGAAGAAGAAGGTCCTGGAATCAAAGAACTAATCAACAGTTTGTAGTCCAACATGTGTGAGGAGGAGATATTGATCCTGTAATGAGGTCAGCGGCATCTTATTGATCTGTGTTGACATAAATAGTTGAATGTTGTGCTGACGTTTGGATGATGTCTGTAGAAGGCTGACATGATGAAGATCCACAATAACACAAGGACAAAGTCACTCTTCTCATTTTAGAGAACAGCTCATTGATCAGGACACATTTCAGACCTCAACACATCTGCTTGATCGTCAATCATTTCATCTTTTATTCTTTATTCAGTCTTAAGAGCTGCAGTTTGTCAGAGACCAGCTGTGATTCTCTGGGACCAGCTCTGAAGTCCAACCCCTCCCATCTGAAACATCTGGATCTGAGTAACAACAAAGGCGTGAAGGATTCAGGAGTGAAGCAGCTGTGTGGTTTTCTGGAGAGTCCAGACTGTAGACTGGAGACTCTGAGGTCAGTTCACTGTCTGTTACTGTTGTAGATCTGATATGTTTAATCACCAACTGAATCTAATTCATGTTCATTAATAACTTTATTGTTTCTCAACCTGAAGACAAACACAAACACATTTCAATAACTGTATAATGTTGATAGCTGGGGGGGCTGTGCTTGCCAAGTTTCGTGAAATTTGGCCTGTAGGGGGCCCTACAACGACTACATGTTTATATGTCACAAACCACCACAGTAAACTGCTTGACATTTGACAGTAATAATCTGTGGATGACTCCTTACAAGCCCATCAAGTTTAGTGCAATACCGTCTCTAGGGGGCGCTACTGGTGACTTATGGCTCTGTGTCCTGCTCGAGGACGCCTTGGCCACTGCATGGACCCCTTTATGATCTCTTGAGATCATCTAGTTGTATTTGGTTTTTTTATGTTTACTATTAGTCGGCGGGAGACTGTTAAGGTTTAGTTCAGGTTTTTTCTGCATTGTTGTCATGGCTATGTGGCAACAATGGTTTTCCCACCAGTTCTACTAAGAGGTCAATGGTGTTTAGTCTTAAACAGCTTAATTCTGACATCATTTTTTTGCAGTAGTCCCGTTTTAGGCGTAAAGATCCTTACAGGCTCCGTTCTCCCTGGATAGGGCAGATATACCACTCTGATTTCAACTCTGCTATTATGTTTAATAAACGTATTCAGTGTCAGTCTACAGACATCATTGCTGATAAGGATGGTAGATATATTATAGTTGCAGGTACACTAATGCAAACAAAAGAGGTGATAGTTAATGTTTATGCTCCAAACTTTGCTGTTAATTTCTCTAATCATTCAGCAGTATAGCCCATTTAAACACCCACATGTTGATTCTTGGAGGTGTTACTACTGGATCACTCTAGTCCCCGGTCTTTTTCTGATTTTATGACTTAAAATGTCTTGTTTGACTCTTGGAGATTTCACAGTCCCTTAGCAAAGACATTCTCTTTCTTTTCCACAGTACATCAGTCATATTTGAGAACAGACCACTTTAATGTAGATAATAGACTGAATTTATATTTCCTCTGATTACTCAAGCATTCTAATATCTGATCATTCTCCTTTGTGTCACGACATCTAGTTCTTCATACATAAACCCACTCCTGCTCTCTGGAGGTTTAACTTTCTACTATTAGCAGATCATTTATTTTGTGAGTTTATTTCCAAATCCTTTAATCAGAATGATTCCACATCTGATTCATTACTTTGGGAGTCACTAAAAGCCTTTCTTAGGGGGCAGATGATATCATTTTCCTCTTATTCTAACAAAAAATGGAATACTAGACTTTAGGGGTGTAACAGTATTTGTATTCGTCCCGCGGTGTCACGGTACAGGCGTCACAGTTCGGTGCACACAGTCATACGGCGAATACGTCTGAGTGAGTAGCCTATTAAATAAAAGAAAAAGTAGAGTCCTCACTTCAGTCCAGGTGGCGGTAATGAGCCTAAAAGCTGCCAGCTAACGTCATTAACCTTCAGAAGAAGAAAAAGAGAGGAAGAAGAACAGTGATGGGACGCGAGTGGTGGACCGGACAAAGACTTCAGTGAACGCCAGCAGCATCTTATTGATGTGTGTTGACATGAATAGTTGTCTGAATGTTGTGCTGGCGTTTGGATGATGTCTGTAGAAGGCTGACATGATGAAGATCCACAATAACACAAGGACAAAGTCACTAGCCAAGGAGAACAGTGCTAAAAATTATTTCATGAATACACTGTACTCCTCATCTTTTTTCCCCACTATAAATACATATACAAGAGAAACAGAATCTAGTAAATCGATCATCGATAATATCCTCACAAACACTCAAAATGCTTGTTTTGACTCAGGTGTAATTCTGTCAGACATCACTGACCACTTTCCTGTTGTACTTTTCATTGATCTTACAAAAAAGATGAATGAGTCACTGTTAAAAACAAAAGTGAAAGTACTGAGTGAAAGTAACTTAATGAAATTATCTGAAAATCTCAGAGTTAAATCATGGAATTCTGTTTATGGCTGCAAAACTCCTGATGCAGCATATAATGCTTTCATTGATGAAATAACTGACTCTGTAAACGCCACCATACCTGTAAAGATCAGAAAATGTGATGCTGGGGATCGGAAAGTATGGCTTACGAGGGGCATTTTGAAGTCAATTAAAAAGAAAAATACACTTTACAAACGTTACATTAAAAATCCAACTGATGGAAACAAAGACAAATATATTAAATATAGAAATAAGCTGACACATGTCATACGAATAAGTAAGCGAAGACACTACACTGAGCTTATCAAGGCTGCTCATGGTGATCAGAAGCAAAGCTGGAAGGTGCTAAATGAGGTTCTCAGTCGGGGACAAAAACCTACTGTACTTCCTGACACCAAAATCAAGCAAAATGCCAGAACAAATTCAAATGGTGATGATCTTGCAAATAGTTTTAATAATCATTTTAACTCTATAGGTAAAACTCTCTCTGAAACTATTAGTCCACCAGAGGGAGCAAATTATCAGCATTATCTTCAGGGTAATTATATAAATTCTTTCTTTCTTGCACCAACTGATAAAATAGAAGTAACTAATATTATTATGAGTATGAAAGACTCAAATACTGCAGGCGTGGATGGTATATGTAGTAAAATCATTAAAGCCATTGTGAATGAAATTGTTGAGCCACTCGTCTACTCCATCAATCTCTCTTTGCTTTATGGGGTGGTACCTAAAATGACAAAGATAGCAAAAATTATCCCAGTATTTAAATCTGGTGATAAAAATAACATGCAAAACTATCGACCAATATCTATACTTTCCACTTTTTCTAAAGTATTCGAGAAAATTGTTTATTGTAGACTTAGCAATTATTTAGATGGATTGAATATAATTAGCCCATCACAATATGGCTTCAGAAAGAAATACACAACCTGTATGGCAATTATAGATCTCACTGAAAAAATCAACGACGCCATTGATAGAGGTGAGTGTGGGATTGGAGTTTTCCTCGATCTATCAAAGGCGTTTGATACGATTGATTTTTCAATCCTCCTTGGTAAATTGCAACATTATGGTGTCAGGGGCACAGCGCTAAATTGGTTCAAAAGTTATATACACGATAGGGAGCAATATGTTCATGTAAATGATAATGAATCACAGTGTAGCATTATTAAATATGGGGTCCCTCAAGGATCTATATTAGGTCCACTTCTTTTTATTTTATATGTAAATGACATTGTAAATTCCTCTCCTATTTTACACAAAGTCCTTTTTGCTGATGACACAAATTTATTCCTGTCACACAAAAACCTAAAACATCTCCAGAATCTTATGAATCAAGAATTAACAAAGGTGGACACCTGGTTCAAGTGTAATAAATTATCTTTAAATATAAATAAAACAAATTTTATTGTATTCCACTCAAATAGAAACCGAAATGACGTTGAACATGTGTGTATAGAAATAAATGGTAGAGCTATCGAGAGAGTAGACTCTACTAAATTTTTGGGAATATACATAGATGAATTTTTAAGCTACAAAAAACATATAAATGAGCTGACTAAGAAATTATCCAAATATGTGGGCTTATTTTCTTCCTCTTGAAGCTCTACTAACTCTGTATCGGTCTCTATTTGAGCCCCACTTGAACTATTGCAATGTTATATGGTGTAATTCATATCCCAGTTACCTTGAGAAACTAAAGACCTTACAAAAGAAGGTAATTAGAGTAATATCATGGACCAAGCTAAGTGCCCCCTCTGATCCTCTTTTCTACAGATACAAACTCTTGAAACTCACTGAATGTAACACTTTCCATAATGCCTGTGTGATGTATGATGTAGCATTTAGACTCAATGACAGACTCTGCCATCTCATCCCAATTTTTCTACCCACTCATGAATACAACACGAGAGGAAAACAACTTATAAAGGGAAAGAGACGGAAACTAAAATGCACAAGTCTTAGTGTGACCGTTAAAGGACCACAGGCTTGGAATGAGGTTGAGAGCACAATTAAAGAGTCTGCATCACTGTCTATTTTTAAAAAAAGATTAAAACAAAAACTGCTGCTAAATTATGTCTAAATCAAGCTCAGCTTGCTGTTTTTAGTTTCATCTACCGGTGCCTGATGTGTTGATATTTGTATCATTATTGTGTTGAACCATACCTTTTTGTACTGATGGAATTGCTTTAGATGGTTAGGGTTAGGTTAGTTTGTTAGAAATAGGAAATGTTATTGTCATAATATACTATATTGCTGTTGATGTCTCTGGGCCCCCGTTCATAAGCTACAGAAGCTTTTGGGGTTACCCTTTTTTACAAGATCATGTTTACTGTATATTGTGAATTTGAATTTGTATGTTGTATTTTAAATTGATTTGTAAAATAAAACGAACCTTGAACCTTGAACTCTACTCATTTTAGAGAACAGCTCATTGATCAGGACACATTTCAGACCTCAACACATCTGATTGATCATCAATCATTTCATCTTTTATTCTTTATTTAGATTGAACAGCTGCTGGTTGTCAGAGATCAGCTGTGATTCTCTGGGACCAGCTCTGAAGTCCAACCCCTCCCATCTGAAACATCTGAACCTGAGTGACAACGACCTGAAGGATTCAGGAGTGAAGCAGCTGTGTGGTTTTCTGGAGAGTCCATACTGTAGACTGGAGACTCTGGAGTGAGTTCACTGTCTGTTACTGTTGTAGATCTGATATGTTTAATCACCAACTGAATCTAATTCATGTTCATTAATAACTTTATTGTTCCTCAACCTGAAGACAAACACAAACACATTTCAATAACTGTATAATGTTGATAGCTGCATTCCTGGTCAATATACACAGATGAGATCATTCAGATTCAGAAAACTGTATTGGGGGGGGGGGGGGGGGGGGGCTGTGCCTGAGAGCAGGACACATATTTAGTTGCTCCCGCGGACTTTGTCTAAAATCCTTATTAGTTGTGTCTCTGATGCCACAGTGAGTTTTTGCACCTCAAAGCTAAATCAACTCCTCCTAGCCCGTTCATCCAGTTCTCATCAAACTTGTCATGAATCATTTATGGACAAAGATAATGAAAGGTTTAACTTTAGCAGGGTTATTGATTACAAAGTTGATGGATAATTCATTTTTATGGTGTGGTGCAGTATAACTCCAAAGCTAATATTTTGTGAAGTATATACCCAAACTGAATCAAACTTCATAGCATTGATAATAACATGATTCTGTACAAACACCCCAACTTTTGTGACCCTTGGTCTCTAGGGGGCGCTACACAAGCAACATTTCAATATCGCACAAACTGCAATAGCTAACTTAATGACATTTGGAGTTCACAGTCAATAACATATTGTGTAGATGCCCATCAAGTTGCGTGACATTACGTCTACAGGGGGCGCTACAGGTGACATGGAAACATTTCATATGACTTTAAGGCCTATAACTTTTGAAGTATTCACCCAATCCTTATGAAACTTTGCAACCGTCATTATGATATGGTTGCGTACATTCATGCCAAGTTTCGTCAGATATATTATAGTTGCAGGTACACTAATGCAAACAAAAGAGGTGATAGTTAATGTTTATGCTCCAAACTTTGCTGTTAATTTCTCTGATCATTCAGCAGTATAGCCCATTTAAACATGCACATGTTGATCCTTGGAGATGTTACTACTGGATCACTCTAGTCCCCGGTCTTTTCAAACTCAAAATGTCTTGTTTGACTCTTGGAGATTTCACAGTCCCTTAGCAAAGACATTCTCTTTCTTTTCCACAGTACATCAGTCATATTTGAGAACAGACCACTTTAATGTAGATAATAGACTGAATTTATGTTTCCTCTGATTACTCAAGCATTCTAATATCTGATCATTCTCCTTTGTGTCTCGACATCTAGTTCTTCATACATAAACCCACTCCTGCTCTCTGGAGGTTTAACTTTCTACTATTAGCAGATCATTTATTTTGTGAGTTTATTTCCAAATCCTTTAATCAAAATGAAGCCACATCTGATTCATTACTTTGGGAGTCACTAAAAGCCTTTCTTAGGGGGCAGATGATATCATTTTCCTCTTATTCTAACAAAAAATGGAATACTAGACTTTAGGGGTGTAACAGTATTTGTATTCATCCCGTGGTGTCACGGTACAGGCGTCACAGTTCGGTGCACGCAGTCATACGGCGAATACGTCTGAGTGAGTAGTTTATTAAATAAAATAAAAAGTAGAGTCCTCACTTCAGTCCAGGTGGCGGTAATGAGCCTAAAAGCTGCCAGCTAACGTCATTAACCTTCAGAAGAAGAAAAAGAGAGGAAGAAGAACAGTGATGGGACGCGAGTGGTGGACCGGACACAAACTTCAGTGTTATTGTCACTGATCCTGTAGCAGTTAATAAGACTTTTAATTTTTTTTTTATTCCTACTTATACAAACCTCTATCTCCCACTGACACTACTGAAATGAATGAGTCTGACCTTCAAATTCCCTCTATTGGACCTAACAGAGCAAAAAAGATGGCGCAGACGAGGGTCGCCACGGTGTTTTGGTGCGCTCTACTTTGTTTTGCTTTTTTGCTTGTTAATCCTGTTTTTTGTTGTGTGAGGAACACATACACAAGGGATGACCTGCTAAACATCAGAACTGCAACACCATCAGATTTATTCCCGGATTTTATGGCTCCATCTGGGGATATTTTGGACATATTGGTCAAAGGTGCGCTCACCTTTGCCAACGCGATACGCAGGCGACGACGCAGGAGAGGAAAGCGCGCTGGCGCACTGGTGCGCCTTCGTCAGCGCGGACATCGCACTCCGCTGCCGGGCATTTTCCTCTCTAATGTGCGCTCACTGTGCAACAAAAAAGAAGAACTCCAGCTACGGATGGGGAAAAACACAGACCTTTCTACATCTTCAGTCCTTTGCTTCACCGAGACCTGGCTGAGTGGATTAATACCGGACTCCGCGCTGCAGCTGGAAGGATTCCAACTCTTCAGAGCGGATCGCCACACAGAGCTCTCCGGCAAGACGAAAGGTGGAGGTCTGTGTTTTTACATCAACTGTAGCTGGTGTACCGACATGACAGTGATCCAGCAGTACTGTTCCCCGGACTTGGAATCACGTTTCATAAACTGCAAACCCTTTTACTCCCCCCGCGAGTTTTCTTCATTCATTCTGGTCGGTGTTTACATCCCGCCGGCAGCCAACGTCCATGACGCACAGAGCGCGCTGGCCGACCAGATTCTACACGTGGAGAAAACTAACCCGGACTCCTTAGTTATTGTCCTCGGTGACTTTAACAGGGGAAATCTCTCCCACGATCTCAAGTTTTCAAGTTTCAAGTTTTTATTATAGCCATTTCAACAATATAACAATACAGTTGATAGGAATGTGTTTTGGTATGCTCACATGTAACACACATAATGACAACACAGCATCACAGTACTAAAGCCAAAAAAGAATAGGCACATAAATAGCAGAGGTAACAACCCTTAACACACATAGAAACAGTGCATGGTGTACAGAAGCAGCAGTAAGGTTGGAGGTAAACCAGGTTATGGAGTTAACTCATAAAGTGCTTAGTGCTTAGTGCATGTTCAGGTGGCGAATAGCTTGTGGATAGGTACTATCCCCAAAACGTGATGTTTTACATGTTATGCTCCTGAACCTTCTCCCTGATGGTAACGGTGTGAATAGATGGTGTGCTGGATGGGAGATGTCAGAAATGATGTTTTTGGCTTTCCTTGAAATTCTGGTGATGAAATGTGAGGCTATGGTAGGCAGACTGCAGCCAATGATTTTTGAGGCTCTGCGCACTACCCTCTCAAGCCGTTGTTTGTCCTGGCTGGTGGCACTACCATACCAGACCAAGATGGAGAAGGTGAGTACACTTTCAATGGTAGCCCGATAGAAGTGGATCATGCCTGCTTTACTGACCCCAAATCTCCTCAGCTGACGGAGAAAGTGTAACCTCTGGTGGGCTTTGGAAATAATGAGACTAATGTTCAGGTTCCATGATAGGGACTGATGGATAGTGGTGCCTAAGAAACGGAAGGAGGGGACCCACTCCACTATCTGGCCATTGATGGAGATGGGAAGGTGCTGGTCTGCCTTTTTCCTGAAGTCAACTATGAGTTCTTTGGTTTTGGTTATATTGAGGATTAGATTATTGTCTGCACACCACTGCACAAGTTGTTCAACCTCACCCCGATAGGAAGATTCATCCCCATCGCGTATGAGGCCAATAACAGTGGTGTCGTCTGCAAACTTAAGCAGTTTGACAGATGCAGAATTTGATATACAATTGTTTGTGTAAAGAGAGAATAACAGTGGTGATAAGACACACCCTTGTGGGGCGCCAGTGTTCAGAACCCTGGGTGATGACACATTGTTCTGGATTTTAACACGCTGTGTCCGGCAAGACAGAAAGTTCAGTAACCACTGACAGAGTGAGGGATTAGCTCCCATGGACAGGAGAGAATTGTACAGTTTGACCGGCAGTATGGTGTTGAAAGCTGAACTAAAGTCAATGAACAGTACACGGGCGTAGGTGGACTTAGAATCAAGATGTTGTAGAATGAAATGTGTGCAGAGTGAGACTGCATCGTCCACTCCCCTATTTACCCTGTATGCAAATTGGTGAGGGTCTAGCGTGATATGTGACAGGTATCTACAGACTAGACGTTCAAAAATTTTCATGACCACAGAAGTGAGTGCAACAGGCCTATAATCATTGAGACAGGTAATGTTATTTTTCTTGGGTACTGGGATGATCAGAGCTGATTTAAAGCATGCAGGTATCATTGTACTGTTAAGGGACCAGTTGAAGATGTAGGTGAGAATAGGAGCAAGCTCGTCTGCACAGTTCTTTAGTGTAGCTGGTGTCACACCATCAGGCCCGGCAGCTTTGTTGGTGTTCTGTTTCCGCAACAGTCTGCGGACATCATGCTCCGTGATGGAAGGGGGAGAGTGCCCCACCCCCAGCAGGTGAGAGAGAGCGCGCGCCTGAGCACTGTTGTTCTCAAAGCGGCAAAAAAAGTCATTAAGCCGTTCTGGCAGGGAGGGGTCACAGTCATGAATATGTTGTTTTGTCTTGTAGTCAGTGATCGCCTGTAGGCCCTGCCAGACTCCCTTGATGTTGTGATCTTGAAGTTTGCATTCAAGTTTGACTCTGTAGTTGGCTTTAGCTGTGTCGATTGCCTTCTGGAGTTTGTATTTGAGAAGTTTGTATTGCTCTTTGTCCCCACTTTTAAAAGCGTCATTTTTCTCCTTACACAGGCACTTAACTTCCTTGTTGAACCAAGGCTTGTTGTTACTGTATAGATGTACGACATTATGCAGTCAGTGAAAGAGTCAATATTATCCAACTCAGCTGTAAACACCATCCAGTCAGTGATATCAAAACAGTCTTGTAGCATGTCTATAGCCCCAGGAGAGCTGCTCCTGACCCTCTTGGTCTTTGGTTTGAATGTTTTAAGTCTTTGTCTGTACTTAGGAACAAGAAATATGGTGTTGTGGTCAGACTCACCAATTGGGGCTCTGACTAAAGCCTGATACGCCTCCGGTATGGAGGAGTAGCACTGGTCCAGTGTTTTGTCCAGCCTGGTGGGGATGTGGATCTGAGGCTTGTAACTGGGGAGAGCTTTCTGCATTTAGACGTGGTTGAAGTCACCAAGCACCAGAACGACCGAGTCCGGGTTGGAGTTTTCCACGGAGTGAACGTGGTCAGCTAGTTGTTGTGAGGCTGAGGCTGCTGCCGCGCTTGGAGGGATGTAGACTGCACACAGGATGATGGAGGAGATCTCCCTTGGCGAGTAGAAGGGGATACACTTCACAGCAAGATGCTCCAAATCAGGCGAGCAGCCGGACGATAGAGTTTTGGTGTTTGTACACCAATTCTGGTTGATGTAGATACCGACACCGCCGCCGCGCTGCTTCCGCGAATCACTGGTGCGGTCCGCCCGGTGGAACGTGAAGCCCTCCTGTTGTAACGCCGCGTCTGGGATGTTTGCATTCAGCCAAGTTTCTCTCTAAATATAAACAGTTTATCAGCTGTCCCACCAGGGAAGACAGAACTTTGGACCACTGCTACACCACAGTCAAAGATGCCTTTCACGCTGTCCCCCGTGCGCCACTGGGAGAATCGGACCATGTCATGATCCACCTGATTCCAGCATATAGACAGAAACTTAAACTCTGTAAACCTGCTGTGAGGACATCTAAGATGTGGACCGCTTAAGGGCATGTTTGGACTGTACTGACTGGGACACTTTCAAGGCAGCAACAAACAGTTTGGATGAGTACACAGAAGCAGTGATGTCATACATCAGCTTCTGTGAGGACTGCTGTATTCCAACACGCACCAGGGTGAGTTATAACAATGACAAACCCTGGTTCACAGCCAAACTCAGGCACCTCAGGTTGGAGAAGGAGAAGGCATTCAGGAGTGGAGACAGAGAGAAATTCAAAGAGTCAAAGTACAAGTTTAGCAAAGCAGTGAGGGAAGCTAAACGACAGTACTCAGAAAAGCTGCAGAGCCAGTTTGCAACGACTCGAGCTCTGTCTGGAGGGGCTTCAAGAACATCACCAACTACAAGCCCAAACCCCCCCACTCTGTGAACGACTCACGCCTGGCCAACAACCTGAATGAATACTTCTGCCGCTTTGAAAGACAATGGGACAGTATGACGACCACCACCCCCCACGATGACACCTCTCCCACCAGCACTGGTATCTGTGAAACCTCACAGGCCCTCACACTAGTGCCCCCCTCCTCCCCGACAACAACAATGGCCAAGGCTCCCTCACAGCCGGTGGGCTCAGAGCCTCCCTCCTCCATCTCACCTCTCACCATCCTGGAGAAGGACGTGAAGAGGCTGTTTACGAGGCAGAACTCCCGCAAGGCTGCTGGACCAGACGCTGTGTCTCCATCCACCTTGAAGCACTGTGCTGATCAGCTGTCTTCAGTGTTCACGGATATATTCAACATCTCACTGAAGACATGTCACGTGCCAGCTTGCTTCAAGGCCTCCACCATCATCCCAGTCCCCAAAAAGCCAAGGACTACTGGACTCCATGACGACCGCCCTGTTGCCCTGACATCGGTTGTGATGAAGTCTTTTGAGCGCCTTGTGCTTTCTCACCTCAAGGATTTAACAGACCCATTCCTGGACCCCCTGCAGTTCGCCTACAGATCAAACAGATCTGTGGATGACGCCGTCAACCTGTCCCTCCACCTCATCCTCCAGCACCTGGACTCCCCCAGATCATATGCCAGGGTCCTGTTTGTGGATTTCAGCTCGGCCTTCAACACGGTCGTTCCGTCTCTACTACAGGACAAACTCTCCCAGCTGACCGTGCCTGACTCCATCTGCAGGTGGATCACAGACTTCCTGTCTGACAGGAGGCAGCATGTGAGGAAAACACATCTCAGACTCCCGTACCATCAGCACGGGTTCCCCTCAAGGCTGTGTCCTTTCTCCTCTGCTCTTCTCCCTGTACACCAACAGCTGCACCTCCAGTCACGAGTCTGTCAAGCTCCTGAAGTTTGCGGATGACACCACCCTCATCGGGCTCATCTCAGGTGGAGATGAGAGCGCCTACAGATTGGAGATTGACCGCTTGGTGACTTGGTGCAGCCGCCACAACCTGGAGCTGAACGCCTCCAAGACAGTGGAGATGATCGTGGACTACAGGAAGAACACAGCCCCACTCCTCCCCATCATCCTGTCTGACTCTACAGTCAACACTGTGGACTCCTTCCGTTTCCTGGATACCATCATGTCCCAGGACCTCAAATGGGAGCTGAACATCAGCGCCCTAATTAAAAAAGCTCAGCAGAGGATGTACTTCCTGCAGCAGCTGAAGAAATTCAACCTCCCAAAGACAATGATGGTTCACTTCTACACTGCCATCATTGAGTCCATCCTCACCAACTCCATCACCACCTGGTACGCTGCAGCCTCTGCTAAGGACAAGAGCAGACTGTAGCGTGTCATTCGCTCTGCAGAGAAGGTGATTGGCTGCAGTCTGAAGTCTCTCAATGAGCTGTACGCTTCCAGGACTCTGAAGCTGCTAAGATTGTGTCTGTTCCCTCTCACCCTGGACACGGATTATTTTTTTTTCCAAATATATTTATTGGGTTTTTGTTTGCATTACAGAACAATTAAACTACTGCAACACATCACAGATATAACCAATAACATTCACACATACACGCACACACACACACACAAACTTGCACAATCCATATTTCAATGTATAGGTTTTCAAAATTAAAATCAACGCAAAATTGTGAAATAAAATAGGCCTACATAAACGTCAATGTAACAAAAACATTTACATTCCAGATTCTATAATGCTCATATATGGTTCCCAGAGATGAACAAACTCTTTCTGTTTTCCCTTAGCAATATATGTTAGTCTTTCCAGACCAAGGCATGTTGAAAGTTCCTTTATCCACTGTTTCATAGAAGGTGCCTCTACATTCTTCCAATTAAGTGCAATCACTCTCCTGGCTTGCAGAAGTCCAAAGTCCAGTAGTTTAGTCTGTTTCTGCATTTGTATAAAGTTCAGTGGATAAATTCCAAGTATACATAACTTAGCATTTAGTGGTATGTTAATACAAAAGGCTTCTGACAGACAATCCATAACATCCTTCCAAAACTTCTGAATCTTTGCACACTCCCATAGACAGTGAACAAGTGTTCCCTTGTTATCCAGACATTTTGTACAAGTATCTGGAATGTTACCAGACATATGGTGAAGTTTGACAGGAGTCATATACGTCCTCATCAACCATTTATATTGGAGGAGCTTACACCTTGTATTTATTGTTTGTGTTTGTGCCTTTAAACAGGCCCCATTCCAATCCATTTCAGTTATGTCTTCTTGTATGTCATCTCTCCAGGCATTTAACCTATCCATTGCTGAATCTTTAGAAGTAGATATTAATAAATTATAATAAATAGAGAGTAGGTGTTTCCTTCCCATACGCCCAAGGGAGACTTCTTCTATTTTTGATAGTGTTGGGATCCGCATAATCTGCTTGGATCTGGATAAAATGAAATTTTTCAATTGTAGGTATTTAAAAAAATGCTTTGAAGGAATTTGGTATTTTTCACATAACTGATTGAAGGTAAGCAACACTCCATCTACATACAAATCCACCACTCTCTGAATGCCTTTAGCATGCCATAGTCTAAACCCCCCATCTTTTTTACCAGGTGTGAATTTCTCATTACCCCAAATAGGGGTAAATTGAGAGATTACTGGAGAGTCCCCTATATGTTTATGTGCAGCATGCCACACTAAAATTGTGTTTTTCAGGAAGGGATTTTTTGTATGTTTTTTAAGTCTTTTTTCATCTGAAGAGTATAGATAACTATGTAGGGATAACTCTGGAACTGAATGTTGTTCAATGCTTACCCAGGATGGGGTTGAAGTACAAAAATAATGTGTAGCTGATGCCAACTGGGCTGCCATATAATACCATTTGAGATTTGGAAACTGAAGGCCCCCTCTCTCATAAGGCTGATATAGTAGTTGTAGGCGAAGTCTTGCTTTTTTATTGTTCCAGATGAACTGACTGAACAACTTGGATAAATGATCATAAAACGTTGCTGGTAATGGCAGGGGAAGTGTCTGGAAAAAATACAGGAATTTAGGTAAAATTGTCATTTTTATAACATTTATTCGTCCCATCAAGGATATGGGTAAATTAGACCACCGATTTAATAATTTGGTGACTTCATCTACTAGGGGATCGTAGTTTGATGGGATTATTTTATTAAGTTCTGGAGTAATTTTAACACCTAGGTATTTAAAACCCTCAGTAGTTGTTGTAAATGGTGTTGTTATGGTGGGGTTTGTCCTCTCTTCCTCATTTAGAAACATTAATACAGATTTAGAATTATTAATTTTGTACCCAGAGAATTTTCCAAAGTCTTCTAATAACCTTGTCAGATTCAGAATACTATTCTTTAAATCTGTCAGAAAAAATATGATGTCATCTGCAAATAAAGAAATTAGATGGTCTCTTCTACCAATTCTAATGCCTGATATTCCCGCATGTGATCTCACCGCTACAGCCAAAGGTTCTATTGCTAATGTAAAAAGTAGTGGTGACAAAGGGCATCCCTGTCTTGTTGATCGCTGTAGATTAAAGGGTTTTGAAATGTTGTTATTACTTAAAATTTGTGCTATGGGAGTTGTATATAATAACCGAATCCATTGGAGAAATGATTCACCCAATCCATATCTTGGAAGCAATTCCAGGAGGTAATTCCATTCTATTCTGTCAAATGCTTGGCGTGCATCTAGAGCTAACATTGCTGTGTCTTTAGTGTTGTGTTTCTCATATAATATATTTAGAACCCGTCTGATGTTGTGATAACCTTGTCCATTTCTGACAAAACCTTGTTGGTCATCGTTTATCAATTTAGGTAAATATTTGTCGAGTCTCCTGGCAAGAGCCTTACATAATATCTTGGTGTCACATCCCATGAGACTAATTCCCCTGTAGGAAGAGCATTCAGTCGGGGGTTTATTTGGTTTTAATAAAAGAGTTATAGTAGCTACTCTCAATGACTCTGGAAGCACACCCAGTTCATATGATTCATTATACATGTCTAGAAGTGGCTGTACTAATTTACTTTTAAATTCTTTATAAAATTCTATTGGCAGCCCATCTGGCCCAGGTGCTTTACCACTATTCATATCTCCTATAGCATCTAAAAGGTCCTTTACTGTTAGTGGATTATCAAGTATTGCTTTATCTTCCTCTGATAATGTCTGAAATTGTAACTGGTCAAGAAAAGTATTCTGAGCCTCTTCATTTCCATTATATTCAGATTTATATAACAGCTCATAAAACTCTCTAAAGTTATCATTTATCTCTGCGGGGTCAATTGTTAAAGTACCTGTTTTTGACTTTATGCTATGGATTGTTCTTTCAGCCTGTGTTTTCTTAATTCGCCAAGCCAGTAGTTTACCTGCTTTTTCACCTTGGTCATAATACGCTTGTTTAGTCCACATTAAACTCCTAGCCACTCTTTCAGTTGTCAGTTTATCATATTTAGCTCTCATAATATTCAGATTTTGTAGTTTTTGGGGATCTTTGTCATGATAGAACTCACTCTCTATCTTTTTAATTTGTTTTTCTAATAACTGTATTTCTTGTTTGTATTGCTTATTTTTGTTACTGGTGTAGCTTATAATTTCACCCCTTATGTAGGCTTTAAAGGCTTCCCATCTAATACTAGCGTTAGTTTCGTCCTTATTTAATTCAAAATACATGTCTATAGAATTTTCTACAAAGTTGACAAAGTTTGGATCCTTTAACAAAAATGACTGTAATCTCCATCTTTTTGGACAACATCCTATCTTATCCAATTGGATTTCCATAGACACAGCTGCATGATCACTGATTACAATGCTGTTATACCAGCAGTTTTTAACCAGCGGCTGTAACTCTACAGATATTAGGAAATAATCAATTCTAGAATGACTTTTATATGAACTAGAATAACATGAATATTCCCGTTTATTAGGGTTTTTGATTCTCCAGATGTCATATAGTCTAAGGTCGTGTATATAAGTATGGAGTATTTTCCTGGTTTTTGTATGGGTGTTGTCAGTTTGTGTAGTTCTGTCCAAAACTGGATCTAGGGTACAGTTAAAGTCTCCTCCTATAATGTATAGGCCCTCCAGAGCAGACATGGTTAGGAATAGTTCTTCAAAAAAGGATGGGTTATCATCATTGGGTCCATATATATTAATAAGATTTATTTTTTGTGACAGAATATAGCCTTGTACTATAATGTATCTCCCGTGTGGGTCTTTGATGACTTTTATTGTTTGGAATGGTATCAATTTATGTACAAGAATAACAACCCCCCTAGCTTGACTATTGAGGGAGGCATGAAAAACCTGGCCAGGCCATCTTTTTGTTAGCCTTTGTATATCAGTTGTGGTCAGATGTGATTCTTGTATGAAGATAATCTTTGATTTTAGATCCTTTATCCTGTTCAATACTTGTTTTAATTTAGTCATTTTCCTCAGTCCCCTGACATTCCAACTCATGATATTAGCAATCAGATTTTCCTGTTTAGTCCCATCCATATACGATTTTTACAGTATTCAAGTATGTCTGGAATAATAATAATAATAAAAGAAAGAGAAAGAAAAAAGAAAGAAAAAAAAGAGAAACCTTATTATAGAGATGCAAGTTTACACATACATTCAAACACTCACACACACTCAACACTGAACCTGATATAAACAACCCCTTACTGAACACTGGCATTTCCTTTATGAAATGCCTATCCCTCCCCTTAAATCAAGGTTGATTTGAAGGACGCTGATCCACAATCCTGGGGAGCAACTAATCCACGTGAACCCAACAAATAGCACTCAAACAGTATCCATCAACCGTGTTATTAAGTTGGAATAATAACTACTGTAACCCTTATCAAAAGTATCATTACCGATTTGAAGTGTTAGCTTTCAACATATAAAATATAGATCAAATGATGTTAAGTGCAATAAGTCTTTGAACAACACAAACTTGCCATAATCTGAATATCACCTGCTTTGAGTCGTTGTAGCCTATGCCTAGTACAAATGCCGTCATGTAGCCATGTCTCCATAGGCCACATCGGAAACATGTCCATCATAAGCCGTCTCACTCATGACTCCTCTACTGCCGCTGCGGCTGCTGCTTGTAGTGGGAGGTTTTTATAAAATTCTTCGGCATCCTGTGGTGTCGAGAAGGTATAAATCTTCTTGTCATACAGGATCCTGAGCCTGCAGGGGTTGTGTAAAAATCCACGGAAAGCGTTGATGTTGAAAAACAGCTGTATGACCGGGTGAAACCCACGTCGGATGCGTATCGTCTCCGCGGAAAGGTCTTGAGCAAACGTGATCTTGGCCCCATCGTGCTTGATTTCTAATTTCCTTGCCTCCCGGTACACAAGTTCCTTTTCTTGAAAATTTAGAAAGCGAACCAGCACCGCTCTGTTTTGATGTGGTTTCCTTGCGGCCAGTGT
The DNA here is from genome assembly GCF_963514085.1 of Chelon labrosus. Classification (NCBI taxonomy): domain Eukaryota; kingdom Metazoa; phylum Chordata; class Actinopteri; order Mugiliformes; family Mugilidae; genus Chelon; species Chelon labrosus. Next base: position 28,596,881 of record NC_140348.1, read on the forward strand.
GCGATGAACCCGCTCCAATATGAATGATTTTTCTGGTGGTAGTCCCAGCCATTTTGGTAGCATATCAGTAATAAAGTTGAGTAGAGTTTGTTCTCCCTCCACTCCCTCTTTTAGGCCAAATATGCGCAGGTTCTTTCTCCTTCCCCTGTTCTCCAGGTCGTCTGTTTTGGCCTCAAGAAAAGTGATGCGTTTGGTAGCCGATTCCAAAGCCGTCTCAACTTTCTCCAGTGCTCTCTCTGTCTGGTCAATGCGAGTTTCGGCTTCTTCAACACGAGCTGTATTAGTCAAGACGTCTTGTTTTATCTCCGTCACTTTACCTTCAAGTGTAGCCAAAGCATTTGCCATTCCGGTAAGTTTTGTGTCGATATTATCCAGCTTCGATCCAAAGTCCGACCGTAATGACTTTAACTCACTTAGCACCTCCGTTATGCTAACCATATTAGCATCTGTGTCGCTTGGAGGACTCGGCGGAGTTGTTTTAGTGTTCGGCTTACGTCCACGAGTAAAAATGTCACACTGTCGCACCGCAGAGGACTTTGACATACTGCACTGTGTTTTTATTGAGATTTGTTGAAAGTTTGTAAGGGTATTTTTTAATAAAAGAAGCCCACGGTTTCGGAGCCTCACCACTAAGCTGCCATCTTGGTCACGTGGCCTCCCAATCCCCCCGGACACGGATTATTTAACAGACTCCCCTCTGGCAGACGGCTGCGATCCATCGAGTGCAGGACCACTCGCATGGCGAACAGTTTTTTTCCATCCGCAGTCCGTCTGCTGAACAATGCCAAGCCCCCCCCATGAACACATCAAACCCACTACCATCCCACAGTAAATGTTCTGGTGGAATATACATATATATACTGTGTATATATTTTTGTATTTTGTTGTATTTTTATATTTATATATCTGAGAGCAAGTTTCTATATTTATTCTATAATATAGTTTCTATATTCTATTTTATTTTATTTTATTTTAGGCGTAACAACACCAAAGCAAATTCCTTGTATGTACGATCATGCTTGGCAATAAAGTCTATTCTGATTCTGATTCTGATTCTGATTCTGAAAAGAACTGGATGCTTCTCTTTCCCTGGAGGAATTAAGATCTTCAGTTAAAACAATTTTTCCCAAACTTTCTCTGGTGGACTCCCCGTTGGTACATAAGAAAATTGTCGCGCCCCCCTCCCCCCAAAAAACAGGACACACATACACATATTTTGTTTTCAGACTCCATTGTAATTAATACAAACCTCAACCTTTTTTGAACAAAGAAAAGTAAACTGCCATAAACTACAGGTTGCAATGAACTACAACTTCTTTTGGAATGAGAAATAAATAAGTCAACAGCAATTGAGTAATAGTGTAAAACCGGGATATTTGGAAGGATTCAGATCATTCTGAGTCACTCACTGATATGAGCCGGGTTTTACGAGTCACTTGAGTCACTCGACCCTCTCGCATTTGAATTAAACTGAAACACTTTTCCATATAATGAAACAAAGTTACGCACAAGCTTCCACTTTTAAGAGCAAAGAGGATGATGACAAGATCAGAGGCAGAAAGCAGATAAGTTGGGGGAAATATGAATGATATTTTCAGCCGCATTAAACAAAAATTGCAGCAACTTTAAATGACCGTGGAGCTAACACAACCCCATCATCATAACATAGCGGTTATGGAAATAAAATTAGGAAAAAACGCCAGTAATTTGAATTAAATTGTAATAAAGTTAGACACGGGCCCCAACATAAATAACAAAGAGCATAGGCTCAGGAAAAGATTAAAAAAAAAAAAACGACGATTTTCAAGTGCAGCGCAGCTGGCTCAGTTAGTTGCGCATATGCGCTGCGTAGAAGAGGATAACTTCTTCTCCGCCATTTCATTTTTCATCTCACGCACCCCCTAGAGGCAGTTCATGCACCCCCAGGGATCCCACACTTTGGGAATCCCTGCTCTAGCATTCATGAGTTACAGTAGGTGCCCGTTACTCTGCAGAGTGAGATTCAGTATCATAACGTTCCTCACAGTCTAGAAGAAAACAGACATTCTTGTCTGTGATTAATGGTCTAAATGTTAAAATATGGTAATTTTTTCATCTTTAGACTGGATATAGGCGGCATGAGAATGGAGCTTCACTCGCCCACTCACTCGGCAGCAGGGGTCGCGTTAACCGAATATTTTCCGTCATTGATTGTTTTTTTTTTAAATGTGACGGAAAAATCTGAAGGCCATCCGTCATTTTGACAGATTGCAATTCACACCCCTGACCACTTGGTGGCAAATGACCTTATTAATTGGCTCTTGTCTCTCATCGCAGTTTGCGTTCCAACATTGCAGATCTTTTGTCGGTGCACGATTTCCTGGTACACCGATTATACTGATGCACACGTCAGAGCTCGGGTAACCATAGACCATAGATATAATATATATGTATATATGTCTATGTCTATGCAGCTAATGGCTACCAAAATGGAATTTGCATACCACTGAAGCACTTCAACCCAAGAGCTGTGTAGCGACTTCGCAAATCCAAAGAGTCGCTGAGAGACAGAAGATGGGCCCTATTGTCTGACGCGCTACAAAAAAATCCACTGAGACTTTGAAACTGCGTTTAACCATTTATTAATGAAAAAAAGATAATCAACTCATGATAACATGCTCTAAAATATAACCAAAAAATAGTCACAGAGATCAAAGAAAATTAGCAGTCAACAAAAAATATGGCGACCCACCCGCGCGCTCTCTCTCTCTCTCTCTCTCTCTCTCTCTCTCTCTCTCTCTCTCTCACCAAAAATCAACAGGTGAATATCAACTAATATACCTGCCCATAAACATGTGACTCACTATTCCCCCAATAAATATAATGACATAAACGATATCCTAAACACAAAAACTCAAACAATATCCCTTAACCTTACTATTAACAGACATATAAAATGCATTAATGGCTCCTGAACTGTCTGTTGCCGGAAGAAAGCACTGAGAGCACTGAACGAAGAGAGTTCAGTTTCCCCAAGATGGCGCCCGCCTGGATATGTGAGCCAGACGCGAACGGTACTGTATTCCTTTTTTAATAAACTGCCTGTATACTAGCAAAGTTCTCAATGCTTCGGTTTACATGTAGAGACCCTGGTTATGCTACCGTGTAAGTGTGGTGATATTGTGAGCCTTGTTAGTGGTATAGAAATAGCGATTTCTTTTTATGTGTCGGTGTGCCCCGAAGGCTGGCGTTATACGCTAAATAGCGGTTTGCAAGAAAACTGGTCACATTTGACTAACAAAACAAATACATGAAAACAAATACCAGAGAACGGTCGAACTCGGTACACATGTGTTATTAACCCCAGGTTCATTTTGCGCCTGAGTTCCCCTTTAAGTGAGTGAGTGTCTGAGTGCCTTATTTTGCTAGTGGTTAAGTCTGGTATTATGTTTTGTTTCTCTGCCGAGTGAGATGTCAGATGTTTGAATGGAGCCGTTTATTGATTATATATCAGTCAAATGTGGTAGGACTCAACTGAGTCGGTTAAATAGACTCTGAATTCATGATTCTTGAGTCGTCTTTGATGGCTGGTTATATGAGCCGGATCCCGAATCTTTTTTCCACCTACAGTTGAGTGTCTGAAGTTTCTTTAAAAAGCCTAATAACAACTAGATGATCGCAAGTGATCATAAAGGGGTCCATGCCATGACGAAGTCGTCCCTGAGCGGGACGCAGAGGCATTAAGTCACCAGTAGCAGTTTTTGAGATATTGAAATGTTGCTTGTGTAGCGCCCCCTAGAGACCAAGGGTCACAAAAGTTGGGGTGCTTATACAGAATCATATTACTATCAATGATATGAAGTTTGATTCAGTTTGGGTATATACTTCACAAAATATTAGCTTTGGAGTTATACTGCACCACACCATAAAAATTAATTATCCATTATCTTTGTAATTAATAACCCTGCTAAAGTTCTTTTGAGAACATTTCATTGTCTTTGTCCATAAATGATTCATGACAAGTCTGGTGAGAATTGGATGAACGGGCTAGGAAGAGCTGATTTTGATTTGAGGTGCAATTCTGTCAAAATGGCGGAAAAAAATGGCAGGCAGAAATGGGCGTGGCCTAGTCCATTAGAACCAGAGCTATGTAAGGAATCAGAGGGAGAAAGAATTTTGTTTCTAGGGCACACAGTTCTCAAGATATGAGGCGAAATGTAAATTGTCTTATTATAGCGCCTGTAGCGACTAGTATCCAAAAGCAAAGCAGTCGCTGAGAGGCTAAGGTATGGGTGTTAGCTGATTGTCTGACGCGCTGTACAAACAAAGTATCCGCTGAGATCCAAGAATGCGTTTGACGGGTTTATTGAAGAGGTGGGATTGTACAACTTAATCATAACGTGCTCAAAGTGAAGGAAAAAAAAGGATCCAGAGCACTCAAAGCAAACTCAGCGAAAACAAACTTAAACAGCGGTCAACAAGAAATACGGCCTCCCAGTAACTCACCCTCTCTCTCTCTCACTACTTCCGCCCGTGCACCTGTCTTAAATTAACTAAATGTTACCGCCCCCAATTACTGTGATATGAAAATAAACAACAAAAAAGTAACAAAATATAAAAACCCAAGTAACCCAAATAAACTATTAAATCATATTACTTAACATCTCATAATAATCAATGATATATGATACTAATAATAATAAACACCTTCATGGCTCCTACACACCAGCCCCTAATTATTAAGCTATTATCTAATAATTACCCATAATAGGAGTCATGAAATAATTAAACTAAACAGAATACATAATCACATTACATTCTTCTTCTTCTTCTTCCGTCTTCATGATCCTGAAAAAAGTCAGTCGGTAGGGCCAGAGGTTACCAGCACATAGCCCTGTGATCTGTGTTCACCACAGTCACTATTAGTCAAGCGTCAAAGTTAAGTCAGATGTCTAGTCAGAGGTCTAGGCCTTGTCATCTGTAACAGCCGCCCCACCTCCAGGATCGGCCTCCTGCAGCAGACATACCTTGGTTATAGGCCGATTCAGGCAACTACTCTTGGTCTTGATGCGCACCTGACGCACAAAGCCCCTTCGGTCCGGAAAGGTTTGCAGAACTCGTCCTACGACCCAGGAATTACGAGGCGCTGTGCTGTCCACTATAAGCACCAGATCTCCGGGAACAAGGTTTCGCTTCGCTCCTGACCATCTCTGCCACTCCTGCAATTGAGGTAAGTACTCCTTAACCCATCTCTTCCAGAAAAGGTCTGACATATACTGGACCTGCTTCCATCGCCTGCGTGCGTACATGTCAGCTTCCTGGAAAACTCCTGGTGGGAAAGATGGTAATGACTTCAAAAGCAGCAGGTGATTAGGTGTCAATGCTTCCAGGTCGTGAGGATCCATGGAAGCTTTCGTTATCGGTCGGCTATTGATAATGGCTTCCACTTCACAGAGAATGGTGTGAAGTCCTTCTTCATCCAAACTTTGCACATTCAAGGTGGAGTTGAGGACTTTGCGGACTGATCGAATCAACCTCTCCCAAGAACCACCATGATGGCTGCCAGCTGGGGGATTAAAAGTCCATTTTATCCCTTTCTGAAGGAGGACATCATTAATCTGCATCTGATTCCACTGCTCAATTGATGCTTTCAGTTCTTGTTCTGCTCCCCTGAAATTCGTCCCATTATCTGAGCGCAATTCCCGTACTTGACCACGTCTTGCTATAAAGCGTCTGAGAGCATTTATGAAGGCATCGGTGTCGAGAGAAGGTGCCACTTCAATGTGGATTGCTCTTATGGCCATGCAGGTAAAAATTACTCCATACCTCTTCACGACACTTCTTCTGCTCCTCACCTCGAAAGGTCCAAAGTAGTCTACTCCTACCCGAGTAAATGGAGGTTCATCTGGAGTCACCCTTTCAGATGGTAAGTCTGCCATTAGCTGAGACACTGACTGAGCATTCAAACGTCGACAGCTCACACACTTTGACAGAACACTCCTTATGGCTGTACTAGCTCCTAAGATCCAGTATTTCTCACGCAGCTTGGACAACATGTGGTTTCGCCCACTATGTCCCACTTCTTGATGGACGTGTCTCAGCAAAAGGGTCGAGATATGAAAATCTTTTGCCAGTATCATGGGATGCTTAGCTTCCGCTGGCATAGATGACCTGCTGAGCCGGCCACCAACCCTCAGAACCCCATCTTCCAATAGTGGGCAGAGTGTGTGGATGTGACTGTGAGCCTTGACACTTATGCCTTTTTCCAGGATGGCGAATTCTTCTGGAAACCTTCTCCTTTGGCTGAACTTGATGATCTCCAACTCCGATTTCTCCAACTCCTCCAAAGACAGGCAACTTGAAAGTGTCTTTCTCTTGAATGTTTCCATATCCCTCTCCAATGAACGTCGTTGTTGTTCTTCATCCAATCCTGATTGTGCAAGAGTCATATTCAACTGTCTCCTCTTCTGACAGAGAGATGAGAGCCAAGTTTTGAATCTCAAGATCCAGGCTACAGACTTTCTCAGACGGATCCAAGAGCTGAAGTGGTGGATCATGCGAGATACTGCATCAGCCTCCTCACTGGCCTCTACAGCATTCACTGTGGTTTCCTTCTTGACCTCAGGGTCATCTGCTGTTAGTCGATGAATATCCTCGGGGTTGACAGGCCACTCATCCTCTGGCTGAAGGAGAAAACGAGGCCCTGACACCCACGTTGCATGCTTGAGAAATGCATCACCTTTCACACCCCTGGAGGCGACATCGGCTGGATTACTTGCTGTTCCAACATACCTCCACTGAGAGGGTTGTGAAACCTTGCGAATTTCTGTGACTCTGTTGGCAACAAAGACTCTGAACCTGGATGTCTCATTCCTGATGTATTTGAGCACCGAAGTGCTGTCATTCCAAAACACAGAGTCTTGAAGTTGCATGTGCAGCTCTTTTCTCCACAAGATGTCGATGCGACTGGCCATGGTGGCAGCGATGAGCTCCATTCTGGGGATGGTAGCAGGTTTCAATGGTGCCACCCTTGCCTTTCCCATGACAAAAGCACTGTGCACCTGTGATTGTGCATTTCGTGACAACAGGTAAGTCACTGCTCCATAGCCATCCTCGCTTGCATCACAGAAATGATGTAATTGTGCTGTAGTCACTTCCCCAAAGTCTGACGGTTTCAGACTCCTCATGATGTTACATTTCTCCAAATGACAGAGTTCATCCAGCCAACTTGTCCACTCCTGAGCCACGGTCTGGGGTATGACATCGTCCCAGCCAAGCGCTCTCCTGCACAGATCCCTTAAGATCTTCTTGGCAGACAAGACAACAGGACTCACAATCCCAAGACGGTCATAGATGGAGCTAACCATAGAGAGAATTCCTCTCCTAGTGAGTGGTCTATCCTTAACAACAATCTTGAACTTAAAAGTATCAGACTGAATGCACCACTCCACACCAAGCACTCTCTCCATGGGTGGCAAATCTTGGTCCATATTCAACATTTTCATGTCTTTGGCTCTGTGCTCTTCAGGTATTGCATTTAAGACATCACGCCTGTTGCTTATCCACTTCGTGAGTCGGAACCCACCTTTAGCACAGATTGCAATGAGACTATTGATAAAGAGACACAGCTTTCTCCTCTGAAGCCACAGATACCAGGCAGTCATCCACGTAAAAGCTATGCAAGACTTTATCCATTGCTTCCTCTCTGAATTGTTCTTTATTGTCCTCTGCGCATTTCCTGAGGGCAAAATTGGCACAACTGGGAGAGGATGTTGCCCCAAAGAGATGCACCAGCATCCTGAAGTCCACATGATCTTGACTTAAGTCTCCAGCAGGCCACCAAAGGAATCTCAAGAAGTCAGCATCCTCTGGTGGTACCTTCACCTGGTGAAACATCGCCTCCACGTCCGCCATGATGACCACTGGTTCCTTCCTGAACCTGCTCATCACACCAATCAGTGAAATTGTGAGGTCTGGGCCCTGTAAGAGTTGAGCATTAAGTGATGTTCCTTGGAAACTTGCTCCACAGTCAAAAACAACCCTGATTTTCCTCTTCGTAGGATGGTAAACGCCTTGATGCGGGATGTACCAAACCCTGCCATCATTACGTTCCAAATCCTCTTCAGGTACCCTTTCAGCATAGCCTTTGACAACAAGATCTTCCATGAAGGCCTTATAGTCAGCATGAAATGAGGAATCCTTCTGAAGCCTCTTCTTCAGATGTAAGGCACGCTGCTCAATGATTTTCCTATTATTTGGCATTCTAACGTCCTTATCCCTCAATGGCAGGTTGATCTGATAATGACCATTGACCTGTTTTGCTGAACTTGTAACCAGCTCCATGAACTTTTGTTCCTCTCTTGACATGCCAGGCTGTTCCTCCACGCTGCATTCAGGGAAGTCTGTCTTAAACTGCTGCTGCCAAAGTTCGTCCAAAGTCACAACTGAAACTCTGTTCACGGTTAACTCTGGCTGCTCACCGCCACTGTCTTCACTCAGCGGCCCATTCACCGTCCAGCCCAGCATTGTTCTGATTGCATAGGGTCCATCTGCTACACTGCGAATCACTTGCAAGGGTTCCAAGGCTTTAGAGACATTTGTCCCAATTAACAGCTCAATCCCTGCATCAATCTCAGGCAAGTGAACATGCTTCAAATAAGGCCATTTCTGAATATCACCCTGTTTTGGAATGTTTCTCTTGTGAACAGGCATATGTGTTTGCGTGTAAGCCTTGGGCAGCTCACAGAAATGCTCCCCAGTCAAGCCAGCCACTTCCAGTCCTGGCACCACATGGCTGCTCACCACTTTCTCTTGGCCCATCGTCCGTAGGAGAATATGGACCTTCTTTCCTGGAATATTAAGTTTTTCCCTTAGAGCCTCTGCGGAACGCCACTTGTCTCGGAATTTGTAGGGCAACTTTTTTATGATGGTTAGCATGTTAGCAGGTATATCCAGTTCATGCATATATTGCACCTCTTCCATAACATTACAGCAACTTCTGAGAAAAAGGCTATAATCACGAAGAGCTTTTGCATCTTCATTCTTGATTGACGGCCATGAAAGAGCTTTTTCCATGTATGCGTATGAAATCCTCTGCTCATTTCCAAACTGCTCCTTTAACAACACTTTTGCTTTAGCATATCCTCTCTCAGACTCCATATGCTGGCAACTTCTGATCAATTCCTTAGGGTGTCCCCTTGTGTGCTGCTCCAGGAAATACAGTCTGTCACTGTGATTTGCAGTGTTCCTCTCCACACCGTTCTCGAAGGCCTTCACAAACGCATGATATTTTAGTGGATCACCGTCAAAGATTGGTATCTCCCTCTTAGGCAAAGATGAAAGGCACTGCCTTGATGTTAACAGTGATGTTATCTCATTTTGTTTGCTCATAATGCCAAACATATTGCTTTGATCTTCATTTGGACCAGTATTTAAGGCATTTCCATCTTGCATTTGCATCCCTTCTAGAGTACTGTGATTCACTGCATACAGGTTGGATCTATGTGAATGAATTAACTGAGATGAATTTCTTTCCTTAGGTCTTGTTCCTGCATCCAGGTAAGCATGGTTGTTTCCATGTTGTGACCTTTGTGGTACAAATGACTTTGCTTTAGCACTGAGGGTCAATTTTTGTCCTTTTGCCAGATAGGAGTTCATTCCATCTGAGCGCTTTGATACAGAGGTTCTCTCACTCAAGATGCTTCGAGACTTGAGCACATCCAGTTTTGCCATGTTTGCTGCAATTTCCTCATCCAATTTAAGTTGCTCCTTCCTTTTACGCAGCCGTTCCTCCTCCTCTTCCAGTTCATGTATATCTTTTAATATTTTTTGTCTTGTCCTTAAAGCTGCCAAGTCAGCCTCTGCTTTGAGACGTGCAGAAGAAATACTGGAAGCAACAGACTCTCTTCCTGTGGCAGAGTTTTGTGATTTGGACACCCTGCTTCCCACATTTGAAACACTGTCATTTGATTTTACATTGTCTTGCAGATCATCTGCATCAATGATGGAGGCAGCCTGTTGCTGAGTTACATCAGATGTTGGAGGAAGCACCTGTTCATTCATTTCACCAGAATCAGTTTGAAACAATTCATCTGGCTCAATCAACCACTGCTCAACACACCTTTGAAATGTGTTGCTATAGGTCCTAATGCTAGAAAACCATTCATTATGGATCTTCTGTTGCTCCTGAGGGAGTAAAGGAATCAGCATGTCATGTGACTTGGTAGCATTTCCACACTGATCAATTAAACTCTCCAAAAGAGATTGTACTTGTGAAACATTTTCCTTAGTTTTCATGAATGTTTTAATTTGTGGTATGAACCCTTTAATTTTATTCACACTCTTTCTCCTTTCATTTTGAAGCTCTTCGATTTTGTTTGCCAAAGCCTTTGCTGTGGGCTTTGATTGCCTTTTCCCACTTTCCATTTCAGAATTTGAAACAACACTCTTTTGACTCATTTTCTTTCTTTTTCTAGTTACTTCTCAATACATGTGCATCCAGACACTTCAACGAGTACAAAGAACGTCATGAACATTAACAGAGCAGTGGCAATTTCAAAGAGGCAAAGCGGAGATGTAGCATGGAGGTAGGCTACAGTGCATCCAAACACATCCACAGATCCATAAACGTCACGCACATTAGTAGAGCAGCGGCAATTTCGAAGAGACAAAGCGGAGATTCAACGTAGCATGGAGATATTACAGCACCGAATCCACACAATCAATGCCAGCGATCGATGACCAACTCAAACGGTGTTCAATCCAATAATGTCCCCAATGGACAAACAACAGCTTATGCGTGCCGCATTCCTTCCAATCTGCGTACAGCTTAATGCGCATAAACACCAGCAAGCCTACCTGGCTTTTGAGTGCGTCGTCCGAGGCTATGGCCTAATGAAAGTCAGTGCAGTCTTCCTTCCTTTATCTCCGAAGATCCTTTCTCCCATTTGATCCTTGAAACGTCCGCAGTTGCTTTCCCAATGCCGAATTCTTGTTGACAAAATGTAGCGACTAGTATCCAAAAGCAAAGCAGTCGCTGAGAGGCTAAGGTATGGGTGTTAGCTGATTGTCTGACGCGCTGTACAAACAAAGTATCCGCTGAGATCCAAGAATGCGTTTGACGGGTTTATTGAAGAGGTGGGATTGTACAACTTAATCATAACGTGCTCAAAGTGAAGAAAAAAAAGGATCCAGAGCACTCAAAGCAAACTCAGCGAAAACAAACTTAAACAGCGGTCAACAAGAAATACGGCCTCCCAGTAACTCACCCTCTCTCTCTCTCACTACTTCCGCCCGTGCACCTGTCTTAAATTAACTAAATGTTACCGCCCCCAATTACTGTGATATGAAAATAAACAACAAAAAAGTAACAAAATATAAAAACCCAAGTAACCCAAATAAACTATTAAATCATATTACTTAACATCTCATAATAATCAATGATATATGATACTAATAATAATAAACACCTTCATGGCTCCTACAGCGCCACCTAGCTGCAGGCATGTGTATTGACACCTTGGCAACGTGACATGATAGGACTGCTACCAAGTTACCAGGTTTGATGCCTTTCACCCTGTAGTTTGTCCTGAGCAGTTATTTCATCATGTTGTTCAAATTCATTGTCATTAGAGTCATATGTTTTTATTTTGGCTTCGGCTACATAATTATTGGTTCAGTTATTTCATCATAATATCCACCGTAATGGGAACTGACATACAACCTTATCCATTTATTGTCATCTTTGGAACTCCTGTTGACCCGAGGCTATGTAATTCAGTTCAACAAGAAATAATTAATTTCACCTCTTTGATAGACACGGATTATATATTTACATGTTATTGTAGAGGTAGTATGGGTAATAAATGTATTAAAAAACAAAATTAACTAAAAAATAAATAAATATATATATGGCGCTTGGGTAAGGGAAAAATTATGTGTTGAGATGCAGGTGTTTGAGGTGTGTTTAGTGTCTGAGCTTCCTGCTGTTTCATCATCATTCAGTCTCATTTCATTTGGAGTGAAACCTGCTGTGATCCATGTCCTGCTGGAAGGAGATCACACACCTCACACTGTCACATATTACTGTCTGTAGAAGACATGATGGAGATCCACAATAACACAAGGACAAAGTCAGTCAAACATGTCTGAGTAGATTTAATCTACATCTTTTATTCTTTATTCAGATTGTGGAGCTGCAGGTTGTCAGAGATCAGCTGTGATTCTCTGGGACCAGCTCTGAAGTCCAACCCCTCCCATCTGAAACATCTGGACTTGAGTGAAAACAACCTGAAGGATTCAGGAGTGAAGCAGCTGTGTGGTTTTCTGGAGAGTCCAGACTGTAGACTGGAGAAACTAGAGTAAGTTCACTGTCTGTTACTGTTGTAGATCTGATATGTTTAATCACCAACTGAATCTAATTCATGTTCATCCAGAACTTTCCTCCATAAATCTGTAAATGTCCTTTAGTTCAAGACGAGTGTTTGTATCAGAAACTGTAGAAAATGTCCACTGTTAGTTGTTAAAGTCAATGAAGCTTAAAGGCTGTTATGACACAGTAATGTTGAGCTGCACATTTAAAACCTGAACACATCTGATTGAATTATTCAGGATTTAATCTCCATCTTTTATTCTTTATTCAGATTGATTGACTGCAGTTTGTCAGAGATCAGCTGTGATTCTCTGGTCTCAGCTCTGAAGTCCAACCCCTCCCATCTGAAACATCTGGACCTGAGTTACAACAACCTGAAGGATTCAGGAGTGAAGCAGCTTCTTGATCTTGTGGAGAGTCCAGACTATAAACTGGAGACTTTGTGGTGAGTAGAGGGTTCCAGTCAGTCCATGCTGCTTTCATCAGTATTGTCCTAAACACAGTTAGTATCAAAGATCCAGTGTTTCCTGTAAACCTGCAGCGCCTCAGTGAAGCTGTGAGAGGAGAATGGAGACAGGCTTCAGGATTGGACAGAAAGACAGAGAGAGAGACAACAGTCAGCCAATCAGATGAGCCAGAAGCTTGTTGTGATCATGTGTTTGAGTTGATGTGAAGACGACTGTTGTTGTTGTGTTGATGTGTCCAGGAAATAAAGCTGGATTCCAGCTGACAGCCTTCCAAGATGTATAGAGACAGTGGTGGTCATTCATCAAATCTGATCAACAACTGATCACAGCTCTGAGATCAGTCTGACTGAAGCCTGCACATCACAGAACCAGCATTACATTTAGTAACCATGAGCAGAGTCATCACATGTGTCATTAGTTTGATCAGATCTCTTCAATGACAGCCTCCATGTTTATTAGTCAGCTGATCTTTGTTTAAATGGAGCAGCAGTAAATCCATCACTAAAGTGTTGGTGCAGTAATGAAGCGTTCAGGACTCTCAGCAGTTTATTAGTCAAATCTGCAGAGGAAACAGACTTGATGCTAAAAGTCTCTGCAGGTCTGTGTGTGTTCACTCCAACACGTTAACATGAAGCTGAAAGGAAGCTGGCTGAGCTCCACAGCTGCTCCACTGCTGCTCTGAACAGGACTGAAGTCCCTGCTGCTCTTTCTACTGGATGTGATGATGAAGGGAGACTCTGGAAACACTCCTTCACCTCCTCTCTTCTTTCTCCTCCTCTCTACAGGTGGAAGCTGTAGCAAACAGGATGGTGTGTGTTGTGAGAGGATGAGCTGTGTCCTGATGATCCAGAGGTTGAAGCAGACTCTGACTGGACCATGTTACTGGGAGGTGGAGAGGAGAGCTTCATCCACATGGTCTCCATTTAAGACCATCAACAGAGCTGCACTTCAACTCTTCACAGAGCTCCAACAAATCAAGTCCCTCATGAATGATTCAGACACATGTCAACCTGCCAGCATCAACAGTCCGGATCAGGAACAGCATCTCCAACACCACTACACCGAACACTGGGGTCCCTCAGGGTTCACTGGGACCCTCAGGGTTCACTGGGGCCCCTCAGGGTTGTGTGCTCAGTCCTCTGCTGTTCTGCACAGTTTGATTCCCGTCATCAAGTTTGCAGATGACACGACCGTGGTCTGTCTCATCAGCTACAGGGAGCAGGGGCAACATCTTCCAGCCTGGTGTAGAACCAACAACCTGTCTCTGAACGCTGACACAACCAAGGAGATGGTGTTCACCTGGTAGAGAACCTCACCTGGTCTCTCAGCAGCAGCGTCTCTACTTTCTGAGGAAGCTGAGAAGAGCAAGTCTTCCTCCCCCCATCCTGACCACATGTACCAGAGGAACCATAGAGAACATCCTGAGCAGCTGCATCACTGTCTGGGTTCTCAGATCTAAAACCCTGCAGCTGATAGTGAGGAAGCTGAGGAGATCATCAGAGTCTCTCTACCCTCCATCATGAACATTAACACCCCACGCTGCATCCACTAAGCTAACAGCATCATGGATGACACCACACACAACCACCATGATATCAGAAGCTGTCAGTCCTCTGCCCCATGCTAATCAATATTTACAACCACCCTAACTCATACTGTCAGTCTGATTATTAGTCTGTGCTGCTCTCTGTTGTTGTGTAACGTCTTTTAGGTGCTTTGTCTTCTATCGTCTGCATCAGCTTCACACACTTTGTCCTCCTGTGTCTTCATGTAGCTCCATGGTCCTGGAGGAACGTCCTCTCTTCTCACTGTGTACTGCTCCTGCTGTTTATGGTTGAGATGAGAATAAAAACCTCTTTGACTCTTTGAAAATGTGTCACGATGAAGACTGAACACAACACATCAGCAGAACAAGAAGGTTTGTTCAGCTGGAGCTTTCATGAACAGCTCCTAGCACCAGAACAGCTTCAGAAATAGAAGACGAATGTTTAGTCCTGGCTGAGAGTCCAGACCTGATGGGGAGACCTGAAGAGAAGCCCTGATAGTCTGACAGGTCTGAACCATCTCTGCTGAGAGTACAGATGAGCTGATACACTCTTATCCACAGGGATCAAACCAGAGGCTGAGGACGTTATTCTGCATCTTTAGTTTTAATCTTTCTACTCTGAGATGTGTCACATTGGTTTTCATTTCACAGGTGTGTCTTTATGTCCACTGTCCTGTCCTCGTATGTGAGACACATCAGTTATTATTTACTGTCAGATATCAAACATCATTTCACACGTAAACAGCCTCAACGACACAACTTGTAGAAATCACACATTTATTTATTATTAAAGTTCAAAATGGCCGCCGGTGCCTTTCAGGACATCACGTGCTCCAGGACGCCCTGACGAATCAGCTGCTCACATTTCCACCGCGGCAGGAAGTGCTGAGGACGAAGAGACGAAACGTTAACAACATGCTAACGACACGCTAACGATAACATGTGAACAGTGGAGGGAGCTGTCCAGGATTAAAACAGTAGAAGAAGAAGAGCTGCTTCCTGGTCTCACCTGGCTGTTCTTCTTCAGCAGGATCACTGTACCGTCGTCAATCTCAAACTCTCCGTGATCCTTTAAACACCTCACCTGGAAAACAAGGACCAGACGGTGACATCATCAGGGTGAGGTCAGAGGTGGGACAGGTGAGGGACAGGTGGGCGGTCTCACCTGGATGTAGAGACTCTTGGGAGGCTTGGTGTCCTGTGTGATGTCCAGACCCTCCTCTCCACCCAGAGAGCGCATGAAGGACGCCAGAGACTTCTTATAGCGGCCGAACCACTGCAGCTGCACACACACAGGAAGTACTACACTGACCTGTCACAATAAAAGCTGACGGCAAACAGGAAGTGATGTCACTGACCTCCTCTGCACACATGTGGAAGCGAACGTTGGCGGGAAGAACGCTGCCGTACTCCCAACGAAGAGCTCTGATCCTCAGCAGACGGTCGTACCTGGAAAACAACCTGAGAGTCAGAGAGGGGGGAGAAGAGGGGAGAGGGGAGGGGGGAGGGGAGAGGGGGCGAGAGGGGGAGGGGGAGAGGGGGAGGAGGGAGGAGAGGGGAGGGGGAGGGGGAGGGGAAGGGGGGGGGGGGGGGGAGGGGGGGGGGGGGGGGAGAGGAGGGGAGGGGGGAGGAGGGGAGAGGGAGGGGAAGGGGGGGGGGGGGAGAAGAAGAACTTCCTGTTGGAGGAGAAGGTCGGCGCCCTCAACAAGCTGCTGAGGGAGATCGTCCCGGCG
This sequence comes from Chelon labrosus, assembly GCF_963514085.1. Taxonomy (NCBI): domain Eukaryota; kingdom Metazoa; phylum Chordata; class Actinopteri; order Mugiliformes; family Mugilidae; genus Chelon; species Chelon labrosus. The sequence continues at coordinate 28,612,976 of NC_140348.1, forward strand.
TCGCTCGCCACGTGACCGATTCAGTCAGCCTCATTATTCTGAGCGTCGGCCCACGTCAGCTGTTCTTTCATCTCAGACTCAGAGACAACTTTTATTGTTTGACTTCCAGCTTCTTGAAGGGTTTGATTCTTTTAGTCCCAGAGTCCAGACCTCACTGCCTGACCTCCACCAAACTCCCATTTAAATTGTGATGGATTTATCAGTTGAGGCGTCTGACTCATTCCAGTGTTATGTTTCTTTATGCACCACTCTTTGTTTTATATGTAGAAATCGTTTTGTTCCCAACAAACCAAAACTCACCTGTGACCAAAGAGTGAGACCAACATTTAACATTAAATTAAATTTATCACAACTTCTCTCCAGACTGATTTCATTTGATTATTAATTGATTATTAGAGCAGATATTCCTCCAGAGACGATGTCTGCAGGTGAACAAGGTGAGCTAGCGGTTAGCTGGAAAGTGCTAACAGGAAATATGTAGACTAGTGAAACCAGTCCTGCTCTAAACCTCCATGAAGGAGTTTAGTTTAAACGGATGTTATTTAGATTAGAACCACTTCACTAGTGTACCTAATAAACTGGCCTTATAATCCTGACACAGATTAAAAAGTCTTGAGCCTTGTTCTCCTAGATGCTGTAAGAATTATTTATTTGTCTGATAGAGATGAACATAAACACTTTTAACCACAGGGTTATTTTATTTAAATTATTTTCTATTTGAACTCAAAGTAACAAACTTTAAATCTTCAAACAATGAACAGTGAGAAGAGTGGAACAGTCCAGATAAACTCAGTTAAAAGCAACTTAACTGGTTCAACTTTAACATAACGTATTGACCCTTATTCAGATTACAGCCATCAGTCAGTCTGATTGGTTGAATAGACAGGTGTCATGTAGCCCCGCCCCCCAGCAGGTTCTTTAGTGTGTCTATGCTGCCACCTCCTGGCAGATACAGGTCACTGCCTCTGTAGTTTTCCACCAGCGTGGGGACTTGGAGTCAAAGCATTTAAAGACTATTCAGAGATAGTTGACAGGAACTAAACACCCAGAGGTCGATGCCACCATGACAGCAAACTGTTACTGATTCAAAGGATGAATGGTGAATAAAAATCTGATCCACTGTGTTTACCTGGCTCCACTTCAGTGTTTGATGCGTTTTACTCACTGATGTTCCTTTAAACAGGTGATCACTTATTTACCTTGACTCCTCCTCCTCCTCCTCCTCTTCCTCTCTGTGTTTCCTGATCAGAGTTTCCTTTCACTTCCACCAGGGTCGTGTCTCAGATCATTTTCTCCATCTGAAGGTAATGAAGCAGTTTGTCGTGTTTTCTTCATCAGCTGTCAGCAGCTCAGTTCCAGCAGAAATCTGCCGCTCCATAGTTCACGTTAAACTCAGTCACAGCTGAAAGGTAAGAGTCCTGGATGAAACTCATCCGCCATGTTGTGTCTCTGAGTGATCACGGTCCGTTTGTGTCACTCGGTGCATAAATATGATTGAAGGTGATTTTCTTTCCTTCATCTTTTCATCGAGGACACAGTCGGGCTTTTATTTTGAAACTGTCTCTAGAAGTTTGATCTGCTTTTGTAACGTAAAGCTGAAAGTAACTAAGTACTTTTACTCCACTACTTAATGTTGAAGAGAATCTGCTTGAAGTGAATATTTCCATGTTGTGCTGCTTTCTACTTTGACTGCTCCACATTTCACAGGGAGATATTTGACTGTAGAATGTAACGTAAAGCTGAAAGTAACTAAGTACTTTTAGCCTCCCAGCTAATGGAGTAGATTTTATTGCTGTTTGTACAGGTACTAGAAAGTACAGGTACATACTACATAGTAGAATATTGTACCAGCTGCTGTCTCTAATGGATCTCTACCTGGATCAGAACCAGTCATGACTTGTTCACACATGTTATTATTTATTGATCTGTGTCCTGACGTTAGTTAGACCTGAACTGAACTCACATTAGAACTGAACCCTGGACGTTTCTATACGCACCATAATCTCTGGTAATAAAGATAAATAAGAGATGATTAACTCCACATGACTCCTCACATCAACATGATCACATTAATAATTAACCACATGATGAATCAAACTCCTCCTCCTCATAGTCAATCATCTCCTGAGTTGATTGTAGTTCAGATTAGTTTCTAGTTTAGTTTGGTTCTCAGCTCCAAGACCAGAATCTTTTAAAAGTCTCTCATTACTAATGAACAGACATCACTGATTCATGTGATCATTTCTACTAGTGGTTGAATGAATGAGTTAAACTCCTCTTCCTCAGATCAGCCCTGTTGAGTAGGTGGTCTTTAATGTGACCCAGGACTCATTATGTGTTCACACTACCAAAGGAAGGAGGTCACATGTGCCCCAGACCACCTCCACATGTGGACTGACACCAGATCTCTAGTCTAAAGTGATGTCAATGTGTCCTGGGTGTCCTCTTTTACCTGATTGTATCTTAATGCCAGGTCTGAACAGAGACCATCAGGTCTGTGAGGTGTGTGATGTGATTGTCTGTAGAGATGTGTTAAGTGTTCATGGTATAAATGAGGTGGTGGATGTGGTGATTCCTTCCAGCCTTGATGTCCTTGGTTATCATCCTGACAGTGGCTGGAAAGAGACTGTTGTTAAAGATGGATAACTGTAGCTCCTCCTAGCTTCCTAGGCTGTTAGCTAACAGTAGCTCGTCCTAGTTTGCTGGTCTATTAGCTAACAGTAGCTGGAGCTTCCAGTCAGACTCAGTGAACGCATCATGTGTGTCCTCCAACAGCATGGACCAGAGTGAGGACAGACTGGAGGGACCTGGACCTGGACCTGGACCTAAACCTGGACCTAAACCTGGACCTGGACCTGGACCTGGACCTGAACCCAGCTGTGTGTCCTTGAAGAGCGACCGGTCGAAGGACCTTGGGATTGATTTTAAAGGAGGACGTGGTTCTGGTCCAAAGAGGTAAAGTGTCAGTAAATGTCCTGTCTCTTGGTTCTACTTGTCTTCTTGCAGACTGATGAGTGGCTGATCAGTAGATGTCTGTCCTGTTGTAGAGAGACCAGCTAGTGTTGTTGGTTCTTTGGTTGTTCAGGTCCCTCCCCTTGAAAATTCCCCATTGTTACTGTAAAAGGTTTGATAGGATATCCAAGATATTTATATGGAATGGAAAGCGCCCCCGTTTGAACCACAACAACTTACAAAGTTACAAAGACCAACTGATAGAGGAGGATTAGGGCTCCCAAAGATTTACTACGTTTTACTACTGCTCAATTGAGAACTAGTACTTTACCTCTGGCAGTGGAAGTGGGTCGATTTAAAGGTACACCTGAACATTTACGTTTATGTGAATTCTGTGACCTCCAAGTGGTTGAAGATGAATTTCATTTTGTTTTTTACTGTCCCTTATACTGTGACCTAAGGATCTCACTTTTTGAATCAATTCAGTTAAAAAACCCTGATATATTTTGGCAATATGAAGGAGAGATTTTGTGCTGGCTGTTTGAAAATGATGTTTTTGCTTTGGCCAAATTTATAGAAAAGGCCTGGTATTTAAGACAAAGTATTCTGTATCCAGTTTAACAAGCTTTTTTATTTTTGTATTTATTTTTAGTGGTGTTATGTTGGGTATCTCTGTGTACGTGGCTATCTGGAGATTATTGTGTAAATTATTGCTTCAGTGTCTAATAAGCCCATGTGGGCTGGGCACCATGGTGTTTGACACTTAAATAAACTTAATCAATCAATCAAAAAAAAACTATGCTTTTAATTTGAGGCACCAGCTCTGCAGAAGACATGGGAAAGGGATCTGAAGCTGACATTCAGTGATGAGGATTGGAATAGAATAGAAGTAGCATGAAGGGATGCAAGAGTTTGCCTCATTCAATTCAAAATAATACACTTTTACTGGACCCCTTCCAGATTATTTACATTATGTCACACGGTGGTGATTTGGTTTTGTTTGTCTTGTCATTTCCGGTTTTATTTTGAAATTCTAACTCTCCTCTCGTTTCAGGTCACTTGCCCTTCCTCTTGTGTCACCGGTCTGATTGTCCTCCTGATCCCTGATTGTTTCCACCTGTTCCCCATTACCCTCGTGTGTATATATGGTCCGTGTTTTCCCTTGTCCTGTGCCAGTGTGTCATGTCTCATGCCCAAGTGTCCTCGTGTTTCCTGCCTTTGCTACCCAAGAAGTCGTTAAGTATCTTCGTTTTTGATTTGTTTTTGCAACGTTTTTTCCTCTACGGAGTGATCTTTTGTTTGTTACTTTTGTTTGCTTCTGGAGACTTTGAGTTTGATTTAAATAAAGTGCCTCGTAAACTGGAACCTCTGCATCTGAGTCCAGCTCTTTTGTACCGTCGTGTCAGTACACACTGGCCAGAAATGGACCCAGCAGAGGTGGATTCCATGTCGGCGACTCTCCGCGCTCAGGAAGACCGCATTTCACGTCAGGAGGAATTCCAGACGGCCATGGCATCACAGCTAGGTCTACTCGCGTCAAACGTTCAGTCTCTGCTCGACCATTTTGCCGGAGCAACCATACCCTCTCCCACAGTTAGACCGCCTACCGCACCTGAATCCCCGGCCACCGCTGCTGCCTCTCCCCTGACTGTGCCTGCGGTTGGCGGAGGCATAAGATTAGCTCCCCCGGAACGGTACTCAGGAGAGGTAGGATTATGCAAACCATTCCTGATAGACTGTTCTATTCACTTTGAACATTCACCACATGCCTTTTCGTCTGACCGGTCTAAAATAGCATTCATAATTTCTCATCTGTCGGGAAGAGCTCGAGCTTGGGCCACAGCAGAATGGTCTCGCAACTCACCCACTTGCAGCTCTTTAACAGTTTTCACAGGCACTTTACAGCAGATTTTTGATCCCGTCTCCACTGATCGAGAAAAAGCAAGAGAGCTCAACGGAATCAAGCAAGGCCTCGATTCGGTGAGTGACTTCGCCATTCGTTTCTGCACGTTGGCTGCGGAGAGTGGCTGGAATTCCACATCCCTGTACGATGTTTTTCTTCAAGGGCTTGCGGCACCCATCCAGCGAGCTCTCGTACCACTTAATCTGCCAGCAGATCTAGACTCTCTAATATCTCTTGCCATCCGCACAGACCATAGAATCCGTAACCTCGAATCCCACAGTAGAAAACATCAGGTGGACCCTACACCAGACTGGTCCGCTCCCAGCCGCTCCAGCTCAACGACAGACGTGGAAGAACCCATGCAGGTGGGGAGGACCCGGCTGACCCCGGAGGAGCGGCGGCGACGACAACGGGAGGGATTGTGTTTTTACTGTGGTGGAACCGGTCATCTCCTCGCTGCTTGCCCGGCCAAAAAGACAACTACGGTGAGCCAGTTTTCAGGATCAGACCCAACACCTCGCAATCTCACCACAGTCAAGGTAAAGCACAACACGGTTTCCACAGAATTGGGAGCACTCATTGACTCAGGGGCAGACGAAAGTCTGATGGACTGGGGGTTAGCTGGGAGGTTGGGGCTCACTGTCAGGTTGCTGTCCAAACCCATCAAGGCCAGCGCTCTGGATGGCAGTGAACTGTTTACCATCACTCACACCACCGAACCCCTCAGTTTACACATTCACGATCATCACGAGGAAATTAGTTTTTTCCTATTCAGATCACCCTCACATACGCTAATTCTGGGCTACCCATGGCTTAAACTACACAACCCCCATGTCGACTGGGTAACGGGAAGGGTACTGAAATGGGGTAAGGACTGTCAGGATCATGGACACATCATATCACCACAGGGGGAGCAATCTATTCATATTCATTGTGTTTCAGCCGAGCCAGCCACGGAATCGGACTTCCCGGACCTGAGCACTGTTCCCCCCTGCTATCGCCATCTCCGAGAGGTTTTTAACAAGACCAAGGCCACATCACTACCTCCACATCGTCCATATGACTGTCCCATAGACCTCATTCCCGGTTCTACTATTCCCAAGTCTCGCCTATACTCTGTTTCCGGTCCCGAGAAAGCAGCCATGAAAGACTACATTGAAACATCACTCAAAGCCGGCCTCATCCGTCCCTCATCCTCACCTGCAGGAGCGGGGTTCTTCTTCGTCGACAAGAAGGACGGTTCCCTAAGACCATGCATCGACTACAGCCCCCTGAACGACATAACCATAAAGAATCGCTACCCTCTTCCTCTCATGAACTCTGTTTTCGACCAGCTTCAACAGGCTCGGATTTTTACTAAGCTCGACCTTCGCAACGCCTATCACCTGATCAGAATCAGGGAAGGAGACGAGTGGAAGACTGGTTTCAACACACCTAGTGGTCACTACGAGTATTTGGTAATGCCTTTCGGGTTAACCAACGCACCGGCAGTATTCCAAGCCATGATAAACGACATCCTGAGAGACTTTCTAGACCAGTTTGTTTACGTATACATTGACGATATTCTCATTTATTCCAAGGATCTTGACTCACACATCAGGCATGTATCTCTAGTTCTTGAAAGACTGCTAAAGAATAAACTATACGTTAAGGTTGAGAAGAGTGTATTTCATGCTGATACTGTCTCCTTCCTGGGCTTTATCGTAGCCCCTGGAAAGGTTCAGATGGATCCAGCTAAAGTAAGTGCGGTGACTGATTGGCCTACTCCTGATAGCCGTAGAAAGGTTCAGCAGTTCCTTGGGTTTGCTAACTTTTATAGACGGTTTATCAGAGGGTTCAGCGCAATAGCTTCCCCCCTCCATGCTCTTACCTCTCCCCAGGTGCGCTTCCACTGGTCCCCGGAGGCAGAAACAGCATTCCAGACCCTCAAGCGTCGGTTCACTTCAGCTCCCATTCTCACCTTACCAGACCCCCAGCGGCAGTTTGTGGTGGAGGTCGATGCTTCCAACGAGGGTATCGGGGCAGTCCTTTCCCAGCGTTCGGAGCAGGATGGTAAGATGCACCCCTGTGCCTTTTTGTCTCGGCGGCTGTCCAAAGCAGAAAGGAATTATGATGTCGGCAATCGTGAGTTGTTGGCGGTGAAGGTGGCGCTGGAGGAATGGCGTCACTGGCTGGAGGGGGCACAACATCCATTCATCGTTTGGACTGATCACAAGAACCTGGAGTACATCAAGAAAGCCAAGAGACTGAACTCACGCCAGGCCAGGTGGGCGCTATTCTTTAACCGGTTTTCTTTTGTTATCTCTTACAGGCCGGGGTCGCAGAATGCTAAGCCAGATGCGCTATCCCGTCTTTATGACCCCGAGCCGATGGCCAAGGAACCAGAACCTATCCTTCCACTTACCCGTGTGGTTGGGGTGGTAACCTGGCCGATAGAAAAGAAGGTAAAGCAGGCAAACGGTGAGGCTCCGCCACCTAGTGGGTGTCCCGAGAATCGATTATTCGTTCCCGTGGAGGTACGCCCACAGGTGATCCACTGGGCTCATACCTCGCTGCTTTCCTGCCACCCGGGAGTTCGAAGAACCATGTTCGCCATATCCCGGAGATTCTGGTGGCCGTCCATGGAACCGGAGGTCCGGGAGTACGTGGAGGCTTGTTCGGTCTGCGCCAGAAATAAAACATCCACCGGTGCACGCATGGGACTGCTGCAACCACTCCCTGCTCCTTCCAGACCGTGGGCAGACATTTCCATGGACTTTGTCACGGGGCTCCCGGTCTCACAAGGTAACACCACAGTTCTCACGGTCGTGGATAGATTCTCAAAAATGGCGAGATTCATTGCTTTACCGAAACTGCCATCTGCCAAGGAAACGGCAGATATCATGATTAACCATGTTTTCAAGGTTCATGGTTTTCCCAAGGACATTGTTTCCGATCGGGGGCCCCAGTTTGTATCCCGGTTCTGGAAGGAGTTCTGTCGCCTCATCGGAGCCAAGGCAAGCCTGACCTCAGGATACCACCCGGAGTCCAACGGCCAGACCGAACGCCTCAACCAACAAATGGAAACCGGCCTCCGGTGTCTTGTGTCCCAGAATCCTTCAACATGGAGCAAACACCTGGTCTGGGTGGAGTACGCGCACAACACCCTTCCCACTTCCGCCACAGGGTTTTCACCTTTCAAGTGTGTTTTTGGATACCAACCACCTGTCTTCGCAGAAAATGAGCCAGAAGCTTCGGTCCCCTCAGCCTTCGCCATGATCCGCCGCTGCCGCCGCATCTGGGCAGCCGCCAGACAGGTGCTCATCCGCCAGGGGGACCGCATGAAGAAGGCCGCTGACCGCAGGAGGCGACCCGCACCCGCCTACCAGCCTGGACAGAAGGTATGGTTGTCAGCTAAGGACCTCCGCCTCAAAGTCTCTTCCAAGAAGCTGGCGCCGCGGTTTGTGGGTCCATTCCCCATCACCAAGGTCATCGGTCCTGCAGCGGTACGTCTTCGCCTGCCCCGAACCCTTCGAGTCCACCCTACTTTCCACGTGAGCCAGGTGAAACCAGCGAAGGAAAGTCCTTTGGTCCCGGCTGTCGCACCTCCACCACCGCCCGAACTGGTAGACGGGGGTCTGGTATACAAGGTAAAACAGTTGTTGGCAGTACGCAACTGGGGCAGAGGGAAGCAATACCTGGTGGACTGGGAAGGTTATGGTCCGGAAGAAAGACAGTGGGTTCCTTCTCGGTTCATTGTGACGCCGCAATTAATAAAGGACTTTCATAGAGATCATCCTGATCAGCCTGGGCCGTCAGGTGCCGGCCCTTGAGGGGGGGGTTCTGTCACACGGTGGTGATTTGGTTTTGTTTGTCTTGTCATTTCCGGTTTTATTTTGAAATTCTAACTCTCCTCTCGTTTCAGGTCACTTGCCCTTCCTCTTGTGTCACCGGTCTGATTGTCCTCCTGATCCCTGATTGTTTCCACCTGTTCCCCATTACCCTCGTGTGTATATATGGTCCGTGTTTTCCCTTGTCCTGTGCCAGTGTGTCATGTCTCATGCCCAAGTGTCCTCGTGTTTCCTGCCTTTGCTACCCAAGAAGTCGTTAAGTATCTTCGTTTTTGATTTGTTTTTGCAACGTTTTTTCCTCTACGGAGTGATTTTTTGTTTGTTACTTTTGTTTGCTTCTGGAAACTTTGAGTTTGATTTAAATAAAGTGCCTCGTAAACTGGAACCTCTGCATCTGAGTCCAGCTCTTTTGTACCGTCGTGTCACATTAGGTTTATTAACCACATGAAATTGTTGGCGATGCAAATCTGTTGTTGTTGTTGAAATAATGAAAATAAAAAATGTTAATCACAAAAAAAGACACTGTTTGGTAGATCTGGTGCATATTTAACTCCTGCAGCCTCTACACTCATCTGACAGCATTCACTTCACTCCTGTATCATGTAGGAAGACCACCTTTGTTCATAAGTGACCAGGATGTTAACGTGTTAAACTGGCATCACATTAACACAGAGGAGTAAATGTCTGAGTCTCAACTGTCCATGACTCTCATCATTGTTCACAGGAATGAACCTGGACCTGAACCCAGCTGTGTGTCCTTTAAGAGCGACCGGTCGAAGGACATTATTTATGACTTTAAACAAAGTCAGAGGTAAGTTGTTGAGCCCTTCCACCTGATGAACCAGGTACCAGGTTCTGCAGAATGTTCTGTAACTAACCACCAGTCAGTCGGTCATACAACAGGGTGTGTTTTAATGTCTCTAAAAGATCAGACTTTAAACCTGGAGAGATAACTGTCCAGGTGTATTTTATCTGAAATAACACGCAGCCAGACTTGAATCTCACAGTCAGCATGTCAGAGTTTCTTCTTCTGTCTTATACCTGTGGTCTTTTTTTTTTTTTTTTATTTTATTTAAATTTTATTGCTTTTCCACACAATGACAATACAAGACAATGGCAAAGACAAATTACAAAACAAAGACAAGGGGAGGGAAGGTTAGCTGCAGTTAAATACACATTAAGTATACATTAAGGTTCTCATATAGTCCAAGGGGCCTTGCAGAGCACTAGGCCTCTCTAGTGGATTGAGAGTCAAGGCAGCCTGTTCCATAGCAAGGATGTCCATAAAGTCATTTCGCCAGAGATCTATACTGAAGCAGTTGTTTTTGCGTTCCTTCCAATTAAGAAGGATAGTCCTTTTTGCCACCAAGAAAGCAAGTGCAAAAATATTTTGTATATTTCTGGACTGTATACCGTCAATATCGACTCCAAGTAGACACACAATTGGACAGAGTGTAATCTCAGTATTGAGTACAGATGTTATATCATTGACAATATCTTGCCAGAATTGTTTAACAGCAGAACAATTCCATAGCATATGCATTAGTGTTCCCACCGAACCGCAACCATGCCAGCACATATTTGACACCAAGGGATCAATTTTACTCATTGTTTCAGGGGTCATGTAAGCCCTATGAATTATTTTAAACTGGATCATCTTATATCTGACACATTTTGAAATGGTTGTACTATTTCTAAGTGCTGCATTCCATTGTGATTCGGAGATAGGCAAACCCATGCCACGTTCCCATTGACATTTAGTTTGTAAGTTTGTACATGGGTTCATTGCAGACAGTAATTTATACATGGTAGACACAGTGCCTTTTCTTTTTATGGCTGCTATTAGTTTGTTCTCCAAGTCTCTACTCGTCCCCAGCTGTCTACCCTTGGACAACAATGATTTCATAATAGAGTAGATTCGATTGTATGTTAAAAAATTTAAATCGGTCAAACCAAACTGTGTTTTTAAGTGATTAAAGGTTATCATTTTCCCATTGTCTACAATTTGTCCCACGTGACTTAAGTTTTTTTGCTGCCACAATCTGTCTCTAAGAATTTCACCACCAGCTACAAACAAGGGGTTATGCCACAGTGGACATGAAGGTAGTGAGTATCCATTAAAACACAGGCGCTTTTGTAGGATGGTCACTATTTCACATGAAAACTTCAACACTGGGTTCTTCATTCTAATTTTAGAGGGGTTGTACCATAGACTTGTTGCTGTCAATTCATTGTTATATTTTGATATTAACTGTTCCTCCAGCCAGTCCCAGCTTCCCATCTGTCTCTCTGTATTATATGCCCACTGTAAAGGATATCGTGAGTTAAATGCAATATAGTACTGGTAGATGTCTGGTAGCCCCATTCCACCGCTAGACCGTGGTTTGGTTAGTTTTTTCTGACTAATCCTAGGTTTTTTATAATTCCAAAGGAATCCAAAAAGTATTTTGTTAACTTCCTTAAACCAGCTAGAGGGGAACTTTAGTGGGATAGAAGACATTAGAAAAGTCAACCTAGGTAAAAGGTTCATCTTGATTATTTCCGATCTGCCCCAGAGGGATAAAGGCAGCACGGTCCATCTCTTAGTGTCCTCCCTCATAGTCTTTAATAAATCTGGAGCATTTAACTCAACCATTTTATCGATAGAGGCCTGGATCTTGATTCCCAGATATTTCATTCCTTTTAATTTCCAGCTAAAGGGGGCAGTACCTAGATGAGATTGAAAAGTTGAGTTGTTAAGGGGGATGGCTTCACTTTTATTATAATTCACTCTATAACCAGAAAATTTACCAAAATAGTCAATGATCTTTAACACCTGTGGAATTGATTGGCATGGTTTTGATAATGTCAATAAAATATCATCCGCAAAAAGATTGGCTTTGTATTCATAATCACCGACTCTAATACCATTTATTTCCTTTTGTGCTCGCATTGCGCACGCCAGAGGTTCAAGTGCTAGAATGAAAATTAGACGGCTCACAGTACAGCCTTGGCGAGTAGAGCGATGAAGTTCAAAAGGATTGGACTTGATGCCATTCGTTTTAACAGTGGCAGTTGGCTTAAAGTATAGTGCCTTGATCCAATTCATGATGAAGGGGCCAAAGCCATACTTCGGTAAAGCGTAAAACAGGTATTTCCATTCTACTCGGTCGAAGGCCTTTTCGGCATCCAGCGACACCGCTATCGCTGGGTGCCGAGAGGTCTCCGCCGCGTACATGATCTGAAGCAGCCTTCTCATATTGTTGGACGCGTAGCGGCCTTTTATAAACCCAGTTTGGTCAACGTGGATCAGAGAAGGAATAACCTTTTCAATTCTCATAGCGAGAACCTTGGCAAATATTTTGTAATCCGTGTTTAGGATGCTCAGTGGTCTATAATTACCCATTTGGAGATGGTCTTTGCCTGGCTTTGGTATCAGGGATATCAATGCCTGCCGCATGGTCAATGGCATGGATTGGTTTGAAATAATGTCATTAAATAACATTTTCATGATGGGTGTTAGAGCGCCATGGAAGCACTTAAAGAATTCGCTACTATAACCATCATCTCCACAACACTTTCCAGTAGACAATGATTTAATAGCTAGTTGGATTTCGTTTTCCGAAGTTGGAATATCAAGTGAATCTCTTTCGTGCACAGAGATAGTTGGAAGTTTAATATCTTTGAAAAAGCGTTCCATTTCCTCTTCACTCCCACAACATTCTGTTTGATATAATGTACTATAAAAGTCAGTGAAAGCTGCATTAATGTTAAGCTGATCAGTAACTAAAGCTCCATTACTATTGTAAATACTTGAAATTGCTTGGCGGTTTTCTTGTTGTTTTAATCTAAGTGCAAGCATTTTACCTGCCTTATCACCAGATTCATAATTTTTACGACGCAGCTGGAATAATGCAAATGCGTTTTCTTCATGTAAAATAGCTTTAAGTTCTGTTTTAGCATCATCAACAGCTATTTTTAACTGGGTGTTAGTGGAGTCCATCATGTGTTTAGATTCTAGTTCTTTGAGTTTGTTAGTTAGACATTGTTTCTTTGCCATTTTCTCCTTTTTCTTAGCCGAAGCATAGCTTATGATCCAGCCCCTACACGTAGCCTTATAGGCCTCCCAAACAGTCTGAATAGAAACAACTGATGTAAGGTTAATGCTGAAAAACTCTTGCGTTCTTTCCTCAATCATAGATACAAAGTCTTGTTCCCTTAGTAGCAAGTTGTTAAATCTCCATTGTTTGGTTTTACTATTAGTTACATTTGGAACAAAAAGAGCAGACAGGGGAGCATGATCAGATGAAATAATGGGATGGATCTTACAATCAATGACATTGCAAACCAAACGTTGTGAAAATAAAATATAATGAATCCTTGAGTAAGAGAGATGTGCCGATGAGTAAAAGGAGTATTCACGATTGTCAGGGTTAACTGTGCGCCATACATCAATTAATGCAAATGATTCTTGCAGTTCTTTCAGTGCACCAGACACGGTTCCGTCTACAGGGAGGGGGCGTCCAGACCTATCCACAGCAGCATTACTAACTAAATTGAAGTCACCAGCCATAAGGATGGGATAGTCTGCAAATTCAGCCAGCAAAATATTCATTTTAGACAAGAATGTATTTTGTCCCGTGTTCGGGGCATAGATGTTTACCAAAACACATTTTTCGTTTTGCAACAGACAGAATATAATTAAGTATCTACCTTCCTTATCAGATATTTGCTTTATTAATTGAAATGAAATTCTTTTAGAGATTAAAGTCGATACTCCTCTGGAGGCGCCATTGCCTGGTGCCGAATAAACCTGGCCCACCCATCCTTGTCTCAACTTGGCTGATTCTAATGCATTCGTGTGAGTCTCTTGTATCATCGCCAAGTCACATGACAAGGATTTCAAATGGGACAGGATTCCAAATCTTTTTGTTTTATTGGAAATGCCATTTACGTTCCAGCTAATCAGTTGGACACCATTAGAACCCATTATACATGTGCAACTCATCTAAATCGTCCCTGCAGCTACATATAGGGGTAAGGGGAGAAAACATAAACACAAAGAATACAAAATACGTACAAACATCACCGATGCCATAAAACAAAAAACAAAAAACAAAAAAGGCAATGGATACAGAGTCCATCACCAGACCGTGAGCATAACAAGAGGGCATAGCTGTTCCAACCCACTCCGCTCAATCCTCAAATTATTGACCTGCGGAGAGTCCGCTTGAGCACCAGCGTTAATAAAGTTCTGTGTTCAATGTAAGGTTTAAATGAGTAGGCAAGCCTACAAAAAGTCACACAGTTCAACGTTATCAATGCACTCAACCCCTCACATATTCCCATCCCTTTTTAAATAGGGAGTTTAGGACAGATAAGGCTACAATAAAGAGAGGTGGGCTTACTAGCGCTGGTGCAGTTGAAAAGGCCTCGTCGGTCATTTCGTGGTAGGCTTAGGACCAGTCCTTGAAGGTTTCAGGAAGTTTCATTTTCAAGTCTTCAGCAGCCTCCACTGCATTCTTGTATATACTCGTCACACCCTCGATAGTGACAATGAAGCGCGCAGGATGCAGGATGCCGTAACGCACAGACTTATCCTTTTGTAGCGTCTTTTTGATGTTGTCATATTCCGCTCGTTTTTTCCTGAGCTCCATCGGTAAGTCTTGTTGTATCCAGAATGCTTTCTCTTCCCAGGCAAGTTTCTTTTTATTGGCCGCTGATTGTAGAATCCTCTGTCTGTCGTTCCATCTCAGAATGCGCACGATATAAGGTTCCTCGCCACTGAGGTCCAGGATGTATCTCAAAATATCATCCAGCACACCAGGAGTTGATTCTAGACCTTCGGGTAGACCCATGAACATCAGATTTCTCTTCCGAAATTCAGCTTCCATATTATCCATTTTTGTTTGTAGAGCGCCCATATTCTTGGTCAGGGCTTTCACCTTTTCGCTGTCGGAATTGATATCAGACTCAAGAGTTCCAATCCTAGTTTCCACGTTCGAGATTCTATTGTTCATGGCGCGTGTGTCTTTCTTCAGATCTTTAATTGAGTTGGTTACTTCAGTCATTTTAGTATCAAACAAAGATCTGAGGTTTGTAAACTCAGTCAGAAGGTGCTGCGCCCATGCAGGTGTCTCTTCTTTGTCCATGATTTGGTTGATTGCAGCACGCCGCTGATTAGTTTTCACTATAGATCTTGTTTCACGGGAAGGCCCAGCTTTAGACATACAGCCAAATCTTGTGATTATGCTTTATCCTCATGAATCTCGAACTTTTGTTAGTTAAATGACCTTTAAACTGCGAAATCAAACATTTTGAGGAGAGCGGTGTGTAGGAGCGCTCAGCACGCCATCCTCTCAGTCACGTGACAAATCCGAGAACAACACTGTTAAATGTTGTTGAAATAATGAAAATAAAAAATGTTAATCACAAAAAAAGACACTGTTTGGTAGATCTGGTGCATATTTAACTCCTGCAGCCTCTACACTCATCTGACAGCATTCACTTCACTCCTGTATCATGTAGGAAGACCACCTTTGTTCATAAGTGACCAGGATGTTAATTCATACAGGACAGAAACGTGTTAAACTGGCATCACATTAACACAGAGGAGTAAATGTCTGAGTCTAAACTGTCCATGACTCTCATCATTGTTCACAGGAATGAACCTGGACCTGAACCCAGCTGTGTGTCCTTTAAGAGCGACCGGTCGAAGGACATTATTTATGACTTTAAACAAAGTCAGAGGTAAGTTGTTGAGCCCTTCCACCTGATGAACCAGGTACCAGGTTCTGCAGAATGTTCTGTAACTAACCACCAGTCAGTCGGTCATACAACAGGGTGTGTTTTAATGTCTCTAAAAGATCAGACTTTAAACCTGGAGAGATAACTGTCCAGGTGTATTTTATCTGAAATAATACGCAGCCAGACTTGAATCTCACAGTCAGAATGTCAGAGTTTCTTCTTCTGTCTTATACCTGTGTTCTTAAATGAGCCTCTTTGGCTAGCAAGGTGTCAACAGTGTCAGGTTCAGAAAGAGCAGACTGAAGGTTGTCACAGATGTGGGAAGGATCATTTCTATGTCTGGGTGAAAACCATGAACCTGTTTAAAGGCTGCTGTTAAAGTCAGAGTAGCCAGGCTTTAGGCTCTGAGCTAATGAAGAAATACATTTCTCAACACAGGGATTCTCCATTGTTGTGTCTGAAAGTGACGCTGAGAGATTCAGTTGTATAATACAACAGTGGTTGGTTCTGGTGTTGTGTTTGTGTAGCTTGGACACTAGTTAACCAAACCAATGGTGGCCTACTATCTGGGGACCAGCTTCTCATGTAAGAAGACAAGCTATAGCACCATCTAGTGGCTCTAGTAGGCGTAGTAGGCTGGACCATACACTAACTGAGAGGCTCAGCAGTAACAGTCAGGGAATTATCTCCAAACGTTGACTCAACCTGGAACATTGACAGCAACAGCTAGGTCTGCAACTATTTTACAGGCTGGTAGCTGTGGCTCTAGATTTCACTCTATTTCTGACTCAGACTGAAATGCATGGCAGTAACAACCATGTTTTTACATGCTACAAGGGCTAAAGCTAATATTGTATAAACTGAGTGACCTTAAAAGACGGGAGCAAACAGAGATGCAGAGGAAGCGACCATTGTTTTAATGTTTTGAAGCTATAAACTAAATGAACTTGTCTGTTGAAGAGTAATCAGCGTTGTGTCTCTGGAAGCTGTTGAACCTTAGCAAAACATGAATATTTCTTTCTTGTGTACATACCAGTAGTTGGGAAAACAGCCCCTTAGAAGAGGTGATCAATAAGTGGATATTTGAAGCAGAGTAGTGTCTTCAATCTTCTAATGGATGAGAGCTAATTGTTGATGATTGGTCCACAGAGTCCACCAGCAGAGCTCAGAGGTTCTCAGTGGTCAGTCTGCCCAGCAGCATCAGACACACCTGGACTCCATCTTTCTGGTCTGTATATGTACAACAACTACTTTCCATCATCTCCATGCTGCACTTTGTAGACCAGTGGACTGTCAGTGTGTCCAACATGGATCTGATGTTTGTCTCCATGATTTCAGTCTGCTTGTGTCATTCATATGGTATTCTGTTGCAGCTGCTGGAGGACAACATCATCACTTTTGTGAAGAACGAGCTGAAGAAGATCCAGAAAGTTCTGAGTCCAGATTACCCAGAATGCTCAGAGAGTCAGAGGGGGGATGAGGAGGTGTTGGAGGGTGAGGATGAAGAGCAGAGGAGGAGCAGCAGAGATTTATTTCTGAAGATCACAATGAACTTCCTGAGGAGAATGAAGCAGGAGGAGCTGGCTGACTGTCTGCAGAGCAGTAAGAGGATTTCTCTAAACATTGAAGCTGCTGGAGAAATGGGACATTTACTAATGTCTCCAGAGATGAACCAAGATATATTCACACACTCATTCTTTAGAGCAATGACATGTTGGAATATTTACTGGACAGTTTATTCATTCATCTTATTTCTTGTTTGTTCATTCAGGACTTGAAGCTGCAGTTTGTGGACGTAAAGTTAAATCTGCTCTGAAGGACAAGTTCCAGTGTGTGTTTGAGGGGATTGCTAAAGCAGGAAAGTCAACCCTTCTGAATGAGATCTACACAGAGCTCTACATCACAGAGGGAGGGACTGCAGAGGTCAATGATGAACATGAGGTCAGACAGATTGAAACAGCATCCAGGAAACCACACAGACCAGAAACTAGCATCAGACAAGAAGACCTCTTTAAAGCCTCAATTGGAAGACATGGACCAATCAGAAGAGTGATGACAAAGGGAGTGGCTGGCATTGGGAAAACAGTCTTAACACAGAAGTTCACTCTGGACTGGGCTGAAGACAAAGCCAACCAGGACATCCTCTTCATATTTCCATTCACTTTCAGAGAGCTGAATGTGTTGAAAGAGAGAAAGTTCAGCTTGGTGGAACTTGTTCATCACTTCTTTCCTGAAACCAAAGAAGCAGGAATCTGCAGCTTTGAAGAGTTCCAGGTTGTGTTCATCTTTGACGGTCTGGATGAGTGTCGACTTCCTCTGGACTTCCACAACACTGAGATCCTGACTGATGTTACAGAGTCCACCTCAGTGGATGTGCTGCTGACAAACCTCATCAGGGGGAAACTGCTTCCCTCTGCTCGCCTCTGGATAACCACACGACCTGCAGCAGCCAATCAGATCCCTCCTGAGTGTGTTGACATGGTGACAGAGGTCAGAGGGTTCACTGACCCCCAGAAGGAGGAGTACTTCAGGAAGAGATTCAGAGATGAGGAGCAGGCCAGCAGGATCATCTCCCACATCAAGACATCACGAAGCCTCCACATCATGTGTCACATCCCAGTCTTCTGCTGGATCACTGCTACAGTTCTGGAGGATGTGTTGGAAACCAGAGAGGGAGGAGAGCTGCCCAAGACCCTGACTGAGATGTACATCCACTTCCTGGTGGTTCAGGCCAAAGTGAAGAAGGTCAAGTATGATGGAGGAGCTGAGACAGATCCACACTGGAGTCCAGACACCAGGAAGATGATTGAGCCTCTGGGAAAACTGGCTTTTGATCAGCTGCTGAAAGGAAACCTGATCTTCTATGAATCAGACCTGACAGAGTGTGGCATCGATATCAGAGCAGCCTCAGTGTACTCAGGAGTGTTCACACAGATCTTTAAAGAGGAGAGAGGACTGTACCAGGACAAGGTGTTCTGCTTCGTCCATCTGAGCGTTCAGGAGTTTCTGGCTGCAGTCTACATGATCCACTGTTACACCAACAGGAAGACAGAGGTGCTGGAGGACTTCCTGGGAAGAAACTACAATAACTCACCTCTGGATGAATTTCTGAACAGAGTCATGGAGAAATCCCTGGAGAGTAAAAATGGCCACCTGGACCTGTTAGTTCGCTTCCTTCATGGCATCTCTCTGGAGTCCAACCAGAGACTCTTAGGAGGTCTGCTGGGTCAGACAGTGTCCTACTGGAGACTCTTAGGAGGTCTGCTGGGTGAGACGGTGTCCAGCTGGAGACTCTTAGGAGGTCTGCTGGGTCAGACAGAGAACAGTCCAGAAATCATCCAGAGAGCCATCAAGAAGCTGAAGAAGATGAACACTGATGAAATCTCTCCTGACAGAAGCATCAACATCTTCCACTGTCTGATGGAGATGAACGACCTCTCAGTTCATCAAGAGATCCAAGAGTTCCTGAAGTCAAAGAACAGATCAAAGAAGGAACTGTCTGAGATCCACTGCTCAGCTCTGGCCTACATGCTGCAGATGTCAGAGGAGGTTCTGGATGAGTTGGACCTGGATCAGTACAGAACATCAGTGGAGGGACGACGGAGACTGATCCCAGCTGTGAGGAACTGCAGAAAGGCTGGGTGAGTCCTGATCATTAACAGAATCAATCAGTGGAGATTAGTGGTTTAGTTCTTCAGACATTCTCATTCTTCTTCAAACAGTGTTCCACTTGTTCACT
This sequence comes from Chelon labrosus, assembly GCF_963514085.1. Classification (NCBI taxonomy): domain Eukaryota; kingdom Metazoa; phylum Chordata; class Actinopteri; order Mugiliformes; family Mugilidae; genus Chelon; species Chelon labrosus. The sequence continues at coordinate 28,632,126 of NC_140348.1, forward strand.
GCAAACATCACAGTCAGTTGTATTTAGTCCCAGATGTTCTCCAGCTGTTTAAATCTAATCAAATCAAATTTTATTTATATGGCACTTTTCATACATAAAATCAATACAAAGTGTCTCACAGAGGCTAAAAAACAGCGAGGACAAAAACCCAACCCTCCCACCCCCGTAAAAACACAGACAGACACACACACCCACACACACTCACTGTTCATGCAAGAGAGAGACATGGCCGGGCACCGAGACCTGGAGCAAGGAGAAAGCCACCTTTGGGGGCCGACCACACTGAGAGGGCCTCCAGCCCACGACTACAGGGAGCATTGCCATAGAGACAGCTCTGACCCGGGCAGACAGGAGGCCCCACACCAAGGTGCAGAGCCTTCCAGCCACCAGGGTCAGAGCCGCCCACAGGACAGCACCCCCATCAGTAGACCAGCAGTAAACCCCCCCCCCCACACACACACACATCTGGACTAAAACTAAAATAGGATAAAAATGAACAATATAGATGAAATACTTTCAGCTCGTAAAATTAAAACATGTAGTTAAAGCATATAATTAAAATAGTATGGAACAGAGATTAAATAAAAAGTCTGATTCAAAGGAACAAAGGAAATCAATGAAATCAATTAAAAGCCTGATTAAAAGGTGGGTCCTGAGCCTCTTTTTAAAAACATCAACAGTCTCTGCAGCCCTGAGGTTCTCCAGCAGGCTGTTCCACAATCAGGGGCCATAATAACTAAAAGCCGCCCCTCTGTGTGTTTTGGATCTAACTTTAGGTATGATTAAAAGGCCAGTGCTGGAAGACCTCAGGGTCCGCGAGGGTTGATATGGTAAAAGAAGTCAGATAAATAAGAAGGCCCAAGACTGTTAAGACACTTAAAAACCAGTAAAAGAACCTTGAAATCAATCCTGAAGCGCACGGGAAGCCAATGCAGTGATTTTAAAACCGGTGTAATGTCCTGCCCTCTGGTCCTCGCCAGCACTCGTGCAGCTGAATTCTGTAGTAGCTGGAGATTAGAGATACTTTTTTTGGGGAGACCAGAGAGCAGGGCATTACAGTAATCTAAACGACAAGAGATAAAAGCATGCATCAGCACCTCCGTGCTGGCCTGAGAGAGAAATGGGCGGAGTCTGGCTATATTCTAAAGATGGTAAAAAACAATCTTTGTTATGTTTTTGATATGTGGGATAAAACTAAGCTCAGAGTCAAAGATCACGCCCAGGTTTTTTACAGTTTGAGATGGTTTAAAATCTTGTAGTTTTGTTAAAAGTTTCTCTCTCTGGCCTTCAGGACCAATGACTAAAACCCCTGTTTTGTCCTGGTTGAGCTGCAGGAAGTCCGCTGCCATCCATGACTTGATGTCTAAGATGCAGTTAAAAAGGGCATCAATAGAATCAGAATCAGAATGTCTTTATTTGCTAGCTCGATTGCTGTATCTGGAATGGATGAATGAAGCCAGGTCTCTGTGATGAGCAGAATGCAGCTGTCCCTCACACTGTTGTTAGCTGCAATCTGTAGATTCAGTTCATCCATCTTGTTCATGAGTGATCTTGCGTTGGTAAGGAAGACACTCGGAAGCGGCGGTTTGTGTGGCTGCCTCCATAGCCTTACCAGTACGCCGGCTCTGCAGCCCCGCTTTTGCCTCCTCTCCCTGCGCCGCCTCCGTCGCCTCCCTGCTAGGATGGTAATCCACGTAGAGCTGGGGTGCCTGGCGATATCATCGGGAATGTCATGGGAGCGGAGAAACTCGGTTGCAACAGCCCGCTCGCTGTGTACGCCTATTCCTAGGAGGTCGTGTCGGCTGTAGATGTTGTTCGCCGAGCAGGATGTTGTCGCTAGTAGTAACACTTCACACACAAGCATCCAAACAAGCACAGAAGGAGAGAGCACTAAGCCACTGCGTCCATGCGCGGCGCCATCTTGGATCGCCATGCCTGTTATCCCAGCAAATAATATTGAGACATATCTCGCTCCCTGTGTCATCAGGAGACACGGCCTTGTACAGTTGTGTATTGTCAGCATAGCTATTAAAGCTGATGCCGTGCCTCCTGATGACATCCCTGAGGGGAATCATGCAGAGATTAAAAAGAACTGGACCTAAAATTGACCCCTGGGGAACCCCACACTTGATCTCATGGGTTCCTGAGGAACATGTATACATACTCACAAAGAAGTGTCGATCTGTGAGGTAAGAGACGAACCAGTTGAAAACAGTACCAGAGAGGCTCTTCAATCTTTTTAATAAAATGTGATGGTCTACTGTATCAAAGGCGGCGGTTAGATCCAGTAATACCAAGACTGTGAGTTTATGTTTATCCAAATTGAACCTGATATCATTTAAAAATCTTTAAAAGGGCTGTCTCTGTACTGTGGTTTGTCCAAAAACCAGACTGATGTCTCTCTAAAATGTTGTTTGTCTTTAAAAAATCATTTACTTGGACTTCTGGTGGCGCTACATGGTATGGCAGCATCGTAACTGAGCTTCGGGCATCAGCCTTAAATTCAACTATCTTTACTCATTATTACACACAAACAAATACATTTCGCTTCGATGATGAATGGGGACAAAGACAAGAAAGGAGGATATGGACTACGTAGTAACACTGAAAGAGAATCTGAGAGGGAGGCTGAAGCTACCGAAACTCCAGAACAAGATGGAGGCTGCAGAGAGATCGAAAATTTGGATTTAATCCGTACGGCGGTGAGTGAAGTTGTGACTACGGGATCGGCAGCGCTCCAGGCTGAACTGAATAAAGACCTTTCAGACTTCCACACCTGCTTCAGGGAAGATATTAAAAAACAAATGGACGAATTTGTATCAGAAGTAAACCGGAAAATACAAGATGTAACAGGTCACGTTGAAGGGGCAGTGAAACGTGTTGGGCAAATGGAGGAAAACATGATCGACATGGAAAGATGGGACATCGGAGTCAAAGATACTCTCACCCAGCTGCTCACTAAACAACAGATGCTACAGGACAAGGTGACTGATCTGGAGGGGCGCTCTAGGTGTAATAATATCAGGATTTATGGCATCCCTGAGGACGCAGAGGGCACGTCAGCAGTGACTTTTATTGAAAACTTAATCAAGACGGAACGGGAATGAGCGTGCACACCACGCCATGGCACCAAAACCACCTCCAAGGTCCCCACCACGCTCTATGGTAGTTCAGTTCCTCCAGTTCTCTGTGAAAGAAAAGATCCTTCACGCCTCCTGGAAAAAAGTGTCCAAAACAAACAGGTTCATTTTGATCATAATTATGCAGCAGAGGTGCAGAACAAAAGGAAGGAATATATACCCATTAAGAAAGTACTACGTGATAATGGCGTACGTTTCCAGACCCCACTAACAAGACTGCGTGCTTTTTTCTAAACGGGCCCTGTAACGTATAACAGCGCTGCAAAAGCAGCAGAAGACCTGTGGAGGAGAGGACACACGGTGGACGAGATCCCCGGCAGGACCAAGAGCAAAGACATCTCGGAGGAGTCTCTGGCTCGGCTTCTGCCCTGGGAGACAACGGAGGCCCGACCCGGTGGAGAAAAGATCCGGGAGAAGCTGAAGGAGTACCGCAAAACGGAACCAGGAGCCACAGCAAGGGATGAGTGAGACATTTAATCATAATTTCCACATTATCTTAGTATAATGTTATTAGCTAATTAGCTAAAATACAGGCTGATGCCTACTACCGAGGGCCCCACTCTGTGGCCAGCCCCCTCACTGTCTAAAGCGACATGACAGCTTTTCTGGTGGAATTTAAGTTCATTGTTCTACAAAGTTCTCGATGTTCATCTGTTCTATACTGTTTTGTTTATTACTATTGGTCCGGGGTGATACAAGAATGTCTCAAATGTAAGACTGATGCATTACCAACACTATAATATACTGTCTCTGAATGTAAACGGTCTGAATAATCCAGTGTTACCACCTGGCTCTAAGGTGGCAACAAGGAGGGAGGCGACACACAGATAAAGCACGAAAAGTAGTTTTATTTTAACATAGCCGAATCAACTTATTTACAAATGAATGTGGTATGTAGGTAAGAAAGGAGTCAGTCATGTCAGCAGTGTGTGGATGTGTGGACAATATGGTGAGATGTGTGTTGTATAGTGCGGCAAACCAAACAAAAGAAGAAACAAATGGTGGGTCTGGAGCCTGCTGAGAGAGAGTGAGGCTATGCAGAAGGCTGTCTTTTATGCCCTCTGGAGAGGCCAGCCCACATGGGCAGGTATAATCACGACCCTCCCACTCTACCCCTTAACCACTCCCCGTACCTGCAACAAAAAGCAGAGGTGAACAGATGGGTAGAGGGGAGGGGTCGTCACACCAGTCAAAAGAAGCAAAATGAAATAAAGAGGGAGAAGATAAATGTGACATTCTGGCAGGAGACACACCTTTCAGCTGCTGAACATGAAAACTTAAAAAGATGGGTTTCAGAAATACCTTTCATCATATAAGGCAGGAAACAGAAGGAGAGTAGAGAGATTTCAAATGCTGTCACATTCAAATTAATCTCTCAAATTAATGATAGAGAAGGTAGATTTATCTTGGTCAAAGGAAAAATAGACCAGAAAGAAGTAACATTATTTAATGTCTATGTCAATATAACCTTTGACAGAAGAATGTTTGAACTAATTACATCACAAACATATCAGAATCAGAATCAGAATCAACTTTATTGCCAAGCATGTGTACATACAAGGAATTTGCTTTGGTCCTACAGAAAAGACCATGTCACCATTATTGGTGCCATTTTTAGGAAAATTGGGGGCAGGAAAGAGGAGAAAAACAAGAGGAGAGAGGAGGAGAAAAAAAAAACAGCTCCCAGACTACACTCCTCTGGGGGAGTGCAGTGTGTGACCATGAAAAAACCTCAGCAACATAAGCACAAATGAGCACACTTTACAACATAATAAGTCAAAACAACTTGCACCGGGGGAAGGGAAAGGGGGGTGGAGGTGTTCCAGCGTAGACAGGCATCCCCCGGCCACAGCCAACTACGGCGCAGCCCTGGGACCCCGCCTGTTGCACTGGATGGGTAAAGCTGCGAAGGCGTGGCATTGGACTAGGGAGGTGTATTGCATATGTGCATGTGTGTGAGTGTCCTTGTGGTGTGTGAACATAAGCCTGGAGAGTCGCTTTGTCTAGCCTCCCAGTCAGTGTCTCTGTTCGCAGGATGTCGTCGCGATAACACAGCAGGTTGCCATGGAGACGTCCCTGATTGGGTCCCAGACGAAGTCGACCATCGCAGGTGTCCGTGAAGGAAGGGAGACAGGGATGGGACAGAGCGTCTAACTGCAGCGATCTCCTGGGGTTGTTGATCCAGCAGCGGCCTTGGCCAAGGCCGGCTGGCTCCGGAATGCAGATTAGAATGTGATTGTTTGGGTTAGGGCGAGTAGTCGCATTTCAATAGACACGGCTTACTCTGTTTGTCCATTTTGGTCTCCAAGTTCGTTCATTCGCCTTTGCAAAGCCGAAAGCTTCTCCATGATGTTTTCCATGTTGCGGTTACTGACCACATTCAAAGCACGAACAGCCTTGTCCAAGGTGTTATCCATGTTGCGGTTAATAATCACAGTCAGTCTCTCGAAAGGTGTTATCCATGTTGCGATTTAAAACCACAGTCAGTGCGCTCATAGCTCTCTCCATGGAGTTCTCCATGTTGCGGTTACCGGCCACAGTCTGAGCGCTAACAGCTCTGCACACTCCATCAATTGATTCGGGCAGCTTCGTGGGGCTTTGGACTGCTGACACCGTCATCCGAATTTTCTGATACACCAGGGCAATGCCTAATCCAATCAGCAGAAAGCCTGTTATCATGGTTCCGAATATGTAAAGATCCTCTATGTCCTCTACGGAAAGAATCGCCAGGCACACGACCCTCCACTTTTCCCAGGAGTCCATCGTGTATCCAGCGGCAAACGTTCCGTCAGGGCAGGCAGGTTCCCCCGAACCTGAGCTTCTCGTCGAGAAGATTCTGTCAATTGCATTGAGAGACCAGTTGACCAATTCCATGATTTAGAATTTAGAGACCAGTGCGGAGAGAGGCTCTTAAAGTTTGAGACAAGACAGGACGAGACGTGAGAAGCAAAGCAGGAAAGATAAGGGAGAGGAGAGAGGGAGAGATGCGACCGCCTTCGTTGAGAGCTAAAGAGCTAAAGAGGACTCTTATTTGTGCAGGAGATTTTAATGTACATCTGAACCCTTCTTTAGATACAACCAATAGAATAAGAAGGAGGAATTTGATTGAAAAGAGATTTTAATGTACATCTGAACCCTTCTTTAGATACAACCAATAGAATAAGAAGGAGGAATTTGATTGAAAAGAGAATAAACAAAGTACTTAAAGACTTATTGACGTATGGCAGGCTCTGATTGGATAAACTCCAGGATACACCTTTTATTCTGCAAGACACACAGACTACTCAAGGACTGACTATTTCTTTATGTATAACAAAGATCTACATAGGCTGAAATACTGCAGAATAGGTCAGAGGGATCTTTCCAACTTTACATTCAGATGGTAGACAGTGAAACGCCTTGTGGCGACTTAATACTGGTTTGCTAAATGACCATACCTTTAGAAGTTCAATGGAGAAGGATGTTATACATGCACGACAATAATAATGAAGAAGTAAAACCCAGTATATTATGGGATGCAGCTAAAGCCGTTCTCAGGGGGAAGATTATAGCCAGGACAGTTGCTCTTAAAAAGATGAAAACTCAGAAATGAACTGGTTTACAGGAAAAACAGAGATTTGGAACAAATACACATAATAAATAAAGAACCCTCGATTATACAACAGATCAGACATACTAAACAGGAAACAGATAAAATACTAGGTGAAGAGGTGGAAAACAAAATCTAAGGTTCATGAAACCTTATAATGAGGTTATAACAAGATATAATGAGGCTGGCCATAGGGCTGAAAAAACAACAGGCAGAAAACACTATCCACAAGATTAGAGACCCTACTACCAATAAAATGACTAACAATTTGGATGGCAAATAAAAAGCATTGGAAAGATATTCTAAATCTTTATACTCTCAATCTGAACAGGTTAATAATCTCCTTAGACCTTCCCACACTAGGTAAAGAAGCTAATGATAAACTCATCTCACCAATAGCAAAGGAGGAAATAAACAAAGCTATCTCAAGTTTGAACGTTAACAAATCACCTGGCACGGATGGCTTTCCTCCAGAATGGTATAAGTCAATGAAAGATCACCTGCTCCCTTAGTTGGAGTCCAGCTTTAATTATATTCTAAAAGGAGGCTCCCTCCCTCCCTCTTGGAAAGAGGCCTTCATATCTGTGATCCTCAAAGAAGGTAAGGACAGAGTGGACTGTAAAGGCTACAGACCTATTAGTGTTTTAAATTCAGATTAAAAAGATAGATAGCCTTTATTGTCCCATAAGGAAATTTGTTTCCACAGTCTGTCACAGAAAAACACAAAACAGTGCATATAATGCAGACATGAGCAACATATACATACAAACAAAAAGACCATAACAAACACACCATGAGCGAACACAACCATACATTGAACAACAGTACATGATAGCATCACACTCAGGAGGGCTGGGTCTGCACAAGGTTTAATGGGGCAGATTATTAAGTGCCATGATAGCGGAGGGTACGAAGCTCTTGTTAAAGCGCGCCCTTCTCCACTTTAGAGTTCTGTATCTGCACCCAGATGGCAGCAGTGTGAAGTGTGGGTTGAGGGAGTGATCCGGGTCATTGGATATTGTCCGTGCGAGGCGTGTGACAGCTCTGTGCTTGAGTTCTGAGAGGTTAGGTGTGGGGTGGTTAATGATCTTGGATGCAGCGTGTGTGATTTTTGTGAGCTTGTTCCTGTTGGTAGTGGACAGCATGTTGTGGAAGCAGGGGGAACAGTACAATAGGATGGGTTTGATGATGCTGGTGTACAGTAATAACTAGGGATGGCCCGATCCGATACTTAGGATCGGTATCGGCCCGATATTGGTCAAAATTTCAGGATCGGATATCGGAAAAAATAACTATAGCCCGTCCGATCCGATACCTAAGCCCAAATGCTCAACTTAATTTTGCGCGACATGCCGTAAACAGAGAGCAGCTGCTGCAAGCGTGTGTAAACAGAACCTCATGACAGTGAATTAGCCTAGCGCTCTGATCATGTCAGCTGTGTGGAGTTACTTTCCACGCAAGGAAGAGAAAAATAAAACAGCCGAATGCAACTTGTGCAACACGAGTGTCTCAAGGGGTGGCAGCAGCACCGGACGCAAGTGTTTGTGACAGTTATTTAAAGTTAGCAGTCACTTAAAGCAGCTATATGCCCTATAGCAGGGGCGCTCATTACGGCGATCGCGATCGACCGGTGCGGGTAGATCGCGTGCCATTGGAAAAAATAAAATGTTTTAGATGTTAGTCTGACTTAACAACTATCTGTTGCACCTCCAAAACAAACAGCAAGACAAACCTTCATCTTTATTTATTTCTACTTTATATTTGCAACATACCCTCAGTTCAGCGGCACACATCCACAGCCACGCACAACTTCAACCACAACAACTCAAGACTACCATCTTTCTTAAAGAGACAGCGCTATTTTTCTAAAGGTGCAGTGCACCAATTTTTCTTGATAAAAATAAAAACAAAGATTGATAGAGCTTTTAACACTGTAGCAACAATTAATATGACTTAGGATACACAGGTAGATCACTTTGACTTGGTCATTGTAAAAGCAGTTCGCAAGCCAAAGAAGTGTGGGCACCCCTGTCCTATAGTCTTCAATGGAACATTGGAACTGAGTCCATTCTATATCTAGTTTGATATGAGTGTTTTACATACAGTTCAACCCCAGACGTTACATGTGAAAGAAGAAACATTCAAGTTTGCAGTTTGCACTGATTTGAAGTTTAAATAAAGAGCTTATGGCTTGAGGCACATCGTGGGCTATTTTATTTCTTCCCTTAGGGGAGCAGAATATTTGTTGCACAGTTTGACCATGGTGTTTTTAGATGCCCATATTAAGCAAAGTACATCTATACGAACTATATGTATCATAAACAACTTAACAGAGGAGAAAAGAAGGTATCGGATAGATATCGGTATCGGCAGATACTCCAAATTGCAGTATCGGTATCGGACATGAAAAAGTTGGATCGAGCCATCCCTAGTAATAACAGAAGGTGAGGGGCAACAGAGAGGGCACGGAGCTTGCGGATGACATGGAGTCTCTGCTGGGACCTTTTGTATATGTCAGTGATGTGTTGATCAAATGTCAGTTTATTGTCGATGGTGAGTCCGAGGTATTTGAAATGGCTGACCTGTTCTACTGTTTGATTATGGAATGGAACCTGTGATGTCCTTACTGATAGACGAGGACCAAACAGGATTCATAAAGAATAGACAAACACAGGACAGCATAAGAAGAGCCTTACATACCATCGAACAGACTAACAAAGACCAATTTAGTGCCATTATTCTTAGTTTAGATGCTGAAAAAGCTTTTGATTCAGTCGGGTGGGAAGACATTTGGCTTTAGTAAGGATTGTATACTCTGCATCCAGGCACTTTACTCCTCCCCTACTGCGAGAGTTAAAGTTAATGTCAGTCTGTCTGATTCCATAACTCTACAACGTGGCTGCAGACAGGGTTGTCCTCTCGGCCCCAACCTATTTAATTTATTCATTGAACCTTTAGCCCAAGCAGTACGTCAGGAGACAGGACTGGAAGGTGTTTCTAAGGGAGGAGAGGAATATAAAACTAGACAATTCCCCTGCGGGAAATCGCGAGAGTGATGCAGTGGCCGCAGCAGTCTGCGATACCATGCTATATTGCTGTGATAGTACGATGCTACGATGCTATGATGATGCTACTATGCCAAGATGCTACAATGCTATGATGCTAAGATACTAAGATGCTATGATACTAAGATGCTACAAAGCTAAGATACTATGTTGCTACGATGCTAAGATGCTACAATGCAATCATACTAAGATGCTATGATGCTAAGATACTACAATGCATCATAGCATTGTAGCATCATTAAAGCATCATAGCATGGTAGCATCATTAAAGCATCTTAGCATCATAGCATTGTAGCATCTTAGCATCATAGCATCATAGCATTCAAATAGTCATTTAAGGCCTGGTTCCTACTGACTGGATGGGTGTGAGTTTGATGTCATGCAGGGTACAACAAACCAAACAGGATGAGGAGGATGCAGTAGGCCTGGCTGAGAGAGAGAGACGCTGAGAAGGGTCGTCCTTTATGCCCTTCTACAAACTGAAGGGCAGGTACAGGCAGCAGACCCCTCCCAGCTCCACCTGAAAGCCAGCATCAAATAAGGAAGAGAGTGGGAGGGATCGTCACACCCCCACCTTTAAGAGGGCTGTCCTCACTAGGATCCCCAGACAAAGAACGAGCAAATCGTAATAATTGATCGTTAATCATAATAATTTTAACAATAAAACTCATTACTCCTACCTGAGCAATAGTTTTTAACAGTTTACGGCACAGTCTTACAGTTAGATAAACAATAATATTAAACTTAACACATCCAGGCTGTAACAAGGAATCAGCGATGAAGTGAAGACCTTCAAATTGTCCTGCGAGTCCAGCTCTTCGTCTCATGTTGGACGTCACTGCAGTCTGTCTGGATCAGCTGGAGGAAAACTATAGGCAGACAAATAGACATGTCAAATAATGTTATGTAACATACTGAATATAACTCTTATGAGTGTTCAACAGCTCATTATTTATTTAATTAAAAACATCATATTATATTAAATTACTCCAATTTTATATATATATATATATACTGTCATTAATGTTGTTACAAGCCATAAATGTTTCCTACTTTATGTGGTGGAATAATATATTTTTCAGTTTGACACAGTTTCATTTAAAACTAGAAAATTCCCGCAGGAAATTTTGAGAGTGACTCGAGGGCTGCTGCCGGGGTTATTAAAAAAAGAAAAGGAAAAAGATGTTAGCATTACCATTACTAATGTTGGCATTACCATTTGCCACGCTGACGCACTAAACTAGGCTAAGGCTAGAGATTAGCACAGTCACGCACACACACAATACGTGGATATCTTGTTACGTCACTGTATAATACCGGCGCCATCTTTAGGACCGCCCAGGGACCGCCAGTGACAGGAAGTAAACAGAAAATGCCTTCTATCTGCTGTGCTGTGGGCTGTGATAACAGCAAGTCAAAAAAAAAACGGGACATGCGTTTTATAACATTCCTAAAAACGCTGAAAGAAGACAAGTGGTTAATAAGTGGTTAGCCAGGATAAAAACCCACCTCTACTCCCTGGCATTTTTTTTTCTTTAACCCTGTACTTCTGCTTATTCTCTCTATGTATGTGTTGCTTAGCTTAGGCAGTGTTTAGTCGTTCACTGTACAGCACTTTGGTCAGCTTATGCTGTTTGTAAAAGTGCTTTCTAAATTAAATTTACTTTACTATGTTTTCGCTAACAAATTTAAGGTCAGTTAAAAAAACGAGATGCCATTATTATCCTAGCATTGACCTAGGAGGCTACCAGCTCTGTAGCACTCAGAAGCACCACCACCTAGCAAGTTAGTAGCGTAGTAAACTTAAAGGGGAACTCCGGCGCAAAATGAACCTGGGGTTAATAACACATGTGTACCGAGTTCGACCGTTCTCTGGTATTTGTTTTCATGTATTTGTTTTGTTAGTCAAATGTGACCAGTTTGCTTCAAACCGCTAATTAGCGTATAACGCTAGCCTTCGGGGCACACCGACACATAAAAAGAAATCGCTATTTCTATACCACTAACAAGGCTCACAATATCACCACACTTACACGGTAGCATAACTAGGGTCTCTACATGTAAACCGAAGCATTGAGAACTTTGCAAGTATACAGGCAGTTTATTAAAAAAGGAATACAGTACCGTTCGCGTCCGGCTCGCTTATCCAAGCGGGCGCCATCTTGGGGAAACTGAACTCTCTTCGTTCAGTGCTCTCAGTGCTTTCTTCCGGCAACAGACAGTTCAGATCCCCAAGATGGCGCCCGCTTGGATAAGCGAGCCGGACGCGCGTACATGTAGAGACCCTAGTTATGCTACCGTGTAAGTGTGGTGATATTGTGAGCCTTGTTAGTGGTATAGAAATAGCGATTTCTTTTTATGTGTCGGTGTGCCCCGAAGGCTAGCGTTATACGCTAAATAGCGGTTCGCAAGAAAACTGGTAAAATATGACTAACAAAACAAATGCATGAAAACAAATACCAGAGAACGGTCGAACTCGGTACACATGTGTTATTAACCCCAGGTTCATTTTGCGCCGGAGTTCCCCTTTAAGTAAACATATATCTTACCTTTCCTGTAAATAAGAAAAGTTCCCTCATGTCCAGATGATAAACTCGTGGATCTGTCACCCATCCTGCTTTGAAATACATGAAGGCTTCCGTGCTCTTGTATGCCTTGAGGGACTCGCCGGAGTATGGGGAGGGGTTGTGGATCAGATAAATGTAAATGTCGCCAAAAGATATGTTTGGCAAGTTAACGGCAGATTTCAGCGGTGTCAGTAGTTGATTCGGAAGTACATACGGGTCAAAACCTAAAATATCATTTTTTTTTTAATATCGTTGCTTTTCTGTGTCGGAGAGATGCGATATCATCTGAGTAACGTTAGCAGAGCCCGTTTCTTGAACGTTAACGCTAGCCATTTCTCCCGCCGCTGAGTGGCGCTATGGTCCTAAAGATGGCGGCCACAACAAAAAGGTCACGTGATTGACCCGCATCAATAGAAAACATTCAGCTCAGATGTACACACAGAGCAAGCAGAGTGACAGTCACCTCAAAAAATGTCTTGCTTTACCTCTCTGTTACTGCCTGTCTGTCTTTTACCCTCTCTCTGTCTCTTTCTTTGTTATTTACTTAAATAAACTGAAATTAACTGCCAAGGACTACAAAAATGGCTGCAGCTGTGGCCCTGGTCTGAGGCTGCCATGGTGACTCTGCTGGTTGCCATGACTACTCACAGACACAGGGGAGGAGAAGGAAGAAATTTTGATTTTTTGCCCTCTGACAGTCCTCGCATTTGGGCTCACTGAGGCAAAACCAAAGCTCACATCAGAAAAAAAAAACAGACAGTGATTGGCAGGAGAAGTTCCCGAACACACTGATGTAATTTTGGTGTCTCTGGAGTAAATATTGTGGAAACTGTGGCGAGTATAAGAAGAGGGTGGATTCAGCTTTCCTCGAAAATCAGCTTCATATTTTGAATGGGAGTGTATTGGCAGTTGGAGCGGGACACTCCTCACTCTGGGGCACGCCATTCAAATTCAGAAAATGTCTCGTCTTAGGCGAGCACATTGTATGAATCAGGACAAGTTCCTCTACAAAAGTGGAAAAAATCTAATGTCTACGATGTAAGATGTGCCCAGGAGCAGCGTGGAAAGAGAAAAATTTCAGTGAATTTCAGACAGCCTCTACCACTCTAGCCTCTGAGGTCTCCCACTCTAGGCCGAACATTCCACGCAATACACACCCATTATAAACTCAGAAATTTCACATGATTGATCACGATGATTGACGAGTGATTGATCGAAAAGTATAAAAGATATCAAAAATCTGAATATAACTTTTATAGAGGACATTTACCTACATTTTAAAGTTTAAATGAAGTCTGTAGGTGAAATTTTGCGGGAGGAGTTAGCTTTTGAAAATGCCCCTCAAAAGTGTCAGTTTTCTCGTTTTTTCGCAGTTTCCCATTCATTTCAATGGGACGATTTTCGTAGTTTTTCGCGAATAAATTCGCGAAAAATTTGTGGATTCCTTATAAAAGTAATAGCACACCGATCCCGATAAAGGCGCACGTTTTGATGTAATTTTTGTCGGAGTCGCCCCAAAATTGCGGGGCGAGTTTGAAATCGAAAAAAGGTACGGAAGATGAATAATATAGAAGAAACACGCACGCTTCGCCACGAGACACGACTCCCCATATAGCTTAGAGCTATATGGGGAGTCGTGTCTCGTGCGTAGCCTCGAGTCACTAAATATCTTCCCTTTAAATTGTAAAACTTCAACATTATTACTGTGATAAGCACCCGCTAGCAACGCGGCGAATTAGCCGGCGGCTAACCCCACTAGCCTCCGCGTTAGCTCACGGCTAACTGCCGCGGCTAATTCGTGTTTAACTCGCGCGGGTCCGCGGTTAAATCCCGGTTAGCTAGCGGTTAGCTCGAGGCTAACTCGAGCGTTAAGGTAGCGGCTAGCTAGCTCCGTTAGCTCCGCTAGCTTGCTAACATACATGAGCTATGCTGGAAGGCTAGTCGTCGGCTAAATCACTGGGCGGCTAGTCCTTAGCGTCTGTTAGCAGTTTAGCTATTCACTGACCTAATAAGATGAAGGAAACGGGTCAGGGATGTTGTGTCAGGAGTTTCAGCAAAGCAGCCAGATATAATTTGTGTTTAAAATAAAGGAAAAGGTCAAACATGACTGAGAAGTTGTCATTCAGTCAATGAGAAGAGCTATAGCTAAGAGGCCCAGCAGCTGTGTGAAAGCACCAAGGGAGACAGGGATGGTTTGGGGGGTTTTAATGTTTTGGCAGATCATGTTTTCCACTGAGAGCTCTTTTCCCGCCTCTCGTCCCCAGCAGCTGCGTGTGTGAACGTGTGTAAGCTGGTTGGGGTCTGGTTGTCATGGCTACCAGGGTCAACTGCTCCTGTTAGAATGTCAGTTGGAAGACGGGGAAAGAGAGAGAAAATGCTGAAAAATCGCCTCGAACAGGAAGGACTTGTGGCCAAACCGTATTTCCAATCATTGAACCGACTTAACTTTGGGCATCTTGAGGCTTTCCTGAACGTCTACATATGCAGTTTGTGGGTAAAATGAAGAAATGTGACCTATTTAAAGCGATTCAAAGAAAGGTTACTTCTGCTTTCCTCCAGAAATTTCCCTGCCTTTTTAACATGGCAGTCTATGGAGCTGTGGGTGGGTGTTGCTGGCGCATCTTTGTGTCTGACGCGAAAACTATAAGACTTACAGCTTTAGCATACGAATTTGAGTGAGAAGACACATTTTCCTACGTTTCTATGTATAAATTATGTCTGTCGTGTGAAATTTGTGGCCACGGGAGCAGTTTCTGTGCAGTTTTTTGACTAACTTTCTTCTCCCCTCCTCACTCTAGCTGATGATGTCATCCACTCTAGCACAAACATTCCGCGCAATACACACCCATTATAAACCCTGAAATTTGAGTAAAAACCTACACAACTCTGAGGCTTCATAGTTTAAAAACGGTAAAAGTTGTCGACAAGTGAAGTGAATCTCTGAAGAGAAGGCAAGAGTACCTACGTTTTAAAGTTTAAATGAAGTCTCTCGGTTAAAGTACGCCAGAGCAGTTCATTGTTGAAAATGTCTGTTGAATTTTTTTTTTTTTCGGGCTTCTCCATTCATTTCAATTGGGAAATTTGTCGCAGTTTTTTCGCGACTATGTCGCGAAAAAATCTTGTTTGAAAGAACTGTATAGAAGCACACCGAGTCCGATCGAGACGCACGTTTTGAGTTGAAAGGTTTCGAAAATCTCGTAGGAAAAAGTTTAATAAGAAGAAAAACGTAGTGAAGAACAATAGTTTGCATTGCAGGCACTGCATCACTAATAAGAAGAAAAAACGTAGTGAAGAACAATAGTTTGCAGTGCTAAGCACTGCATCACCAACTAGAAAATTCCTGCGGAAATTTTGACTGTGCCGATGATGCTGCCACTTTCAAGTGTGTGTGGTAAATCATCATACTATATCACATCACTCGGCAACAAAGTGACTGGATGGGTGTGAGTTTGATGTTATGCATGTTGGAGGGGGGAAGAGAGAGGGGGGGGAGGGAGAGAGAGGAGGGAGAGAGGGAGAGAGGGGGGGAGGGGGAGAGAAGGGAGAGGAGGGAGGGAGGGAGAGAGAGGAGGGAGGGAGAGAGAGGAGGCGGGGGGAGAGGAGGGAGGGAGAGGAGGGAGAGACAGGAGAGAGAGGAGGGAGGGAGAGAGGGAGGGGGGGGGGGGGGGGGGGCATGGAGTGCTCTGCCTCCCAATTGTAACAGTCTGAGAGTCCCTAATGTTTTGTCAGTCTGTGCCTGTAATGCTATAGTGGGAGGGGAGGTGGGGGGGTTGGAGTGTCAGGTTCTGGAGGAAAACTATAGGCAGACAAATAGACATGTCAAATAATGTTATGTAACATACTTAATATAACTCTTATGAGTGTTCAACAGCTCATTATTTATTTAATTAAAAACATCATATTATATTAAATTACTCCAATTATATATATACTGTCATTAATGTTGTTACAAGCCATAAATGTTTCCTACTTTATGTGGTGGAATAATATATTTTACAGTTTGACACAGTTTTATTTAAAAATATCTTCCCTTTAAATTGTAAAACTTCAACATTATGTTTTAACTTCAGTGCCGGTTTGATGACTGTGATAAGCTCCCGCTAGCAACGCGGCGAATTAGCCAGCGGCTAACCCCACCAGGGGCGATTCTAGACCTAGAGCTTTGCTGGGGCACAGGCCCCCAACTCCCAATACATTAAAAAAAAAATAAAAAAAAAATAAATTAAATGTGTGCGCAATATGAAATAAATGGCTAGCCTACGGGTACAAGCTTCAAAATCATTATTGTCACTGTCATACTGTACGCAAGGGATTCCCAAAGTGTGGTGCGCGCACCCCTGGGGGTGCGTGAACTGCCTCTAGGGGGTGCGAGAGATGAAAAATGCAATGGCGGAGAAGAAGTTATCTTCTTCTACGCACCGTATATGCGCAACTAACAGAGCCAGCTGCTCTGCACTTGAAAATCGTCAGATGGATCCTCATTTTTATATCTGTTCCTGAGCCTATGCTCTTTGTTATTTATGTTGTGGGTCTTGTGTAACTTTATTACAATTTAGTTAAAATTACTGGCGTTCTAATTCTGAGCGGCTAACGGCCGGTGATGCTAAAAACAACTAGCGACATACATTAAACAGTAAAGTAAGTAAAGTTGTAACAATTAAATTCACATGGAAATAGCGACACAGGGGTGAAACCAAACGACAATGATGGGCAGTTTATCCGGAACTCACCTGTAAGACAGGTGGAAAGAAATAGCGCTCAGACACGTAGACGTCACGTCCCGAAGTTGTTTCTGAAGTGAGTGCGGGACCCCAATCACAGCCAAAGTCGCGTGAATAAATTACCATATTAAGTAGCCATGTGTTCATTGTGTATGGAGTGAATAAAGCAGCAATGAGTTGCCACATTAGGTACATACCGGTATGTGTAAATTCTGTAAATTATGCCATGTAGACATAAAACCCTAAAGTGATTTTTTTTTTACTAGTGAAATTTATACTGGGGCACTACAGACCAATACTGGGGCACGTGCCCCAGTGAAATCTGTCTGATGACGCCACTGAACCCCACTAGCCTCCGCGTTAGCTCCCGGCTAACTCCCACAGCTAACTCGCGGTTAAGTCCCGCGGGTCCGCGGTTAAATCCCGGTTAGCTCGCGGTTAAATCCCGGTTAGCTCGCGGTTAGCTCGAGGCTAGCTCGCGGTTAGCTCGAGGCTAACTCCGCGGCGGTTAGCTAGCGGCTAGCTCCGCTAGCTCGCTAACATACATGAGCTATGCTGGAAGGCTAGCCTAAGGCTAAAACATTGGGCGGCTAGTAGTTAACTTCTATTAACAGTTCAGCTATGTTGGGCACAAACACTTAACATATAAATAATTCTAGAAATTCACTTACCTAATAAAGTGATAGCACCAACAGAGGAAGGAGGGGGGGGGGGGGGGGGGGGGGGTCATGGGGTGTTCTGCCTCCCTACTGTAGTGAATGTAATGTAATGGCTACCAGGCCTAGCAGCTGTGTGAAAGCACCAACAGAGAAGGGAGGGAGAGAGAGAGAGGAGTGTGTGTGTGGGGGGGGGGGGGGGGGGGGGGGGGGGGTTAGGTTAGGTTAGGTTACTTTATTGGTACCCATAGGTAAACTAGGTTTACAGTCTAAGAGGCAGGACATCCTTTACACTTATAGACCACCACATGACATACATCACACAAACCATGAAACATACAGTATAAAACAAATAAAACAAACTGTAGATCATGGTTCACAACATGTTACATAAAAACATATAGACAGACAGTACAAACATAGATAAAAACATGACATAAAACACATGTTAAAAACATACAATAGATGTTAGTGCATAACCAAAGTGCTTGTGCGTTATGTGCAAGTAATCTACAGTTTGTTCAACAGAGTGATCGCAGCTGGGACAAAACTGTTTTTAAATCTCGTGGTCCTACATCTAGGGACTATTAGCCTCCGCCCGGAAGGAAGATACTGGAATTCCCTATTCAATGGGTGTAGGCTATCTTCTAAGATGGCCAAGGCTATCCTCTGTAGTTGTTTAGCATACAGGGATGTGGGGTGAAGCTGGGACTCACCAATCAGTTTGCTTGACATGGGGGGGGGGGTCATGGGGTGTTCTGCCTCCCTACTGTAGTGAATGTAATGTAATGGCTACCAGGCCTAGCAGCTGTGTGACAGCACCAACAGAGGAGGGAGGGAGGGAGGGAGGGAGAGGAGTGTGTGTGTGGGGGGGGGGGGGGGGGGGTCACGGAGTGTTCTGCCTCCCTACTGTAACAGTCTGAGAGTCCCTAATGTTTTGTCACTCTGTGTTTGTGTGAATGTGCTCCTCTTCTGCTGCGTGTGTCAGCTCGTTAGGGTCCGGTTGTCATGGCTACCAGGGCCACCTGCTGCTGAAGTCTCCTTCTGCCTCTCACCTCTGCCTGAGTGAGAGGGAGGTCCAAAAAAACTGGACCCTAGGATTTGCCCTCCGAACAAATGCTCATAAATCAAAAACTACAAGTCCTATCGGGAAAACGAACACATTGTGAGCGTCAGCCAAGGGTTCTCTACAATTTAGTGTTGTTCCCGCGCGCGTACTGCGAAAATTGTGGCCGTAGTCGTTTTAGAAAAAAAATATGCGACACGAAAAATCGTCGAAAAATCCCTCTCGCTTTTCACATATACACACACATGGGGAAAAATTCGAAAACTGGTCGGCGCACTCCTCGCTCGGAGGAGCCTGTGGCCACCCCGCAAGATTGAACCTTTTTTTTTTCAGAATTTCGACGAAACTCTGAAGTTAGAGTGAGCGCTAGAGTGCGTCCATAAGGATCCATTATAAACGATAATTTTTTCATATTTTTCCAAAATTTCCCCAAAACGTAAACTGCAACCCTGACCAAACCGTAAAAGGTATTCGAAACGCCGTTTTCAGGACTAAAAAGCTACACTTCCCGTGCCTCGTACAAACTTCCAAGCATTTTTCTACTCCAAAACACGGCCGAGTAATCGCTCGGCAAAGCGAAGCTAGACATTTTGGAATGTTGCCGCTTTTTTCGGGCTTCTGAATTAATTTCAATGGGCCAAAACGCCCGCTTTTTGCCCGATTATTCTCTCCCCGTTGGAAGAATCGCTTAGAAAAGTCATAGCACACTTGTCCCGATTAAGGCGCACGTCTGGATATACAATTTGTTTATTTTTTTTAAGAACTCTGGGAGGAGTAGCGAACCGAAAAACTACGGAAGAAGCTGTAAGAACTAGAAAATTCCTGCGGAAATTTTGACTGTGCCGATGATGCTGCCGTCCAGTTTCAAGTGTGGGTGGTAAATCATCATACAATATCGCATTACTCAACTCTAGGCTGGCAACAAAGTGACTGGATGGGTGTGATTTTGATGTCATGCAGGGTACAACAAACCAAACAGGATGACGAGGATGCAGTAGGCCTGGCTGAGAGAGAGGGACACTGAGAAGGGTCGTCCTTTATGCCCTTCTACAAACTGAAGGTGTTCCCCGCGGTGTTGTTTTGTTGTTGCACCACCTAGCGTCATAGAGCTGTGTGTGCTCAGGCTGCTGAGTCACTTTATGAGGCGCTCTCTCCATCGTCTTAGTTATTGTTTTTTTCCGTTCAAAACCACAATATGTTGATATATGCTGTAATGTGACATGCTAATGAACCTCCACTGATTATTGAGTTATTATGAGTTATTCATGCAGCGTTAGCTAACTTAGCCTTATACTAGCTGAACCGTTTTTTTTCCTGTTCCTTTTTCATGCTGATTGTGTTATTGTGTTATTTCAAATGTAATGTGACGTTTTATTGTGGTTAGGTGAATTTTAATTTACATTTTTTTGGTAGAGTGGTGGAGAGTTGCAGTGTGGCTCGGTGTGTGACGCCTGTCTTTTTTCTTTATTCCGAAGATTAAATTCCTGTAGATGCTCAACTGTAGCTCCTCTCGGTAGTAAAGCATGAGGCCCGAGATCATTTTATGAAACAGGGTTTATTCAGTCATCAAGCGACCCAGACAGACCCGTGAGAACTGAAGCAAAGGAAGTAAACAAACAATCACGTAAACGAATATGCTGATGCAGAGCTCGTAGCTTAATGTAATTACACAATACAACAATAAACCACACCTCGTAGGCTGCACACTACCAAAGGGGCTGAATCTTGTCTTTTCTTCTTTCTCTGTCTTCTTTGTTTACGTTTAACATTGTAACTCTTTATATTAACTTTACTTTAATGTGTGTGGAGACAACCTGCCGTGATTTCTCCCTTGCCGAGCTCTGCCAGGCGGTGTATCATTAAAAGGGTACCGTGTAGAAACAAAAACAATGAGCCCGAAAAGATAGGTAGGAACCAAAAATAAATAAATGTATTAACTGACGTGGGCAGTTACACTCCCACCAAATCACAAGTGATTTCTTAGAACGACTTATGGGAGACATATACTGTATATGAACGTCTAAACGTTTAAACGTTTAAATATTAACATGTAACAAATCAATAACAAATTGATAAGGCCAGCTAATACACTGAGAGTGATAATGGTACACAGTGGTCTTTAGTCTGCTTCTAACAGTGTGACTGTCTTCTGAATGGGCCTCTCCAGGTAGACTGGTTTGGAGGTGCGTCTTCCCATTTTATCCAGCGCTGAATCACTGAGTAACAGCTTGAGTGTTCTCACTCTTCCATCCTTCCCAGAATGAACTTGCATGACCCTTGCCAACTTCCGCTTGTTCCGTGGTATCCCATCCTCCTTCAGAAGAACAATGTCATTGACCTGTGCATTTCTGCGGTCCTTGGTCCACTTTTGCCTGTTTTGGAGATTTAGGAGATACTCCTTCTTCCAACGTGACCAGAAGTTGTTGGCCAGGAGTTGAACTCTACGCCATCTCTTCCGGAGATAAAGGTCTTCCCTGATGAACTTCCCAGGGGGAGGCGCTATGATTGTGGACTTCATGGTCAGAATGTGGTTTGGTGTCAATGGCTCTGGACTGGATGAATCATTCAGGTTGTCCGTGGTCAGCGGTCTGCTATTAACTACTGTCATGACCTCATACAAGAATGTTCGTAGAGAGGAGGAGTCAAGCTGTTTGGCAGACTGTTCCAGGATAGACATCAAAACACTCCTGATGGTGTGGATCTGTCTTTCCCAGACTCCGCCCATGTGGCTTGAGCTTGGGGTGTTAAAGATGAACTCACATCCCCTTTCCTTGAGTTCCTCTTGATCCATCCCTTTCAATGCCTCCGCAAACTCTCGCCTTGCACCGACGAAGTTCATCCCCTGATCGCATCTTATCTGCCGCACTGCTCCACGAATGGCAATGAATGAACGCAGGGCATTAATGAATGCATCAGAGGTCAAGTCATCAAGCATTTCAATGTGAATTGCTCTGGAGCACATACAGGTGAGTAACAGTCCGTACCTCTTTAACTCTTTTCTTCCTTCCTTGATGTAAAATGGACCGAAACAATCCAAACCACAGAAAGTGAATGGCGGTGTAGCTTCAGTTCGGTCTACAGGAAGGTCTGACATCCTTTGTTGCTCCATACCTCTTCTGTATTTCCTGCACTTAGTGCACTTGTAAATGTGGGATGAGACCAAGTTGCTGCATCCAAGGATCCATATGCCATTGGCACGGAGCTCATTCATGGTCATTCCCCGGCCTTGATGGTGTACTCCTTCGTGATAGTGCTTGACCAGTAATGATGAGATGTGACTGTCTCTTGGAAGAACCGCTGGATGCTTTACATGTGCATGTAAGGCAGCGTGAGTCAAGCGGCCTCCAACTCTGATGATACCTTGGTCATCCAGGAATGGATTTAATTTATACAGCTTGGACTTTGGTTGTGTCTCCTTGTGATGCTGAAGACACTGGATTTCTTGAGACAGGTTTGTTTCTTGAACCATTTTTATTATGGTTATCTGTGCTTCTCTCCTTTCCTCTAAACTGGTGGCTTCACAGGACCGTGGCTTCTGGCCTTTGACTTCTCTAACAAGGCGCTTTAATCTAGCAATGGCCTTCACCAATCTTGACCAATCAGAGAACTTGTGTAGGCGATCCAAGAGTGACCTCACCTCCTTTGCCTGCGTGTCATGAACTTGAGCCTTCTTGAGCTCTGGGTCATCACTTGGGATCTCTCCCACCTTGACATCTTCAGTTGGTAACTCTTTCTGCCAAAGCAGGTCTGGGCCTGTGAACCAGTTAGATGTTGACAGCTGGTCAGCTGAGAGGCCTCTTGAGGCGTGATCTGCTGGGTTTTCCTCCGAAGTCACGTACCTCCATTGCACAGACTCTGTGCTTTGTTTGATGCGTTCCACGGGATTAGCTACAAACACATGGAATCTTCTGGCTTCGTTACTGATGTAGCCTAGAACAATCTTTGAATCTGTCCAAAAGACTTCATGCATGCATTCCACTTCAAGTTCTCCTTTGAGCATGTCACTGACTCTGACTGCTACTACAGCCGCCGACAGCTCTAGCCTCAGTATGGTGGTCACCTTAATGGGAGCAACTCTTGACCTCCCCATGACTAGAGTACAGTGCACTTCTCCCGATGTACTGATCGCTCTGTGATACGAACACTCTCCATATCCCGACACACTGGCGTCGGAGAAATGATGCAACTCATAGTGCAGAACCTTGAAATTTGGTGGAACGTAGCACCTCTGGATCTTCACCCCACCCAGGTTTTTCAGGTCTAGGAGCCATGATTCCCACAGAGGTCGCAGGTCGTCAGGTAAGGTGTCATCCCAACTTAGCTTGTCGCGACACATCTGCTGGACAATCCTTTTCCCGACCAGAATGAAAGGTGCCACAAATCCCAGCGGGTCAAATATTGAGGCAACCGTGGACAAGACTCCTCTTCGGGTGAGTGGGTTCTCTTTGACGACTACTCGGAACTGGAACTCATCTGAGGTCACACACCACTGAACGCCAAGCGCTCTTTCCATATGATATTCACCCAACGCCATGTCCAGATCTTTGGCAGCCTCAACACATTCCTCCTTAGGAATTGCGGCCATGACTTCCTCACTATTTGAGATGAACTTATGCAGCCGGAGTTTGCCTGTGCTGCAGAGTTCTCTTGCTTCCCTAACTAGTTGGATGGCTTGGCTTTGAGATGTGACACTTGCTAGCCCATCGTCAACGTAAAAATTCCTTCTGATGAACTGGATGGTGCCTTCACTGAATCTTCCCCGTCCTTCATCAGCAAGATGTCTTAGTCCAAAGTTGGCGCAGCCTGGGGAAGAAGCCGCACCAAACAGATGAACTTTCATTCGGTAGATAGATGGTTGAGCTTCCAGATTTCCATCCTCCCACCAAAGGAAACATAGGTAATCTTGGTCTTCTGCTTTGACATAGAACTGATGAAACATGCACTCGATGTCACACATTATTGCCACAGGGCCTCTACGAAAACGACAAAGGACTCCGACCAAGTTGTTTGTCAACTCAGGACCAGTTAGTAGGTGGTCGTTCAAAGAAGTCTGCTGAAACCTTGCCGAACAGTCAAAGACGACGCGGATTTTTCCAGGCTTCTGTGGATGATACACCCCGTGATGGGGAATGTACCACACAGGAGTCTTGTTGATATCTTCTTCAGGAACCCTTTTGGCGTCTCCACAAGCTATGATGTCATCCATGAAGGTTTTGTAGTCCTTGTAGTACTGTTCGTTCCTTTTCAGCTTCCTTTCTAGGCATCTGAGACGATGGACGGCGCATACCTTGTTGTTTGGTAAGTTAGGTCTCTCCTTCTTGAAAGGTAGCGGCATCTCATAGTCACCGTCATCATTGAGCCTGATGCTCCCTTGCATCTTTGACAGGAATCTGAGGTCTTCTTGGGAGATGCTTGTATCACCTGAAGTTCTTTCCACGAAGTCGGACTCCAGGACCTTAATGACATCTACAGGTGAGACTACTTCCTTGATCAGCGTTCTGCAGACATAATGCACTTCACTTGTGACATCTGAAGCCAACTGACAATCTGGAATGACTTGTTTCACAACAACTTGGTGACTTACTCCTATTGCATCTCCATAATCAAGACGGAGGTTGCCATAGCCTACTATGCTCCAGCCCAAGTCTGTTTTCAGTCCGAATGGCTGATTTCCTTCACCAGGCAGCACCTGTCTTGGAACGAGAGCTTGAGGACAGTTGTAGCCAATTAACAAGCCAACGTCACAACTTTGTTGAGGAGCTATCTCAGCTGCAATGTGTTCAAGGTGAGGCCAGACTTTAGCCGTCTCTGGTGTGGGAATATGTTCTCTGTTTGCAGGTATAAAGTCTCTCGTATATGTCACCGGCAGAGGTATTACCTTGTCCGAGTAGAATCCTCTTACTTGCAGACCAGTAACTCTTCGACATGGCACAATGGTGTTCTTTGAGGCCATGGTGGACAGCTTTAACTGAACTGGTTCATTTTTTGCGTGCAGAGCCCTTGCAGTTTCTTCAAGGAGAAAGGTTGTGTCACTCTGTGTATCTAGGAGTGCATACACAAGAATTTCACGATCAGGCTCACTTGTGGCTGACACCCACACTGGGATGATAGTGGATGTATGAGTGTCTTTAATGTTCTGTATGACTCTGTTTGACGTTGCCTCAAATGAGGGTCTCATTGCTCTGTCTTGTTGCCGTTCAGTGCTTCTGTCCTTTAGCTTGTCATAGTCAACTGCGCCATTAGCTTTTGTTAGCACCTTTGTTTCTTTAGTGCGATTATCATGGAGGCAAGTCGGATGTTTCTTCTCACATATATTGCAGGTCTGTCTCCTTTCACATTCTTTCGAGCGATGACCGGATTGCAGACAGCCGAAACACAACTTGTGTTCCTGGACAAACTTAACTCGTGCAGAGACGGTTTCATCCATGAACTTGTAACACTTGAGTAAATTGTGACCTGCCTTCTCACAGAATACACAACTTATAACAGCAGTCCTTTCACCTGCATTTGTTGCAAGCACCTTTGCTCCTGGACCTCTGTTCCTTGAGACCTTGATCTTCTCACTTTCACTTGGCTTTAGAGCATGGAGAGACGTTATTGGGTTGCAAGCGATTCTGGCTTCACGTGTGACGAATTCAACAAAGCTGCTGAAGGTTGGGAACTCATGACTTTGCTCTTCTACGTCCATGACCTTCCTATTCCATCTAGAGGTCAGCCAATCTGGAAGTTTAGTGAGTATCTTCTGATTCTCACTACAGTCGTTGAGCACTTCAAGACCCTTGATTTGAGACATGGCTGTCTCACAGCTGCGGAGAAAGTCAGCAAGTTCTTGAAGTTCTACACTGCTCTTGGAGTTTAACTTGGGCCATGAATCAAGCTTGTCCCTGAAAGCTTTGGCGATGAGGAATGGATTGCCATATCGCTCTTCGAGGATGGTCCATGCTGCATGGTAGGCAGACTCTGTGCCTAGCAGGAAGTAGCTTTCTATGGCTTTCTTGGCTGTGCCACTCACATACTTTCGCAGGTAATATATCTTTTCTTCACCTGGTATGTTCTTCCTGTCAATTAGTGTCTGGAAGGAAACCTTCCAATCATTAAACCTGAGTGGATCACCACAGAATGTTGTTGGTTCAGGTATGGGAAGACGACTTGCACTGATGGACTCTGCAAACACTCTCACAAGAGCTGCTGTGCTATCTTCTCTCCCTAGCAGTGCCATAGCTTGTGGTGGAGGCTGATGTTGAGACAGGTTACTTTCACCTTTAATTTCTTCCTTCAATTTCAGAGAGACATGTTGATGGAGCAGTTGATCTATATCATCATCTGACCATTCATTTTGCTCATACACTTGCTGTCGTGCTTTGGTAGCCCTTAACTTCTTTACTGTTTCCAATCGTTCAACTTCTCTTCGCTTGGCCTCTAGCACTCTTTGCATCTCTGCATTTTCAGCCTCAAGTCGTTCAAGTTCTTTGATATGATGTTCTTTCTCTAACAGTACCTGCAATTCAGCTTCATTGGCGGCGACTTCAGCAGCAGCTTCTTGTCTGTGAGCAGAATACTGGCTTGAACGTCTGGATGTGACCCTTGAGTTGCTTCGAGAATGAACCGAAGACCTGGCGAACTTGGATTTGGTATGGTGAGAGATACTTGTTCTATCTGATGCTGCAGACTTAAACACAGATTCTCCATCTCTCTCTTTCTTGTCTTGTTTTTTAATCTCTTGATCTTCATCAGCTTCGGTGGTTAGATGACCTTTAGCAGCTTTAATTATTGTCTTTGTTACTGCTTCACAGGTGTCGATTCTACGACGTGTGTCCTGATCTGGAATGTCAATGCGTCTCAGCTCTTCATAAACATCATTCAGTTCCCTTGCACCATTGTTTACCTTAGTGATGTGTTCATGCAGCGGGCTGTTTGAGCAAGCTCCACTCAGCACTCCTTTAGCATCCTTGATGATTGTCTTCCACTTATTGTAGCTCTTAATGAAACGGTGTTCAACCCTTTTGACTTGCTCTTTGTGCGATTCTTGGCCTTTTTCCGTCAGCTTGCGAGCTCTTTGACTTCTTTGTGGCTCTGGCGAAGAAGTGTGGTAAGCAGCTTCGATGCCTTCCGATGCTTGTGGCTGCATGTCTGTCTCATGCTGCTGTATGTCTTCACCACCACCATTTCTGTCACTCTCAGAAAAGGATTCAATGTCTGACATTTTACCTTGATTAAATCAGTTAGATTAAATGTTATACAACTCTTAGCTTTGTAGTAACCTTATTGAATGGCCAAAATAACCTAAGCGTAGCTGAATCAACACTCAGTTTTAAGTTAGAAATGCAATAAATCCTTGCAATGCACCTTTAAATTACTGTGGCGCTGTTATATCTTAATATTAACACTACTTATTTTAACAGAAATTTTACAGTGTAACTGTCGATAAACGCTATCTCAATATCAGCGCGATTTGTATCAATGAACGTCAACGGACTTCAACGATGAAAGGTAAGTAAACAACAACAACTTGAAAATGTTTCAGTCTCTTGTGCAAAGCACTCAAAGTCTCTTATTTACACAAAATTCACACTAGCGGCACCGTAACCCTCCCGCAGCTGCTTCCTTGGTTGCTGTGAGGACGGCAATAAACGATGCACCCGCGACGTGGAAAGGCTTCATCCCGACCATGGATCACTGTGCTCTAGCGACGTTTCCTCGGCTACTCACGCGAAGCAGTCGAGTTCTCACTGTAGCTCCTCTCGGTAGTAAAGCATGAGGCCCGAGATCATTTTATGAAACAGGGTTTATTCAGTCATCAAGCGACCCAGACAGACCCGTGAGAACTGAAGCAAAGGAAGTAAACAAACAATCACGTAAACGAATATGCTGATGCAGAGCTCGTAGCTTAATGTAATTACACAATACAACAATAAACCACACCTCGTAGGCTGCACACTACCAAAGGGGCTGAATCTTGTCTTTTCTTCTTTCTCTGTCTTCTTTGTTTACATTTAACGTTGTAACTCTTTATATTAACTTTACTTCAATGTGTGTGGAGACAACCTGCCGTGATTTCTCCCTTGCCGTGCTCTGCCAGGCGGTGTATCATTAAAAGGGTACCGTGTAGAAACAAAAACAATGAGCCCGAAAAGATAGGTAGGAACCAAAAATAAATAAATGTATTAACTAGGGTTGCAAAGGGGTGGAAAATGTCCGGTAAATTTCCGGTAAATTTCCAGAAACTTTCCATGGGAAGTTAAACTGGGGAATTTTGGAAATATTCCAAATTAGAAACTTTCCATGGGAATTATGGGAATTATGGGAATTATTGGGAATTTATGGGAATTAACTGGAAATTGGGGGTAATTTAAACAAACTGTATCATATCCAAACATAAATGTAAATATTTTTTGTCATAAGCAGACATCCATGCAAAATAATACAAAAACATGACATTTCAAAAATAGCTTTCATTTAGCACCTAACTTACCAGATAGTTAGCTACTGTATTAATACATTTTTATTTAATATTTGCAAGTTAAACATTAATAACGTTATAGATCAAATATATTTACCCCATGATATTATCAAAACTTACTTGACTTTATATAGTCCGCGGGCTCAAATGTGTGGCTTCAATAGTCTTGTGCTTTGAGCTCAAAAGTGTGGCCTCCAGGCTTCATGTAGGGGGCGTGGCCTCAATAGCCCTGCAGTAAGCAGTGTGCTGTGTGCATGTGATTGAGGAGTGTACTTGCATTAAATCTGGTTGTTTTAGCCAAGACTATGCTACAATATATTCCCCCCAACTATATTTAAGTTCCCTGTTAAGGGCCAACCTTCAATTTTGTAAATTTCTTATTTATTCCTGTTTATTCCCATATATTCCCGTTAATTCCCGTTAATTCCCATATATTCCCGTTAATTCCCATGGAAAGTTTCCAACTTTGAAAATTCCCGGAATTTTGCAACCCTAGTATTAACTGACGTGGGCAGTTACACTCAACCCCAGTGTGGGTCTCACTTCCTAACTACATAACACAACGTAACAATCGGCTGCTACATCTACGTGTAGATTAAAATCACCAGTTATTAAAATCCTGTTGTAGGTGGTGTGAATGATTGATAAGAATTCAGAGAATTCACTGATAAAAGAGGTGGAGTACTGGGGGGGTCTGTAGACCGTTATGCAGAGAGTAGGAGGGCTGCTAAAAACAAAGGCATGATGCTCAGATGATGAGTAGCTGTTTGAGGACATTGTGGTTCTTGTTATGGATGCAGTTCCTCTACCTTTTTTGATTTGGTGGGGAAGCCTCAGTGAGACAACAGGTGCATCGGTGTCAAGCCATGTCTCTGTAAGGAGAATACAGTCAAGGTTTTTATCTAAAATTAAATCATTTATGATAAAAGATTTGTTTAAAAGAGAGCACACGTTCAGCACAGCCATTTTGATGTCTGTGCTGAACGTGTGCTCATCATGGCATTTTACAGGAATGTTAAAAACACTTTTGGGTCTAAAAACATTGCTGGGTTTCAACTGTCTATGTTTAATGATGGTTTTGATGGTGTGAATGTCCTGAGGTTCTGGTGGCAGAGAGAGGCCTACTGATGGAGAGGTGTATATGGTGTGGGTGTAACGTGTAGTGGGGGAGGGTGGGGTGAGTGAGGGGCAGAGACTCTGTGTGCACATGTTTTAACAGTGAGTCAGGAGGTGGCTGAGGTGCAGGACCGGACAGTCAGGTTGATGTTTACTGATAAAAGCCGTGAACCCTCCTGATCTGGGTGGAGGCCGTCCCGTTTAAAAAGGTGAGGCCTGTTTAAAAAAGCTGCAGAACTGTCAACAAACGGGATACCTTTGGTCAGGCAGTACCCCTTCAGCCACAAGTGCAAGTGACAAAGGCGGCTGGTGGTGATGTCACCCTACCAAGGTGAGGGAAGCGGGGCGGCGTTAATTAGCTGCTTCCCCATGTCCAGCAGGCGATCCACCAGGGAGACGAAATCCTGTTTGAGGACCTCCGACTGGTGGTTTTTGAGGTCGTTGATGCCAGCCTCCAGGACAGCGTGGAGGCCGAGTTGTGTTGTGCACTCAGCTGGAGGGCAGAGGACCTGGCTGACGCGGGCTCCAGGGTGGCAGAAGGTCCACCGCCACGTGCCTGACCATGGAGGTCCTGATAACCAGCACCGAGGGGATGCGCCGCTCTGCTGGCTGCCTGGAGGTGCGGCGTAGGCGGGACGGAGCCTGAGGTTCAGGTTGGTGGCGCCGGGCCGCGGAGATGGAGGGGAGGGGTCAGGCTGGACGAGTGGACCCCAGATCCTGGACTGGTGAGAGCCACGACCAGCTGGATGGACAGGTCCCTGGACAAAGCTGGACAAAGCACCCACGTGGGGGAAATCCTGCAGGCTTAGGATGTCAAACCTGTTATCCAGTGGCAGATCTGGAGGAGGAGGAGGAGGGGATGGATGAGCCCCAGCACCCCTGTGCACCTTTGACCAGGTTTTCAGTCTCCAAAACTAATGCAATGCATTTCTAGATTTTCTTCATGAGGATATGCAAATAATATTGCATTCAAAACGTACATTATAGCACAACGCTATATAACCCAAGATACATATTCACAAGCAGTCACATACCATGGTATTAAGCAATTAATTTGTGTTTTATTAGGAACAAGTGTGAGTGACAAGAACACTGTGTTCCCTCCCTCTCCTCTCATGTTCTCCCCTTCTTCTTCTCTTATGTTCTCTCTCTTGTCTCTCCTGTTCTCTCCCTCATCTTCTCCATTCTCCCCTTTCCTGACTCCTGGACTTCCCTTCCTCATCCTATAAAGAACTCAATGTTAATATTCCTGAACATGGAAGTGTTTTTACATATTTTATGTAAACTTAGAACAAACCTCTACAGCCTTGATTTTGATGAGGAAACATTCATTTCTTTTGTTGTTCTTTTATCTACTTTTCATTCATTATTTCACATATATTTTGTTGTTCTAATCTGTTTTAACTAATCTTTCATCCTAGCCTTTATCGTACTCGATATTATTATTTTATTCCTCTTATTATTTAAGATTTTAATAGATTTATTGCATTTCATTGTCTTCATTTCTATTCTTTTCTAGTTTCTGAGAGCAGTAACAGGGATGAGTTGATGTAGGGGATTTTCTTCATTGAAAAGAAGGTTTTAAGCTCCAACAAATAGCTTTAAGTTACGTAAATGAACACCTACATGGCATTAATGCAAGAATATGTACTACTATAAAACTGAATTGGTGCATTTATGGATTGACAGCTTTCTTTTTTTTTTTTTGTCATTTACTTTTTATTGGTTTTTGATTTTACATGTAAACAAACAAACAAACCAAACAATCAACATGAAGACCTATAGACGAGTACAAAAGTATCAAGGGGAAAGTAAAAGCGTACACAAGGGGACTGGTAGACACCTCCAGACGAGGAGGTGAGAGAGAAATAAAAATAAAAATAAAAAATAAAAAATTTGAATACGTAAAAGTATTCTGATGGTCCAGTCTGAGATTACCTGAAGTCCGGTTTTATGGTAGAGACATATGTAATCCATTTTTGCCAATTATCAATAAATACCTCTTTTTGTGTTCTTAAATTAAAAGTAATTCTTTCCATTACAAAGATGCTGTACACAGTATCAATCCATTCATCTACGCTAGGTGCCTCCCTTTTCAGCCATTTCTTTGTTATTGATTTCTTACAAGCCACCAGTAATATTCTCAGCAAATATTTATCTTTGTTCCTCCACTCCAGTTCCTCTAGATCCACCAAATATAACAATTTGAAGCAAAAAGTTATTCTTGTTGAAAACACAGTCTCTAGAAATTAATGTACGTGCAACCAAAATGGGGTCACAACAGGGCAACACCAGAATATATGGTAGTGATTCGCCTCTTTGCTTCCACAACCTCTCCAGCATTCTGTCTGACTGGAGTATGATCTCTTTTGATATGGAGTGCAGAAATAGCGGATGACATTTTTCCATGTATATTCTCTCCAAAGTGGAGAATTTGTTGTTTTCCATTGTTGTTTAAAAATTTCCCTCCAGTTCTCCTGAGAAATTATAATGTTGCCTTCAGTTTCCCATCTTGATTTTACATTAGCTGTATTTTCTTTGTTAAAAGATTGAAGACTTGTGTATAATTTTGAAATTATCTTGTTATAAGGTTCATCTTTATATGCTTTTACAAATATCTGTAGAATATCATTTTCAGGTTCACAGTTTTTTATAATTTTTTTCCCGACATAGTCTCTTAACTGTAGGTACCTGAAGAGGTCTTGGTTCTGTAGACCAAATTTATCCTTAAGATCTTGGAAACTTCTTACCGTACCTTTACTTATTAGTGAATAGTATGTTGTAAGTCCTAAGGAGGTCCATTCCTTGAATCTATGGTCATGTTGACTAGGTGTAAATTGGGGGTCATAAGCAAACCATTTTAAGATTTCGAATGTCTTTTTTAAATTGAATTGTTTTAATACATCACCCAAAAGCTTTAATGAATTAGTGATCCATGGATTATCTTGATCAGTAAGGTATTTGTGTAGTGATGGATCCCCAATCAACGCAGTGACTGGAAATCCTTTTCCCATTGTTTGTTCAATATTTTTCCATCTGGCCTTGTAACTAGGAGTACACCAGCCTATTAAAGGCCTAAGTTGGGCTGCATTGTAATAGTCTTTCAGAACAGGAAGGGCTAGTCCTCCTTTTTCTTTTGAAAGCTGGAGTATCTTATATCGTATCCTGGGTTTTTTCCCAGCCCATATGTATCTAGAAATTAATCTATCCCATTCTTGAAATTGTTTTTCTGGTGCTTCTAAGGGCAATGACTGAAAAAGGTAAAAAACCCTTGGCAGGACATTCATCTTGATGGATTCAATACGTGAGCTAAGGCTTAGATATGGTATCAGGCTCCATCTATGAATATCCTCCCTGATTTCCTTAATAAGAGGTTTATAATTGATTTCTGCTATTCTTGACAGATCTTTAGGGATATGAATTCCTTAGTATTTTATAGATTTTTCATCCCAATTTAGCTGATATTCCTGACGGAGATCAGTAGGGGGGTTGTAGTTGAAACTAAGGATCTGTGTTTTTTGAACATTTAATTTGTAACCTGAGAAAGCGCCATACTCATTTAAACATGTCATTAATGCTGGTAGGGATCGTGTTGGATTACTTAGATAAATTAATACTTCGTCAGCAAATAACGCCAGTTTCTGATCATCTACCATTTTTATCCCCTCAATTGCTTCATTTTGTCTTATTCCTTGAGCTAGAGGCTCAATAAAAATAGCAAAGAGAAGAGGGCTCAGTGGGCATCCTTGTCTCGTTGAACGTTCAAGTATAAATGATTCTGAGAGTTCTCCATTAATCTTCAGCCGTGCTGATGGGTTTTTGTATAATGTTTCTATTGTTTCTATTATTGTCTCATTAAAGCCAAATTTTTCCATTACTTTGAAAAGGAAGGTCCATCTGACTGAATCAAAGGCTTTTTCTGCATCCAAGCTCACTATCATAGCCTGGAGATTGTTTTGGGTGGTATGTCTAATGATCTGTAGTGTACGTCTTACATTGTCTTGGGTTTGTCTACTTTGAATGAACCCTGTTTGATCCAAATGTATAATTTGTGGCAGAATCTTGTCAAATCTTTTAGCAAGGATCGAAGTGAACAACTTGTAGTCTAGATTTAGTACGCTAATTGGCCTGTAATTAGTGCATTCTGATTTATCCTTTCCTGGTTTTGGAATAACCGATATTGTCGCTTCCCTCCAGGAAATTGGAGTCTCTTTTGTCTGCAAAACCCAATTAAATGTTTTCACTAATATAGGTGTCAATACATCTCTTAGAATTTTGTACCATTGTGCTGTGTATCCATCAGGACCTGGGGATTTATTTGTTTTCAGTCTTGTTATGGCGTTTTTGACTTCTTCTGTTGTTATCACTGACGTTAATGTATTATTTTGAGTTTCAGAAAGGACTGGCAGATTCACTGATTTCAAAAAATCATCCATTTTGCTGTCATTATCCACCTGGGGTTGAGTGTATAGTTTTTCATAAAAGATTTTAAAACAACTTTTAATATTATCAATGTCATGGTATATTTGTTTAGTCACTGGGTCCTTTATGGAGTAAACTGTATTATCTGCTTGTTGTTTTCGTAATTTAAAGGCAAGGAGTCGAGCATGTTTACTGCCTCCTTCATAGTATTTTTGTTTGGTGTACATTAATTTTTTCTGAATTTCCTGTGCGTATATTTCATCTATTTCATTTTTTTTCCTTTTCATCTCTATTTTTATATTTGAGTTTAATGAGTTTTTATGCCGGTGTTCCAATATTTCTAGTTCGTTATGGAGTTTATCCAGTTTTTCCTTCCTGCGTTTCTTAAGTAGGGATGTCATGGCGATTAATTTGCCCCTCATTACTGCCTTGCATGCGTCCCAAAGCACAGTCGGTGACACCTCTCCGTTATCGTTAAATTTTAAATATTCCTCTATTTCGTTTGTTAAATGTTCCACCGTGTCTTTATTTAAGATACTGGAGTTAAGTTTCCAGAGTGTTTCTTTACGTCTAGTCCCTATGTTTACTGACATATAAACTGGGCAATGGTCTGATACATCCATACATCCTATGTGACATTTTTCGACCCACTGTTTGTCCTTTTTAAACATCAGGAAATAGTCGATTCTTGAGTATGTCGAGTGTGGGGAGGAGAAGTAAGTATAATCCCTAGTTGTCAAGTTATTTTCTCTCCATACATCAACTATATCTAATTCTGCCATTAAGGTGCGTGTTTTTTTAGCAGTGTTGTTGGGTTTGTGCATTCTGGTACCAGAGGAGTCCATGTTTGGGTTTAAAGTTAAATTGAAGTCTCCTCCACAAATTGTTATTCCCTCTGATTCCATCATTATTTTGTCAAATATTTGTTGATAGGACTCCCACCCTGACCCTGGCGGTGCATATACATTACACAGAGTTATTAAAATCCCATCAATCTTGCCCTTAATCAAAATAAATGTGCCTTCCTTGTTTGTTATTTGTGATAGATGTTCATAAACAATGTTCCCTGAAATCAAAATGGCCACACCTCTGTTGTGTTTTGATCTATTCGAGGATGAGAACACATGCTTAAAACCTTTCCTTTTAAGTTTATTGTGTTCTATTTGTGTGAGATGTGTCTCCTGTAGGAAAGCTATATCTATTTTTTCTCTCTGTAATTTAGTTAAAATTTTGGTCCTCTTAGCCGGTTTAAGAATCCCGTTAACATTCAGAGTAATTATTTTCACCATTTGTCTGGTGGATTAAAGTAATTTAAAACCTCCCCATGTACAGTCCCTGACAAAAGTCTTGTCACTTATCCATTTTGTAGAAACAACAGTTTATAACCTGACTTTTAATTAATCCATTGGTTTTAGAAATGGCTCATATGAAAGCTAAAACCCTCCCAAATTATGTTTGATATACTAAAATAAATTTGCTTCACTGAAGAAAGATTGATCATTTAATGAACACAGAAAGGTCAGATTTTGGCAAGACAAAAGTCTTGTCGCCTACAGAAAGTAATGTGAAAATTGAACAAATCATTTACTTCAAATACAAAAATATGATGCATAACATCAGTGAATTAAGTACTGGTGCTGTGAGATCCATATTTAATATCTTGTATGACTTCCATGAGCTTGAAGGACTGCATCCATGCGGTTTGACAATGATTCATACAATTTATTGATGAAGTCATCAGGAATAGCAAAGAAAGCAGTCTTACATGCCTCCCAGAGTTCATCAAGATGCTTTGGTTTCGTCTTCCATGCTTCCTCTTTCATTCTTCCCCAGACATGCTCAATGATGTTCATGTCTGGTGACTGGGCTGGCCAGTCCTGGAGCACCTTGATCTTCTTCGCCTTGAGGAACTTTGATGTAGAGATGGAAGTATGCGATGGAGCACCATCCTGCTGCAAAATTTGACCCCTTTTATGGTTGGGAATGTAAGAGGTAGCTAATACTTCTTGATATTTTACGCTATTGATATTGCCTTCCACCCTGCAAATCTCTCGCACACCCCCATACTGGATGTAACCCCAGACCATGATTTTTCCGCCACCAAATTTAACTGTTTTCTGGGTGAATCTCGGATCCATGCGAGCTCCAGTAGGTCTCCTGCAATATTTGCGGCGGCTGTGATGTAATTCAACCGAAGATTCATCTGAGAAATCCACCTTCGGAAAAATCATTACATCCAGTATGGGGGTAAAATATCAAGAAGTATTAGCTACCTCTTAGCTTTCATATGAGCCATTTCTAAAACCAATGGATTAATTAAAAGTCAGGTTATAAACTGTTGTTTCTACAAAATGGATAAGTGACAAGACTTTTGTCAGGGACTGTACTGTACTTCCTTCAGTTGTCATTGCAAAAGTATGTAGGTCTTCAGAACAGAAACAAAAGGGACAGAACAATGTCCCAACAGAAATACGACCAAAAACAGTCTCTTCCGTGAGTAGGGAAAACATTATTCCCTTTGAGTCCCTGTTGGTGGGTGGGGGGATATTCCTTCCCCGAAGGACGGGGCCCCCCCTAGGGGTGGAGTGGTCTCTTCCATTCCTCCTAGACATGTCCAACATTAGTCTAAATGTAATCCAGCCAGTCGGATGCTTTACTCTATACATTTAGTAGTGACCATGCAGTTTTGTAAGGTTAGGGAAGGCTATATTTTAAAGGGGTTTTGTCCTTGTGTTAATCAAAACTGGAAATTTCTTTGTCCTGAACGGTGTCCTTGAGTGTCTTTCACCCCAATCCCCTCCTTCACCTCAGCCTCTAACTCTTTTAGATTCAGTCCTGCATAGTCACTTATCTGTCTCATCAGCGCTGTGTTTCTCTCCTGAACTCCTGCAGCCTCTCCCTCACGCGTGTTGCCGTCTGGTTTCCGTCATCTCTGGAAGCTACGCGTTGCCATGGAAACGCGTTACGGATACATTCCTCCATGTTCATGTCCGATGTGACCCTCGGAGTCTCCACTTCTATTCCGTGTGCCCTCAGGGCGAGTGCCGCCTCCCGGGCGCTCTCGTAGGTCCGAGTCCCACTGCTCCAGTGGATGCGGATTCTTGCGAGAGGGGTCTGAAAACGTATTCCTTTTTCTTTTAAAGCCTTCTTGATTTCTTTATAGGCTCGGCGCTTAATCATTACTTCATTTGCGTAATCGTGGTAAAAAAAAATCTGTTTTCCTCCCACACACACCTTCTTTTTCCATGCTGACTTTAGCACCATCTCTTTGATTTCGAATCGTAAAAAGTTCACGATAACAGACCTGGGTGGAGAGTTTGAGTCGGGTTTTGCAACTAGTGCTCTGT
Source organism: Chelon labrosus (assembly GCF_963514085.1). Classification (NCBI taxonomy): domain Eukaryota; kingdom Metazoa; phylum Chordata; class Actinopteri; order Mugiliformes; family Mugilidae; genus Chelon; species Chelon labrosus. The sequence continues at coordinate 28,669,275 of NC_140348.1, forward strand.
GTGCTCTCTGGATCTCTAATTTGACTCCGTCTGGCAGGGCGAGTTCGGTGGTGAGCAGATTGTTGACAAAATCCACCATTGAAGTGCCTTCCGTATTTTCTGATACCCCATAGAGCCGTATGTTGTTTCTCCTGGATCTATTCTCTAAGTCGGTCAGTTTTTCTTGCATCTTACTGTGTTGATTAAGAAGCAACAGGAGGGCGTCTTTAGCCACCGAGCCGCTTGCTTCCAGATCTGATATGCGTGTTTCAGCCGCGCTGATAGCCTCACCTGGGGCTTGTAGAGTAGTGACAGTTTCGGTTAGCTTCTGGCTAATATCCTGTTTGAATGTAGCTAACTCTTCTCTTACGTCTCTTCTGAGGTCGGCCTGGAAATCTTTAAGAGTATTTTGCATCTCGCGTTTGAATTTCTGCAGGTTGTTGGTAACAGACGTTAATTCTTGAAGTATGTCGCCAACTTGAGTTTTCTCAGTTAGCTTCGTTTTGTCGCCATTTTCTTCCGCCTCGGAGTCCTCTGAGTCGGGTAAGGGTTGTAACGGCGTTTGCGTTATATTCCCTGCTTTCTGTGCACCTTTTTGCCCCTTGTTTGTCTTCGCTCCTTTCATGGCGACGAAACACAGCCTCTGAAGTATTAATATCTCGAGTATTATTAAGTTTTGCAGCCGACTGGTGTGGAGCTACTGTCTACTGCTGCATTCCACTATGCCGCCGTAACCGGAAGTCCATCGGATTGACAGCTTTCTGTTTCTGTCCTGTCACCTAATTACATGACAACTTGACTTGAGAAATAAGTCAGTCTTCTGCTGTCTTTTCCTTTTTGGCATTATTCACAAAAAGAATAATGATAATGTTGAATAATATCAAAATCAGTGGATGGCTCTAGAAAACTGTCAGTTACCATTAACTTTACTGGGCTTGCATTAACTTTGTTTGCCACCTGGCTTCCTTAATATTAGCTGACATGCCACAAAGTAAGACATAGTTTACAGAGAAAATTCTACATTATTAACTTGTTAGATTACTGTTTCATTCTTCTGCTCTGTTCGCTGTCTGCGGCAGCGAGTAACAGCAGCTTCGTGTTAGCATGTAAGTGTTTACTTTGCCGGGTGGCCAGGACGAGTGGGTTTGGTCAAATGGCTGTGATTGGCTGGATGGCTGTCAATCAATCTAACTTGACCAATGGGTTTTCATGTCTGGAGGACTGAGGTGGCGCTCCATTTCAGTACGCTGGCACACTGACAGGGCGGGCAAATGGTTTAATATCTTAGGAAAAAGTGTGTGTGTGTGTGTGTGGGGGGGGGGGTGAAATCACCTTGTTGAAAAAGTGGGGGTGTTGCAGCACCCCCATCCCCCACGGGTGTGACACCCATGGAATGAACACAGTTCTTCTATTTATTTCTAATCATTCTTACATTTGACTCTTTTATTTCTATTTCTATATATTTACTGTGAATATTCACATGTTAACTGAGCTGAACTAAAAAGATCCAGAGTCCATTAAACAGTGAAGACAGTCCAGATGTTTGTCTCATCCAGATGTCCTCATGATGGGATCAGATCCACTGACAGACTGTGGACAGTCTGGAAGCCTCAATGTAACTCAGTGTTGTTTTCATTCATCTGCACATTCAACTAAACAAAGGTCTGAGAGAGATGATGAGAATGATTGTTTCCTGTCAGAGAAGTCAGAGAAGATGAGCTGAACTACTGATGTGGAGACAAAATGTCCAACAGGATGTGTCCAACTGTCCTCTCATCAAACATATCACCTTCATAGAAATGTCTTCTTCCATTATAACAGATTTTATTTATTTGTCTCATGACAGACTTAATAACTGTGGACTCTCAGAGAGTCACTGTGAAGTTGTGGCCTCAGCTCTGAAGTCCAACCCCTCCCATCTGAAACATCTGGACCTGAGTGGAAACAACCTGAAGGATTCAGGAGTGAAGCGTCTGTCTGCTGGACTGAAGAGTCCAAACTGTAAACTGGAGACTCTGAGGTCAGTTTTCATTTATTTTCGTATCAGGCTTCTGAAGAATGGAGATCCAGTTTAGATGAGTTCTCTTGTCAGGACTGTCAGATAGAAAAGGAGCTCAAAGAGTTTAAATGAAGGAGCATCATGTTCCTAAACATCAGCAGGTATCTCCTCAGTCATCGGTGGTGGGTCTGATCACAAACCAGATAAAGTCCAGTGTTCACATGTACATTAACAGGGTTCTTGGTGTCACTAATCATTCTTTCTGTCCATACTGTCTGTGGAGAAATCCCCTTATAGTCTGACTCCAATGAGTCATGTCCATATGACATGTGACTGTTGTTGGAAGACACACTTGAACATGTCCACTTGTCCTTTAACATTTGAATGACACAAACCTCCTGAGACACCAAATCCAGAAAGAAGAAGGTCCTGGAATCAAAGAACTAATCAACAGTTTGTAGTCCAACATGTGTGAGGAGGAGATATTGATCCTGTAATGAGGTCAGCAGCATCTTATCGATCTGTGTTGGCATGAATAGTTGTCTGAATGTTGTGCTGACGTTTGGATGATGTCTGTAGAAGGCTGACATGATGAAGTTCCACAATAACACAAGGACAAAGTTACTCTCCTTATTTTAGAGAACAGCTCATTGATCAGGACACATTTCAGACCTCAACACATCTGATTGATCATCAATCATTTCATCTTTTATTCTTTATTCAGATTGAAGAGCTGCAGTTTGTCAGAGATCAGCTGTGATTCTCTGGGACCAGCTCTGAAGTCCAACCCCTCCCATCTGAAACATCTGGACCTGAATGAAAACAACCTGAAGGATTCAGGAGTGAAGCAGCTCTGTGGTTTTCTGGGGAGTCCAGACTGTAGACTGGAGACTCTGGGGTCAGTTCACTGTCTGTTACTGTTGTAGATTCAATTCAGTTCAATTCAATTTTATTGATATAGCGTCAATAACAATACAAATCGTCTCAAGACGCTTTACAAAAACCCGGCCTGAAACCCCCAGAGCAGCCTAAAGGCGGCGGTGGCAGGAAAAACTCCCTTTTAACAGGAAGAAACTTTGAGCAGAACCCAGCTCATATGAAGGAACCATCTGTCTAAGGCCAGCCGGGTACAGACAGAGGAAAGAGAGAAGAGAACAGCAAGATAGATACACATATCTGACTAAAGCGTACATGTGGAATCTGATGATACAAACTGATGATGTTACATGACAGTTTGAAAATGTAAGAGGAATGTAAGAAGAAGAAGAAGAAGAAGTTCTGATATGTTTAATCACCAACTGAATCTAATTCATGTTCATTAATAACTTTATTGTTCCTCAACCTGAAGACAAACACAAACACATTTCAATAACTGTATAATGTTGATAGCTGCATTCCTGGTCAACACACACAGATGAGATCATGTCTTCAGATGCAGGTGTTTGAGGTGTGTTTAGTGTCTGAGCTTCCTGCTGTTTCATCATCATTCAGTCACATTTCATTTGGAGTGAAACCTGCTGTGATCCATGTATCAGTCCATTCTCTCTGAACCACAGCTGCTGGAAGGAGATCACACACCTCACACTGTCACATATTACTGTCTGTAGAAGACATGATGAAGATCCACAATAACACAAGGACAAAGTCACTTAAACATGTCTGAGTAGATTTAATCTACATCTTTTATTCTTTATTCAGATTGATTGACTGCAGTTTGTCAGAGATCAGCTGTGATTCTCTGGGACCAGCTCTGAAGTCCAACCCCTCCCATCTGAAACATCTGGACCTGAGTGACAACAACCTGAAGGATTCAGGAGTGAAGCAGCTGTGTGGTTTTCTGGAGAGTCCAGACTGTAGACTGGAGACTCTGAGGTCAGTTCACTGTCTGTTACTGTTTTAGATTGTAGAAATTTAATTGTTATGAAGAACTTTTCCTTTAAATAAGTGCAAAAACAGCGTATAAACAACATAAAAAACAGGTAAATACCAGAACAAATACAAACACGTGGGAGTTGCAGCCTTGGCAATCTGTCAGCAGTCTGTCAGTGATCCTGTTATCTTTGTCGCTGTTCGGTCTAGAATATTGTCCATTTCATCCATTCTACTTTGAGTTGAGCTTCCTCTACTCTTAGGTGGTGTGTCATATTGTCCACTGTGTAGATATGTTCAGCACCCTGACAGCCTGGTGGACGAAGCTGTTCAGCAGTCTGGTGGAGCGGGCCCGGAGGCTCCGGTACCTTTTCCCTGATGGCAGGAGACTGAAGAGGGGATGTAGGGGGTAGGAGGGGTCACTGGCAATGCTGGTGGCTCTGCAAGTGAGGCGGGTGTGGAAAATGTCTGTGAGGGAGGGCAGGGGGGCACCGATGATCTTGCTGGCTGTGTTCACTATGCGTTGCAGGGTATTTTGGCAGTGATGTTGTGTTACTGGTCCAGGAAAGGTCTTCAGCGATGTGCACCCCCAGGAACTTGGTGCTGCTCACCCTCTCCACAACAGCACCTTCGATGGTCAGCGGGGGATGCTGGGGGTGACTCTCCTGAAGTCGACAACAATCTCTTTTGTTTTCTCGACATTGAGGATGAGATTGTTGTCTTTACACCACTGCACAAGTAGGCTCACCTCTCTTCTGTAGTTGGCTTCATCGTGATGAGGCCCACCACAGTTGTGTCGTCCTCAAACCTGATGATGTGGTTGGTGCTGTAGGTTGGAACACAGTTGTGGGTTAGCAGGGTGAAGAGCAGCGGGCTGAGCACACACCCTTGTGGAGCTCCTGTGCTCAGCGTGATGGTCTTTGAGGTGTTGCTGCCAACCCGCACAGTTTGTGGCCTCCCTGTGAGAAAGTCCAGCACCCAGTTGCAGACAGAGGTTTTTAGTCCGAGGTGGCTCAGTTTTGGTATGAGTTGCTGGGGAATGATTGTGTTAAATGCTGAACTAAAGTCTAAGAACAGCATTCGCACACGTGAGTTCTTTGAGTCCAGGTGGGTGAGTGCTGGGTGGAGAGCAATGGAGATAGCATCCTCCGTGGACCTGTTTGGCCTGTATGCGAACTGGTACGGGTCATGGGAGGGAGGGAGGATGGATTTTATGTTCTGCATGACCAGCTGCTTGAAGCACTTCATGATGGTGGAGGTCAGGGCTATGGGCCGATAGTCATTGTGGCTGGCTGGGTTAGGGGTCTTTGGGACTGGGATTATGGTGGCGGCTTTGAAGCACTTGGGGACAACAGTTTGGCTCAGGGAGATGTTAAAGATATCGGTGAGGACATCCTTGAGCTCCTCGGCACAGTCCCTTAGAACACGGCCTGGAATGTTGTCTGGTCCAGCTGCCTTCCGTGGGTTGATCCTGGAGAGGGTCCTCTTCACGCTGGCTGGGGCCAGACACATGGCCTGCTCGTTCGGTGGGGGTGGGGACTTCTGAGCCGGTGTGATGTTGTGTGTGTGTGTGTGCCGTAGAAGTCATTGAGGCTGTTCAGCAGTGTGATGTCGCTCTCACAGGTCTGTGCTGGGGTATATAATCTGAGAGGGTTTGGATGCCACGCCAGAAGGACTGGGCGTCTCTTGTGTAGCTGAAGTGTCCAGATATTTTACTGCTGTACTGTCGTTTTGCTTCCCTGATTCCGCGTGACAGGTTGGCTCTGGCTGTTGCTAGCTCTGCGGTGTCACCAGCCCTAAAGGCTGCATCTCGAGCCCTCAGGAGCCTGTGGACCTCTCCTGTCAGCCATGGTTTCTGGTTAGCACGAACAGTGATGTTTTTTCTGTGGGTGACATTATCACACAACTCACACTGTCACATATAACTGTCTGTAGAAGACATGATGAAGATCCACAATAACACAAGGACAAAGTCAGTCAAACATGTCTGAGTACATTTAATCTACATCTTTTATTCTTTATTCAGATTGTGGAGCTGCAGGTTGTCAAAGATCAGCTGTGATTCTTTGGTCTCAGCTCTGAAGTCCAACCCCTCCCATCTGAAACATCTGAACCTGAGTCTTAACAACCTGAAGGATTCAGGAGTGAAGCAGCTGTGTGGTTTTCTGGAGAGTCCAGACTGTAGACTGGAGACTCTGAGGTCAGTTCACTGTCTGTTACTGTTGTAGATCTGATGTGTTTTTTTTTGTCACTTTAATTGTTATGAAGAATTTTTCCTTTAAATAAGTGCAAAAACAGCATATACACAACATAAAAAACAGGTAAATACCAGAACAAATACAAACACGTGGGAGTTACAGCCATGGCAATCTGTCAGCAGTCTGTCAGTGATCCTGTCGTCTTTGTCGCTGTTCGGTCTTGAATATTGTTCATTTCATCCATTTTGAGCTTCCTCTACTCTTAGGTGGTGTGTCATCTTTTCCATTGTGTAGATATGTTCTACAGTCTATATAGATCTGATATGTTTAATCACCAACTGAATCTAATTCATGTTCATTAATAACTTTATTGTTCCTCAACCTGAAGACAAACACAAACACATTTCAATAACTGTATAATGTTGATAGCTGCATACCTGGTCAACACACACAGATGAGATCATGTGTTCAGATGCAGGTGTTTGAGGTGTGTTTAGTGTCTGAACTTCCTGCTGTTTCATCATCATTCAGTCACATTTCATTTAGAGTGAAATCTGCTGTGATCCATGTATCAGTCCATTCTCTCTGAACCACAGCTGCTGGAAGGAGATCACACACCTCACACTGTCACATATTACTGTCTGTAAGAAGACATGATGAAGATCCACAATAACACAAGGACAAAGTCAGTCAAACATGTCTGAGTAGATTTAATATACATGTTTTATTCTTTATTCAGATTGATTGACTGCAGTTTGTCAGAGATCAGCTGTGATTCTCTGGGACCAGCTCTGAAATCCAATCCCTCCCATCTGAAAGATCTGGACCTGAGTGAAAGCAACCTGAAGGATTCAGGACTGAAGCAGCTGTGTGGTTTTCTGGAGAGTCCAGACTGTAGACTGGAGACTCTGGAGTGAGTTCACTGTCTGTTACTGTTGTAGACAGTGTTGGGCAAGTTACTTCAAAAACGTAATACATTATGTATTACTTGTTTCTGTCATTTCAAAGTAATTTGTTACATTATAATATTACTGTCTCTGAATTGTAAGGCATTACACTACTACTGCATTACTTTTAAGTTACTTTCACCAAAATAAATATATATATACTTATTCTAAATGTATCTCATTATGCTCCTGGGGGCATAACAACTTTAGAATGTAATAAGGGGCGATTCTAGGGTCAGAGCTTTAGGGGTGCTGAGCATCCTCCACCAAAGACTGGAAAGACAACACTAAATGAGAGAACACATCATCCTTTAATGTGAAACTACTGTGTCACAAAGCTATCATTTGGTTTAAAAAATAAAGAAAAGGAACTGCATTTAAATGAGAAGATGAGGTAGGAACAATAAGTGCAAAATAACCTTAAGGTCAATAAACAGCAACCCCTAGCAAGCTAACCTCCTGACTACCAGGTAAAAAAAATATTATCCAATCACATTTTTTTTTAATTCCCTTACCAGAGAGAGAAACGTCAGCTAGTAAACTCCTACTGAACAATAACAACAACAGTGAAAGTTAGGGCTGATGCTAATGACTGGAATGTGTTGGTGCTGAGTGATAAAGTAAATAGATCGTTTGGTAATTTATAGGAGCCACGCCCCTCAGGTGGTCAGCCAAACCTAAGGTGTGTGCGCAGTACGTGCGTGGGTGAGGGAGGGGTAAACGAGAGAGGTGGATCATACCACTTGGGGGGGGGGGGGGGGTCCTCATTAAAATATTTTTAAACCACATACTTTCTTTGATTGTGCTATATTTATCATCTTATCATAGACAAACCGCTTTTAAAATAAAACAACCATTTTTTTGTTTAACTCTTATTTTCAGGGGTGCTGGTACAAAATGGGCTAGACGCGCATATGTGCGCAGTGATGGGTCGTAATGCAATACAAGGAACAATCATAGCCAGAATTTAGTTAAAAACAGACTTTTAACTGCTTTGTCTCCGCTTTCGTCCTCAGTTTGCTTTCTTTTCACTAACTTAATGTTAGCGTGGTGTAACGTGGAGTTGGAGATGGCTTAGCCACGTTTGTTAGCAGTAGGCATCAACTGAGGCAACAAGACAGGAGACTAGGTGGAGGGATTTCCACACAATTAATTTATTAACGGAACCATACAAGGCCAGGTCTCACAGCTCATTACTAAAAACGCTATAAGAGCAAATAATAAACATTTATGGCTTGTAGCCTTCGCCAGCGTGCACATCACGGAGATGGAAAGAGGAAGTTGAAAAAAAGGTGCCGGAGGCAAGAGTAACACCTGCTGACCTAAGCAGTGAAAAACAAAGGAGGCGCCACCATGTGGCGTAAACTGGTAATTTTCCATATGATACTCTGACTGTTACATATTCCCCCCTGGTAATAACAAGGCAGTCCTCAGCCGTACACAGCAGAAGTAGCAACCAAGTTACACTTATCATGTTGTTATACATAAACTCGATGGAAAGTTAGCCGTTACACACAGAGAAAGACATAATGAGCAGCATACTGATATACATATCAATGGACAGAGTACAAAATGAAACTGAGATACCCAGTAAACCTATCATGTGAATGAGTGAAGTAAAGAAAATCCCATTTTCATAATCATTAGCTGTCTTCTAACATTGCACTCTGAAAGGACCTGAACCCCACAACAAAAATGAGGAGATAAAACTGTCAGTATAACCCTGCAATGAAATTCGAACTGCGGTGAAACCTGTACCACTGAGGCAGGATACTCAATGTAAACACATGGAATGCAAAACTATTTCTATAACACAGAACTGTAAACATTGCATTTCAAATTGCGACATATAACGAACCAACTGTCTACTACAGGTTAAGTCTGTCTGTATGGTAAGGGTGTGTCCACCTGCTGGCCAACCAACCATACGTGATCCTGGGGTGACGTCTCGGCCTGAGGTCATATCGTCCGGTGTCAACAGGGTGTGGGTCAGACACACTCACAGTTGAGCGGTCCTCAGAGTCACAGTCCATGAACAGCAATGGGTCGGGGTCAATGTCGCCCTGCAAGTCGTGCAAGTCAAAGCGCACATCCTCAGCAGGGAGGTCAGTCTGGCTGTCAGTCTGGGTGAGGGGCTCTCCTTCGTCCAGAGCCCAGGTGTCGGTTTGCTCCACAGGCACAGGCACAGCGCGCCTGCTGGGGGAAACAGAGTCCCAAGTGTGGAAAGGTTGCAAGTTAACTACATGAAAGACTCCAGCATCTCCACCAGTGTCCAGCTTAGTCAGTCTGTAGTTGACATCTCCCAGCTTCTGACTAACACGGAGTGGGCCTGCGAACAGGGGTGCTAGTTTAGCTGTAAAGTTGGACTGTGCGTCAGACCTAGGGTGGGTCTTAACCCTAACATGGTCACCAACAGCATAGGAGGCCTGACGGCGTCTCAAGTCATAATAATGTTTTTGTCTGTTGTGACTGTGGTCAAGGGCAGCTCTGGTGTGGTCGTGAGCTTCCTGTAGGGAAACTCTGAGAGTCCCCGGGTACGGCACACCAGGCTCATCCACGCCGTCACTGGAAGGGTGTGTTATGAGGTCGAGTGGGGTGTCCAGCTCCCGACCATACAGCATCATGGAGGGGCTGAGGCCTGTGCTTTCGTGCGGGGCTGTATGCAGAGCAAAGCAGATTTGTGACAGGTATTTATCCCATGCTGTGTGCTTGTCCCCAATATAGGCACGTATGGCAGTTTTGAGTGTCCGGTTCACTCGTTCCGTCGCGTTTGTTTGAGGGTGGTAAGCAGTGGTGAGCCTGTGAACAGATCCCATGCTGGAAACAACATGCTCAAACAACTCACTGACAAAGGGTGAGCCTCTGTCGGAGATCAGGTAGGTTGGGGCACCATGTCTGGCAAACACTTCACTGACAAACTTTCCTGACACCACCTGCACTGTTGCTTCCCTAACTGCACACACCTCAATCCACTTAGAGAAATAGTCAACAAAGACCAGCAAGTAGGCATTACCAGATGCTGTTCGGGGCAATGGGCCGACGAAATCCACTCCAACATACTCCCAGGACTTTTGGGGCAAGATGGGAACCATGAGACCAGCTGGTTTCCTCTGGCTCGGTTTAGTGAGCTGACAGACTGAGCAGGACGTGACATACCGCTTGATGTCTGCTGCCATCTTGGGCCAAAAAAATCTGAACCGCAGCCTTGCTAAAGTTTTTGAAAACCAAGGTGACCTGCAGTGGGGTGGTCATGATAATAGGAGAGCCACGGATTGATGTGGGGGCATAAAGCTTCAGTTCTTTCAGACGATGCAAACCACATCTGGCTTTTGGGTCTGAGTAGTAAAGCAGACTGTCATGAACAACAAATTGTGGGGGGTTGTGCTTGTCTGAGTCAGCATGTGAATTCCCCTCCAGATCTCTGAAAAGCTGGCTGATGTCTGGATCATCCCTCTGAAGCTGTTTCAAATGCGAGCGATCTGTTAAAAGCACAGGGGGTAAGGTGCGGAGGTCCAAACTGCCAATAAGAGCGTACTCGGGCAGTAGATCTATGGGAGTGTCATTGGTCAGGGGAAGAGGATTGCGAGATAGAGCATCTGGGACAGTGTTGCGAGTGCCTGGCTTGTGCACTATTGACAAGTCAAAATCTTGAAGTCATAGCGACCAGCGGGCTAGCCGGCCAGAGGGGTTTGGGCGGGACATGAGCCACCTGAGGCTGTTGTGGTCTGTGAAAATGGTCACGTGGAGGCCCTCTACATATGGTCTGAAGTGCTCAAGAGCCCAAATCACAAACACTCCTTTTCTGGGGTGGAGTATGGCTTTTCAGCTTTGTGAAGGGAGCGACTAGCATAAGCCACAACTATCTCTCGCCCCTCTGAGTCTTTCTGCATCAATGCAGCACCCAGCCCAAGGTCACAGGCGTCAGTGGGAATGAAGAAAGGGCTTGTGAAGTCAGGGAATCTCAAGACTGGTGCAGACGTGATATACTCTTTCAAAATGTCCATGGATTCCTGGCACTTGTCATCCCAGTGGAAAGCTGCATCCTTCCTTGTGAGTGCATGGAGGGGTTCTGCATGGCGAGCATAGTTTGGGACAAAACGCCAGTAATATCCAGTGAGTCCGAGGAACTGTCTGACATGTTTCACAGTGGACGGGGCCTGGAACGTGGCTGGAGCGTTGCATAGACCAAAGGGGAGTACACGAAACTGAAAGAGACCACAGTGTGAAATAAAGGCTGTCTTTGGTCGTGACTCCTCTGCCACTGCCACCTGCCAATATCCCCGAGCTAAGTCCAGTGTCGAGATGAACTGTCCCCTTGCCAGAAAGTCAAGAGAGTCGTCAATACGTGGTAAGGGGTACGAGTCCTTTTGTGTGACTTGGTTGACACCTCTGTAGTCCACACAGAACCTTGGGTCAGAGCCAGGCCTGTTAACAATAATGACAGGGGCAGCCCACGGGCCTGTGGATGGCTCAATGATGCCATCCTGCAACATCTGCTCAACCTGCTCCTCTATGATTCTTTTTTTTGTTGGAAAGGTACGATACGGAGGGAGGTGTATAGGCTTTGCATCCCCTGTATCAATTAGGTGTTCAGTCATTGAAGTGCGCCCCAGATGACCATCAAACATGTCATCAAACCGGGTGAGGAGACTGAGCATGGCTGTTTTCTGTCCCTCCTCGAGGCTTGCTTCAGTGACTTTGGACATGAGACTGGTTTGCAAGGCATGTAGTGCCATGATGGCTCCCTCTATAATGAATGATTCATCTGTACAGTCCTCGTCCTCGTCCACCACAGGACAAGGGAGGTCATCCATGAAAACAGTTCTGGAGGGGACATGGATAGTCAGTGAGGCTCGTATCATGAAATCCATGCCGAGGATGAAAGGGGAGGACAGGTAGGGGATTATGGCAAAACGTTGGTAGAAGATGAAGCCAATAGAAAGCCAAGTCACACCGTCAGGGGTGCAGGAGGCGTTATTAGCAAGGCTCACTGTCGGACCCGTCCACTGACGTGTTCTGCTTGGATAAGAGTCATTAACACAGATGAGATCTGCTCACACCGCAGAAAGCGAAGCACCTGTATCCAAGGTTGCTTCCACAGGCACGGCATTAAAGTTCACTTTGGTTCTTAGTGGTGTGTTCCAGGGAGCCTGGGAGTCAGTGTCCTCCACATGACATAGGATGTGTTGTTCTTGTGGGGGTGAGATGATTAAGATTAAGATTAAGTGTCTCTCGGCCAAGTATACTTGTGTATACAAGGAATTTGGTCTCTGCATTTATCCCATCCGTGAATTAGTGAACACACAAGCACACAGTGAGGTGAAGCACACACTAACCCGGAGCAGTGAGCTGCCATGCTACAGCGGCGCTCGGGGAGCAGTGAGGGGTTAGGTGCCTTGCTCAAGGGCACTTCAGCCGCTTTCTACCGGTCGGGGGTTCGAACCGGCAACCCTCCGGTCACAAGCCCAAAGCACTAACCAGTAGGCCACGGCTGCCCCACGAGGAATGCAGTGCTTTGAGGTCTGCTGCTGTTGTGGGTGAGGCTCAGTTAGCGTCTGGAGGGAGGATTGCCTCTGCGGAATGTCCTCCCTCCCCTGAAGTTTCCCGACCGCGTTACGTCTACACAACGTCTGGATTTAGTTGAAAAGTGAAAGGTAAAAAGTCGTCATTTTCATGCCGTCTATAAAACTTCTCTATAGAGACGTCTCCGTGCGGTCTTAATTTGGTTGAAATGTGAAAGGTAAAAAGTCGTCATTTTCATGCCGTCTATAAGACGTCTCCATAGAGATGTCTCCGTGCGGTCTTAATTTGGTTGAAAAGGTAAAACTCTTCAAGCTCAAAATTATACACTACACCCAAATGTACAGTTCAAACATTTAATAACAAAACACTTCCCATGCATGAACATTATGCAAACAAACAAAAGTCGCCACCGCTCATTTCGCTGTATAGCCGTCACCACCAGAGCGCCCAGACGCATGTTTGAGGTGGTCCCCCAAGGCATGAAAAATCTCATGCTCTGTTGCCTTGTTGTTCCATTTTTTCACTGCAGCTGCAATGACAAAGAAAAACAGTTTTTAACAACACAATTGATAAGACAATGAACATTTACTGGTTTTTTTTTACGACCTGGACCTTATTTCTAGCATAAAATATCATCGTTTACTCACCAATATCACTTTCATTTGCACTTGTTCAGAAGATAATTGGATCAGCGTATACCCATGTAGCAGGGGTGCCCAGGGCACCGAGACGCAGCCTCTAAATGACGTTATCTGCCGTGAAACTCATTCATTTCACCAATATTTTGTTATGATACGCTAGTGCTACCTGTTATCATCATTCATCGGATGGTGTCTTCTGACCTGGACGATGTCGTCTATGAGCTGCTCATGCACCCGCTACAGTCGGCTGGTTTACCACCGCAGTGAAGTTAGTTTTAAGTTGGATATTCGACAGACATTCGCTCTGGGTAAACCTCTTTTGCTACGGGTACAGTATCTCCGTGTGTTTACTGTATAGTCTGCAGTAAGGATACACTTGAAATGTTGGAGTGGCTTGCTCGGAGTCGCACTGTACCCGTACCGAAAAAGAGATTTACCGAATGTCTGTCGAGTATCCAACTCAAAACTAACTTCACTGTGGTGCCGCACCGGCCAAACACGGAGGCTAGCCGCTGCTGCGCACTTACCCAGAGGCTTATTGGTAGCAGCAGCACTGGAACAGTAAAAATTTCCGCAGGAATTTTCTAGTTTAATTTTGTAAGACACTGGGATATTGGATGATTACGATTAGCAACTATACTAGGTTTCTGACACATTAAATGGATAAAATCATTACAGAAGACCTTGCCCCACTGGGACAAATAAAGTTTTCTGAATCTGAATTCACCGCGGATTTGAAAATGATGCCGTTTCAGTGTATTTTCATTAGGCATCCAAAATCTACAGGAAAATAAATAATAAATAATAATAATACCGGGAACATACCTCTTTTTTATTTTCCTCCATTCCTCTTCTGTCTCTCAGCTCCTGCTCCTCTCCAGCTCAAACCGGTTCTTTTCGCGGGCTTTACAATTACGTAAGTAGGTATAACCAATGAGAGTGTGGGAACGAACACACGTTGAGGGCTGGCCAATGAGAGCCGCGCTCTGCCCACGGTCCCACGTGACCAGTGGAAACACCCAGACTGCTTAACGTTTTTATTTTGATTAAACTTTTTTTGGGCTAAATTTGGACTGGACAAGACGGACTAAACACAACCCAATTTTCAATGACTTTTTTTGGCCTAAATTTGGACAAAAAAAGGACGACTACACAAAGCCCAATTTTCAACAACTATTTCTGGGCTAAATTTGGACTGGACAAGACGGACTAAACACAGCCCAATTCTCAACGACTATTTTTGGGCTAAATTTGGACAAAAAAAGGACAACTACATAAAGCCTCATTTTCAGCGACTTTTTTTGGGCTAAATTTGGATAATAAAAGGACGACTACACAAAGCCCAATTTTTAACAACTATTTTTGGGCTAAATTACGGCCATGACGGACCGACCAGATTTAGCCCAAAAAACAGCGTCTAAATGACGTCTGGTGTTTGGTGGGAAGAGTGAAAAGTCAGTTCCTTCACAGCGAATTAGACCGCAATCCACGGGTTTAAAAAAAAAAAGGGGTGATGGGGGGTTGAACACACTTCATCCAACAGAAGAAGACTCACTCTAATGGCCGTCTTTAACCCACTAAGTGTGAGGTGTAACGGTTACACTTAGAGGACCGGGAGGTAACGTCAAGTCCACGTATCCCACGCCGCGGACACGAAGCGAGCTCCAGTACTCTCGACTGTAGTCACGTTAGCTCCAGCAGAAGTTAGCTTCCAACAGGGCACACTCGATGCAAGTGTGAAAACGGTGAACCTGAAGAAAACGGTGAAAACACACACTCACGCGGACTCCCATGGTGGAGAAAAGCAGAAAGTAATCCGGTCCCGTCCGTTCTCCTTGTTAGCGTGCCCAGGCGAGGTCCAGAGAACAGGGTTCGGGCGCCAGTTGTAACGTGGAGTTGGAGATGGCTTAGCCACGTTTGTTAGCAGTAGGCATCAACTGAGGCAACAAGACAGGTGACTAGGTAGAGGGATTTCCACACAATTAATTTATTAACGGAACCATACAAGGCCAGGTCTCACGGCTCATTACTAAAAACGCTATAAGAGCGAATACGTAATAAACATTTATGGCTTGTAGCCTTCACATAGCGTCCACATCACGGGGATGGAAAGAGGAAGTTGAAAAAAGGTGCCGGAGGCAAGAGTAACACCTGCTGACCTAAGCAGTGAAAAACAAAGGAGGCACCACCGTGTGGCGTAAACTGGTACCGTTCCATATGATACTCTGACTGTTACAGTGGCACGACTCTAAATGTTTCGTTGGATGAAAATAATGAGAGTATGTCAATCTCGAAAATGTACTGTCCGACGTCGAGCCTGCTACAGCCGTACAGGAAGAAACGTTTTACAATTTGTGCTGAATTTTTCTCCTCTGCTGATCTCGCGGTGTTATTGGCGATAGTATAAAAACAAAACACCACTTAATTTCGGGTTAAAATGCATTGTAACGCGCGTTACTGACCTTTGTACCGAGTAAAATATTACCTTTTTTTTTTTGAAAGCCTTACATTACCACGTTACAGCAAGAATCAATACATTACAGCAATTACAGTACTTTTGGAAAGCGTTACTCCCAACACTGGTTGTAGATCTGATATGTTTAATCACCAACTGAATCTAATTCAATAAATGTCCTTTAGTTCAAGACGAGTGTTTGAATCAGAAACTGTAGAAAATGTTAAAGTCAATGAAGCTTAAAGGCTGTTAGGACACAGTAATGTTGAGCTGCACATTTAAAACCTGAACACAACTGATTGAATTATTCATGATTTAATCTACATCTTTTATTGTTTATTCAGATTGATGAGCTGCAGTTTGTCAGAGATCAGCTGTGATTCTCTGGGACCAGCTCTGAAGTCCAACCCCTCCCATCTGAAACATCTGAACCTGAATAACAACAACCTGAAGGATTCAGGAGTGAAGCAGCTGTGTGGTTTTCTGGACAGTCCAGACTGTAGACTGGAGACTCTGGGGTCAGTTCACTGTCTGTTACTGTTGTAGATCTGATATGTTTAATCACCAACTGAATCTAATTCATGTTCATTAATAACTTTATTGTTCCTCAACCTGAAGACAAACACAAACACATTTCAATAACTGTATAACGTTGATAGCTGCATTCCTGGTCAACACACACAGTGCTACCTGTTATCATCATTCATCGGATGGTGTCTTCTGACCTGGACGATGTCGTCTATGAGCTGCTCATGCACCCGCTACAGTCGGCTGGTTTACCACCGCAGTGAAGTTAGTTTTAAGTTGGATATTCGACAGACATTCGCTCTGGGTAAACCTCTTTTGCTACGGGTACAGTATCTCCGTGTGTTTACTGTATAGTCTGCAGTAAGGATACACTTGAAATGTTGGAGTGGCTTGCTCGGAGTCGCACTGTACCCGTACCGAAAAAGAGATTTACCGAATGTCTGTCGAGTATCCAACTCAAAACTAACTTCACTGTGGTGCCGCACCGGCCAAACACGGAGGCTAGCCGCTGCTGCGCACTTACCCAGAGGCTTATTGGTAGCAGCAGCACTGGAACAGTAAAAATTTCCGCAGGAATTTTCTAGTTTAATTTTGTAAGACACTGGGATATTGGATGATTACGATTAGCAACTATACTAGGTTTCTGACACATTAAATGGATAAAATCATTACAGAAGACCTTGCCCCACTGGGACAAATAAAGTTTTCTGAATCTGAATTCACCGCGGATTTGAAAATGATGCCGTTTCAGTGTATTTTCATTAGGCATCCAAAATCTACAGGAAAATAAATAATAAATAATAATAATACCGGGAACATACCTCTTTTTTATTTTCCTCCATTCCTCTTCTGTCTCTCAGCTCCTGCTCCTCTCCAGCTCAAACCGGTTCTTTTCGCGGGCTTTACAATTACGTAAGTAGGTATAACCAATGAGAGTGTGGGAACGAACACACGTTGAGGGCTGGCCAATGAGAGCCGCGCTCTGCCCACGGTCCCACGTGACCAGTGGAAACACCCAGACTGCTTAACGTTTTTATTTTGATTAAACTTTTTTTGGGCTAAATTTGGACTGGACAAGACGGACTAAACACAACCCAATTTTCAATGACTTTTTTTGGCCTAAATTTGGACAAAAAAAGGACGACTACACAAAGCCCAATTTTCAACAACTATTTCTGGGCTAAATTTGGACTGGACAAGACGGACTAAACACAGCCCAATTCTCAACGACTATTTTTGGGCTAAATTTGGACAAAAAAAGGACAACTACATAAAGCCTCATTTTCAGCGACTTTTTTTGGGCTAAATTTGGATAATAAAAGGACGACTACACAAAGCCCAATTTTTAACAACTATTTTTGGGCTAAATTACGGCCATGACGGACCGACCAGATTTAGCCCAAAAAACAGCGTCTAAATGACGTCTGGTGTTTGGTGGGAAGAGTGAAAAGTCAGTTCCTTCACAGCGAATTAGACCGCAATCCACGGGTTTAAAAAAAAAAAGGGGTGATGGGGGGTTGAACACACTTCATCCAACAGAAGAAGACTCACTCTAATGGCCGTCTTTAACCCACTAAGTGTGAGGTGTAACGGTTACACTTAGAGGACCGGGAGGTAACGTCAAGTCCACGTATCCCACGCCGCGGACACGAAGCGAGCTCCAGTACTCTCGACTGTAGTCACGTTAGCTCCAGCAGAAGTTAGCTTCCAACAGGGCACACTCGATGCAAGTGTGAAAACGGTGAACCTGAAGAAAACGGTGAAAACACACACTCACGCGGACTCCCATGGTGGAGAAAAGCAGAAAGTAATCCGGTCCCGTCCGTTCTCCTTGTTAGCGTGCCCAGGCGAGGTCCAGAGAACAGGGTTCGGGCGCCAGTTGTAACGTGGAGTTGGAGATGGCTTAGCCACGTTTGTTAGCAGTAGGCATCAACTGAGGCAACAAGACAGGTGACTAGGTAGAGGGATTTCCACACAATTAATTTATTAACGGAACCATACAAGGCCAGGTCTCACGGCTCATTACTAAAAACGCTATAAGAGCGAATACGTAATAAACATTTATGGCTTGTAGCCTTCACATAGCGTCCACATCACGGGGATGGAAAGAGGAAGTTGAAAAAAGGTGCCGGAGGCAAGAGTAACACCTGCTGACCTAAGCAGTGAAAAACAAAGGAGGCACCACCGTGTGGCGTAAACTGGTACCGTTCCATATGATACTCTGACTGTTACAGTGGCACGACTCTAAATGTTTCGTTGGATGAAAATAATGAGAGTATGTCAATCTCGAAAATGTACTGTCCGACGTCGAGCCTGCTACAGCCGTACAGGAAGAAACGTTTTACAATTTGTGCTGAATTTTTCTCCTCTGCTGATCTCGCGGTGTTATTGGCGATAGTATAAAAACAAAACACCACTTAATTTCGGGTTAAAATGCATTGTAACGCGCGTTACTGACCTTTGTACCGAGTAAAATATTACCTTTTTTTTTTTGAAAGCCTTACATTACCACGTTACAGCAAGAATCAATACATTACAGCAATTACAGTACTTTTGGAAAGCGTTACTCCCAACACTGGTTGTAGATCTGATATGTTTAATCACCAACTGAATCTAATTCAATAAATGTCCTTTAGTTCAAGACGAGTGTTTGAATCAGAAACTGTAGAAAATGTTAAAGTCAATGAAGCTTAAAGGCTGTTAGGACACAGTAATGTTGAGCTGCACATTTAAAACCTGAACACAACTGATTGAATTATTCATGATTTAATCTACATCTTTTATTGTTTATTCAGATTGATGAGCTGCAGTTTGTCAGAGATCAGCTGTGATTCTCTGGGACCAGCTCTGAAGTCCAACCCCTCCCATCTGAAACATCTGAACCTGAATAACAACAACCTGAAGGATTCAGGAGTGAAGCAGCTGTGTGGTTTTCTGGACAGTCCAGACTGTAGACTGGAGACTCTGGGGTCAGTTCACTGTCTGTTACTGTTGTAGATCTGATATGTTTAATCACCAACTGAATCTAATTCATGTTCATTAATAACTTTATTGTTCCTCAACCTGAAGACAAACACAAACACATTTCAATAACTGTATAACGTTGATAGCTGCATTCCTGGTCAACACACACAGATGAGATCATGTCTTCAGATGCAGGTGTTTGAGGTGTGTTTAGTGTCTGAGCTTCCTGCTGTTTCATCATCATTCAGTCACATTTCATTTGGAGCGAAACCTGCTGTGATCCATGTATCAGTCCATTCTCTCTGAACCACAGCTGCTGGAAGGAGATCACACACCTCACACTGTAACATATTACTGTCTGTAGAAGACATGATGAAGATCCACAATAACACAAGGACAAAGTCACTTAAACATGTCTGAGTAGATTTAATCTACATCTTTTATTCTTTATTCAGGTTGATTGACTGCAGTTTTTCAGATATCAGCTGTGATTCTCTGGGACCAGCTCTGAAGTCCAACCCCTCCCATCTGAAACATCTGGACCTGAGTGACAACAACCTGAAGGATTCAGGAGTGAAGCAGCTGTGTGGTTTTCTGAAGAGTCCAGACTGTAGAGTGGAGACTCTGAGGTCAGTTCACTGTCTGTTACTGTTGTAGATCTGATATGTTTAATCACCAACTGAATGTAATTCATGTTCATTAATAACTTTATTGTTCCTCAAACTGAAGACAAATACAAACACATTTCAATAACTGTATAACGTTGATAGCTGCATTCCTGGTCAACACACACAGATGAGATCATGTGTTCAGATGCAGGTGTTTGAGGTGTGTTTAGTGTCTGAGCTTCCTGCTGTTTCATCATCATTCAGTCACATTTCATTTGGAGTGAAAACTGCTGTGATCCATGTATCAGTCCATTCTCTCTGAACCACAGCTGCTGGAAAGAGATCACACACCTCACACTGTCACATATTACTGTCTGTAGAAGACATGATGAAGATCCACAATAACACAAGGACAAAGTCAGGCAAACATGTCTGAGTAGATTTAATCTACATCTTTTATTCTTTATTCAGATTGTGGAGCTGCAGTTTGTCAGAGATCAGCTGTGATTCTCTGGGACCAGCTCTGAAGTCCAACCCCTCCCATCTGAAACATCTGAACCTGAATAACAACAACCTGAAGGATTCAGGAGTGAAGCAGCTGTGTGGTTTTCTGGAGAGTCCAGACTGTAGACTGGAGACTCTGATGTGAGTTCACTATCTGTTACTGTTGTAGATCTGATATGTTTAATCACCAACTGAATCTAATTCATGTTCATTAATAACTTTATTGTTCCTCAACCTGAAGACAAACACAAACACATTTCAATAACTGTATAATGTTGATAGCTGTATTCCTGGTCAACACACACAGATGAGCTCATGTGTTCAGATGCAGGTGTTTGAGGTGTGTTTAGTGTCTGAGCTTCCTGCTGTTTCATCATCATTCAGTCACATTTCATTTGGAGTGAAACCTGCTGTGATCCATGTATCAGTCCATTCTCTCTGAACCACAGCTGCTGGAAGGAGATCACACACCTCACACTGTCACATATTACTGTCTGTAGAAGACATGATGAAGATCCACAATAACACAAGGACAAAGTCAGTCAAACATGTCTGAGTAGATTTAATCTACATCTTTTATTCTTTATTCAGATTGTGGAGCTGCAGTTTGTCAGAGATCAGCTGTGATTCTCTGGTCTCAGCTCTGAAGTCCAACCCCTCCCATCTGAAACAGCTGGACCTGAATAACAATAACCTGAAGGATTCAGGAGTGAAGCAGCTGTGTGGTTTTCTGGAGAGTCCAGACTGTAGACTGGAGACTCTGAGGTCAGTGCACTGTCTGTGACTGTTGTGTACAGTGTTGGGCAAGTTACTTCAAAAACGTAATACATTAAGGCATTACACTACTACTGCATTACTTTTAAATTATTTTCACCAAAATAAGTGCAAATATAGATATAATTATTCTAAATGTATCTCATTATGCTCCTAGGAGCATATCAACTTAAGAATGTAATAAGTGCAGTAAGGGGCGATTCTAGGGTCAGAGCTTTAGGGGTGCTGAGCATCCTACACCAAAGACTGGAAAGACAACATTAAATGAGAGAACACATCATCCTTTAATGTCAAACTACTGTGTCACAAAGCTATCATTTGGTTTAAAAAGTAAAGAAAAGAAACTGCATTTACAGGGTTCCCGCGGGGTCTTAAAAAGTCTTAAAAGCATTAAATTATTTGGAAATAATACCTTAAAAAGACTTGAAAAAGTCTTGAATTTTGATATCTGGGTCTTAAAATTTGTGCAGTAACTTCTCCGTATCGCATTCTCCTCAAAAGTTTCCATTTGTCAACCACTATTATTTTGATTAAATAACGTAGCCTAAATAAACAGTGGCGGAACCAATAATTGAGAATGAAACGCTGCCCCGGGTCCGAACACGTCACTTTGCTACAGCACTACACAGACACAGACCACAATAATAATAATAATAATAACTTTATTTATATAGCACCTTTCCAAAACAAGTTACAAGGTGCTGTACAAAAACAGAAGAAATAAAACAGGTCAGATGCCTAGCAACAATCATAATAAAACCATCAAGAGAAATAAAATTGGAATTAAAATTTAAAGTTTAAAATCACCCACCCACAACAAAGTAATCATACAATGATAAAACAAAATTATAAAACAAAACTAGACAATTCCCCTGCGGGAAATCGCGAGAGTGATGCAGTGGCCGCAGCAGTCTGCGATACCATGCTATATTGCTGTGATAGTACGATGCTACGATGCTATGATGATGCTACTATGCCAAGATGCTACTACAATGCTATGATGCTAAGATACTAAGATGCTATGATACTAAGATGCTACAAAGCTAAGATACTATGTTGCTACGATGCTAAGATGCTACAATGCAATTATACTAAGATGCTATGATGCTAAGATACTACAATGCATCATAGCAATGTAGCATCATTAAAGCATCATAGCATGGTAGCATCATTAAAGCATCTTAGCATCATAGCATTCAAATAGTCATTTAAGGCCTGGTTCCTACTCACTGGAGTCATGCAGGGTACAACAAACCAAACAGGATGAGGAGGATGCAGTAGGCCTGGCTGAGAGAGAGAGACACTGAGGCCCTGTCCACAAGTAAACGCAAATACGCCAAAACTGAGGTTTTTTTAATCGTTTTGGCCGAGCGTCCAGACGTATCCTGTAAACGCATAGCCCTAAAACGCACTTTTCTGAAAACGGGTCCCAGGGTGGATAAATTTGAAAACGCAGCTCTAGCGTTTCCTTGTGGACACAGAAAAACGAAAACGATGACGTCATCGTATGCGTCCCCCCCCCCGAGCAGCCTTACACCTCCCGTGAGCGAGACGTCTCATAACAACATCAACAACAAAGGCAGACTACATGCTAGTTTTCCTGCTGGAGAAGATATTGAGCCTATTAGGGTTACCAGGGCAAAATATCATGCTCCTGTACCCACCACGCTGAGCAAAAAAGGCGATTTGTAAACAGCGCTCAAGCTTTGTGCGCATGCTCCGCCTCTTCCTCTCCATTTTTGGTGAATTTCTGAAACCGAAACAGCGCCACTTATAGGCCTGGAATAGGAAGTAGCGTTTTCGGTCGAGCAGAAACGGACCCGTGTAGACGCGGATATTTCTTGAAACGATGACGTCGAAAACGGAGAGAAAAAAGATCGTTTTCGTACGTGTGGACAGGGCCTGAGAAGGGTCGTCCTTTATGCTTCGCCTTCTACAAACTGAAGGGCAGGTACAGGCAGCAGACCCCTCCCAGCTCCACCTGAAAGCCAGCATCAAATAAGGAAGAGAGTGGGAGGGATCGTCACACCCCCACCTTTAAGAGGGCTGTCCTCACTAGGATCCCCAGACAAAGAACGAGCAAATCGTAATAATTGATCGTTAATCATAATAATTTTAACAATAAAACTTATTACTCCTACCTGAGCGATTAGTTTAACAGTTTACGGCACAGTCTTACAGTTAGAAAAACATCAATATTAAACTTAACACATCCAGGCTGTAACAAGGAATCAGCGATGAAGTGAAGACCTTCAAAATGTCCTGTTAGTCCAGCTCTTTGTCTCATGTTGGACGTCACTGCAGTCTGTCTGGATCAGCTGGAGGAAAACTATACACAGACAAATAGACATGTCAAATAATGTTATGTAACATACTGAATATAACTCTTATGAGTGTTCAACAGCTCATTATTTATTTAATTAAAAACATCATATTATATTAAATTACTCCAATTATATATATATATACTGTCATTAATGTTGTTACAAGCCATAAACGTTTCCTACTTTATGTGATGGAATAATATATTTTTCAGTTTGACACAGTTTTAGTGGCTAACCCTACTAGCCTCCGCGTTAGCTCGCGGTTAACTCCCGCGGCTAACTCGCGGTTAAGTCCCGCGGGTCCGCGGTTAAATCCCGGTTAGCTCGCGGTTAAGTCCCGGTTAGTTCGTGGTTAAATCCCGGTTAGCTTGCGGTTAGCTCGAGGCTAGCTCGCGGTTAGCTCGAGGCTAGCTCGCGGTTAGCTCGAGGCTAACTCCGCGGTTTAGTCCGCGGCGGTTAGCTAGCTGCTAGCTCCGCTAGCTCGCTAACATACATGAGCTATG
Organism: Chelon labrosus; assembly: GCF_963514085.1. Classification (NCBI taxonomy): domain Eukaryota; kingdom Metazoa; phylum Chordata; class Actinopteri; order Mugiliformes; family Mugilidae; genus Chelon; species Chelon labrosus. The sequence continues at coordinate 28,693,091 of NC_140348.1, forward strand.
TTGGAAGGCTAGCCTAAGGCTAAAACATTGGGCGGCGAGTAGTTAACTTCTATTAACAGTTCAGCTATGTTGGGCACAAACACTTAACATATAAATAATTCTAGAAATTCACTTACCTAATAAAGTGATAGCACCAACAGAGGAGGGAGGGAGAGAGAGAGGGAAGGAGGGAGAGGGAGAGAGAGAGGGAGAGGGAGGGGGGGGGGTCATGGAGTGTTCTGTCTCCCCATTGTAACAGTCTGAGAGTCCCTAATGTTTTGTCAGTCTGTGTCTGTAATGCTATACTGGGAGGGGAGGTGGGGGGGTTGGAGTGGGGGGGTCATAATGTCAGGTTCTGGCCCCCTACAGTACTGCAGTAATGGTTTGGGGGGTTTTAATGTTTTGGCAGATCCTGTTATCCACTGAGAACTGTTTTCCCGCCTCGGGTCTGGTTGTCATGGCTACCAGGGTCAACTGCTGCTCCTCCTTCTCCCTCTCACCTCTGCCTGAGTCAGAGGGAAAGTGCAGACAAGGATTTGCCCTCCGAACAAATGCTTGTATCTCAAAAACTACAAGTGCTATCGAGAAAACAAACACATCGTGAGCGTCAGCCAAGGGTTTTCTACAATTTAGTGTTGTTGCCACGCGCGTACTGCCAAAATTGTGGCCGTAGTCGTTTTGGAAAGAAAGTATGCGACACGAAAATCGTCGAGAAATCCCTCTCGATTTCCACATACACACACATGGGGAAAAATTCGAAAAGCTGTCGCCGCACTCCTCGCTCAGAGGTGCCTCCAGTCCAAACCGTACGTCCCACACAAATCAAACCAACACCATCTTAAACTGTGGCCACCACATGAGATTGAACCTTTT
>NC_140348.1:28694142-28754142 GCF_963514085.1 Chelon labrosus
TTTTTCAGAATATCACCGAAACTCTGAAGTTAGAGTGAGCATAAGAGGGAGGGATTTTTAATTTTTTTCCCCAGATTTCACCAAACGTAAACTGCGACCCTGACCAAACCGTAAAAGGTATCGAAACGCCGTTTTCAGGAAGAGAAAGCTACACTTCCCGTGCCTCGTACAAACTTCCAAGCAAGTTTCTACTACAAAGCATGGCCGAGTAATCGCTGGACAAAGCCAAGCTGTAAATTTTGGAATGTTGCCGCTTTTTTCGGGCTTCTCCATTCATTTCAATGGGAAATTGATCGCGGTTTTTTCGCGACTATGTCGCGAAAAAATCTTGTTTGAAAGAACTGTATAGAAGCACACCGAGTCCGATCGAGACGCACGTTTTGATGTATTTTGTGTCTGTGTGCGACGAACGGTATTTGAGTTGAAAGGTTTCGAAAATCGCGTAGGAAAAAGTTTAATAAAAAGAAAAAACGTAGTGAAGAACAATAGTTTGCATTGCAGGCACTGCATCACTAACTAGACAATTCCCCTGCGGGAAATCGCGAGAGTGATGCAGTGGCCGCAGCAGTCTGCGATACCACGCTATATTGCTGTGATAGTACGATGCTACGATGCTATGATGATGCTACTATGCCAAGATGCTACAATGCTATGATGCTAAGATACTAAGATGCTATGATACTAAGATGCTACAAAGCTAAGATACTATGTTGCTACGATGCTAAGATGCTACAATGCAATTATACTAAGATGCTATGATGCTTTAATGATCACCTGTTCATATAGTCATAATATAATCCTGGTGAAAATATTTGCGACTTACGTTGCAAATAATTTCATGTTTGACTACAAAAAGTAATGGTCAGGTCAAGACAGGTATGAAAGTATTCGCGACTTACGTCGCGAATGTCTTTACTAAGTAGCATGTCTTTACTACCATGAGCAGCAGCTATAACAAAAAGCACAACTCAAATAGTCATTTAAGGCCTGGTTCCTTCTGACTGGATGGGTGTGAGTTTGATGTCATGCAGGGTACAACAAACCAAACAGGATGAGGAGGATGCAGTAGGCCTGGCTGAGAGAGAGAGACACTGAGAAGGGTCGTCCTTTATGCTTCGCCTTCTACAAACTGAAGGGCAGGTACAGGCAGCAGACCCCTCCCAGCTCCACCTGAAAGCCAGCATCAAATAAGGAAGAGAGTGGGACGGATCTCACTAGGATCCCCAGACAAAGAACGAGCAAATCGTAACAATTGATCGTTAATCATAATAATTTTAACAATAAAACTCATTACTCCTACCTGAGCAATAGTTTAACAGTTTACGGCACAGTTTTACAGTTAGAAAAACAATAATATTAAACTTAACACATCCAGGCTGTAACAAGGAATCAGCGATGAAGTGAAGACCTTCAAATTGTCCTGCGAGTCCAGCTCTTTGTCTCATGTTGGACATCACTGCAGTCTGTCTGGATCAGCTGGAGGAAAACTATAGGCAGACAAACAGACATGTCAAATAATGTTATGTAACATACTTAATATAACTCTTATGAGTGTTCAACAGCTCATTATTTATTTAATTAAAAACATCACATTATATTCAATTACTCCAATTATATATATATACTGTCATTAATGTTGTTGCAAGCCATAAATGTTTCCTACTTTATGTGGTGGAATAATATATTTTTCAGTTTGACACAGTTTCATTTAAAAATATCTTCCCTTTAAATTGCAAAACTTCAACATTATTACTGTGATAAGCACCCGCTAGCAAGGCGGCGAATTAGCCGGCGGCTAACCCCACTAGCCTCCGCGTTAGCTCACGGCTAACTGCCGCGGCTAATTCGTGTTTAACTCCCGCGGGTCCGCGGTTGAATCCCGGTTAGCTAGCGGTTAGCTAGCGGTTAGCTCGAGGCTAACTCCGCGGTTGAGTCCGCGGCGTTAAGGTAGCGGCTAGCTAGCTCCGTTAGCTCCGCTAGCTTGCTAACATACATGCGCTATGCTGGAAGGCTAGTCGTCGGCTAAATCACTGGGCGGCTAGTCGTTTTAATGTTTTGGCAGATCATGTTTTCCACTGAGAGCTCTTTTCCCGCCTCTCGTCCCCTGCAGCTGCCTGTGTGAACGTGTGTAAGCTGGTTGGGGTCTGGTTGTCATGGCTACCAGGGTCAACTGCTCTTGTTAGAATGTCAGTTGGAAGACGGGGAGAGAGAGAGAGAAAATGCTGAAATATCGCCTCGAACAGGAAGGACTTGTGGCCAAACCGTATTTCCAATCATTGAACCGACTTAACTTTGGGCATCTTGAGGCTTTCCTGAACGTCTACATATGTAATTTGTGGGTAAAATGAAGAAATGTGACCTATTTAAAGTGATTCAAAGAAAGGTTACTTCTGCTTTCCTCCAGAAATTTCCCTGCCTTTTTAACATGGCAGCCTATGGAGCTGTGGATGGGTGTTGCTGGCGCATCTTTGTGTCTGACGCCAAAACTATAAGACTTACAGCTTTAGCAGACGAATTTGAGTGAGAAGACAAATTTTCCTACGTTTCTATGTATAAATTATGTCTGTCGTGTGAAATTTGTGGCCACGGGAGCAGTTTCTGTACAGTTTTTTGACTAATTTTCGTCTCCCCTCCTCACTCTAGCTGATGATGTCATCCACTCTAGCACAAACATTCCGCGCAATACACACCCATTATAAACCCTGAAATTTGAGTAAAAACCTACACAACTCTGAGGCTTCATAGTTTAAAAACGGTAAAAGTTGTCGATAAGTGAAGTGAATCTCTGAAGAGAAGGCAAGAGTACCTACGTTTTAAAGTTGAAATGAAGTCTCTCGGTTAAAGTATGCCAGAGCAGTTCATTGTTGAAAATGTCTGTTGAATTTTTTTTTTTTTCGGGCTTCTCCATTCATTTCAATTGGGAAATTTGTCGCGAAAAAATCTTGTTTGGAAGAACTGTATAGAAGCACACCGAGTCCGATCGAGACGCACGTTTTGATGTATTTTGACCTGTGTGCGACGAACGGTATTTGAGTTGAAAAGTTTCGAAAATCCGTAGGAAAAAGTTTAATAATAAGAAGAAAAAACGTAGTGAAGAACAATAGTTTGCAGTGCTTCGCTTTGCTATGAGGGGGTCAATAGTTTGCATTGCAGGCACTGCATCACTAATTAAGAAAAGGCCAATCGATAAAGGTGAGTTTTAAGAAGAGATTTAAAAGAAGCCACTGAGCTCGCCTGCCTGAGATCGCCGGGCAGGGAGTTCCACAGCTGTGGAGCATGGACAGCAAAGGCCCGGTCACCTTTAGTGACAAGACGGGACCTCGGGACCGTAAGCAGGGCTGCGCCGGCGGATCTCAGGCAGCGTTCAGGCTCGTATGATAAAAGCAGGTCACGGATGTAGGCAGGAGCCTGACCATGCAGGGCTTTAAAAACAAGTAGTAAAATCTTAAAATCAATTCTAAAACTCACGGGCAGCCAGTGGAGAGTGGCGAGTGTTGGGGAAATATGATCACTTCTCTTAGTGCCTGTTAAAAGCCTGGCAGCTGCATTTTGGATGAGTTGCAGTCTTCGTATGTTTCCCTTGCTGATCCCAGCGTACAGAGCATTGCAGTAGTCAAGTCGTGACGATATAAAAGCATGGACAACCTTCTCCAAGTCAGCAAAACAGAGGAAAGGACGGATTTTTGCTAGCTGTCTCAGCTGCCCAAAACAGGATTGTACAACCTTGGTTACCTGTGAGTCAAATGAGAGCTCAGAATCGAAAATGACACCAAGGTTGCGAGCCTCTTTCTGGAGACAGAGGGGAGAGGGGAGACTGTCGGGAATGCAGGTGCTGGAGCTAGGTGGAGTGAAAAGGATGACCTCTGTTTTTGATTCGTTTAGCTGGAGAAAGTTGTTGGACATCCATGTTTTTATATCTGTCAGGTATGAAAGAGTGTGGGAAACATCTGAAGAGCCAGGTTTTAGTGGAACATATAACTGGGTGTCATCCGCATATAAATGAAAGTTTATGTTGTGTCTTTGAATAATTCTCCCCAGGGGTAGCATCAGAGGTGTCAAGTAACGAAGTACAAATACTTCGTTACTGTACTTAAGTAGATTTTTCAGGTATCTGTACTTTACTTGACTATTTCTTTTTCTGACGACTTTTTACTTTTACTCCCTACATTTCTACACAAATATCTGTACTTTCTACTCCTTACATTTGAAAAACAAGCTCGTTACTTTTTTAACCTCCACGTAAAAGACGTGACATGATCGGACATGACCAGAGCATCGGACTAGAGAAGGAAAGTCGACGATGCGCTTCCTGTGTTCTTCTTCTACTGTTTTGAACAGGCAGCCTGTTGGTTAGTTTGAGCTCTGCTGCCACCTAGTGACTGGAAGCTTGTTTATCGTTCAAGCATCAATAAAGACAGTAATACTGAAAGTCCACCTGACCCCACTATTTGAGAACTACTGGTCTAATGTGAAACAAACAAATTCAGGTATGGTGTGGTTTCTGTTGCTATCATTAGATTTTTGAGGATTTTTTGGAAGCTAGTTTACAACATTAGCAATGCTATGGAAACACACCTTTTGATAGTTTATAGCTAACACTAGCTAGCGGTTTAAAAACAACAACCCAATAACCCTCAATTTATTATTAAAAATTATTCAGATGTTCATGCAGGACATCTGGTCAATTCAGTCTAGATTATTCTGCTAGAACTTTTTCATTTTGCAAAATTAACGGATGAATTCTTTCATTAATGGCAAAATCATTTTTACTTTTTACTTAAGTACATTTCAGAGCCTGTACTTTCTTACTTTTACTTGAGTAAAGGAGTTGAATCAGTACTTTTACTTTTACCAGAGTATTTTTTTACACAAGTATCCGTACTTTTACTTAAGTACAGAATGTGAATACTTTTGACACCTCTGGGTAGCATATAAATAGAGAAAAGCAGGGGCCCCAAAATCGACCCCTGGGGGACCCTACAGGACAGGGGAGCACAAGCAACAAGCCAAGCAGAAGCGCGAAAAATCAAAGAAAAATCTTAGCAGAACACAAGAAAGTTTGACTAACGCCGTTATGTTGTTTTTTAACATTTATTTTCGTTACCTAGCTACCCATTTCATGCTGGGGTTATGGGGAAATGTAAATTTAATGAAGCGTGGTGAGATAAACAAGCATTTTGTCACTGGTTAAAACTGGTGGACGACAATGTATTCGAGGCTTTTTGCACAGTATGCAAAAAAAAGACTCAGCTTGGTACAATGGGCGTGAAGGCTTTGGAGTCTCATGCCAAGTCGTCCAAGCACATCAATTCTGTCAAAGGGAAGGAACAAACTCCTTCCATCGCCGGAGTGTTTCAACCTGCTAACGTTAGCAAGCTAGCTATTAACACGCCTGAAGCAGAAGCAGCAGATAACGTTAACCAGCCAGCTGCTAGTGCTAGCACAGCCCCTCCAGTTACGACCGCAACTAACGTTAGAGTGGATCTGCGCACAGCTTTTGGGTCCACACCAACAATGAAAGCAGAGGTGTTGTGGACTCTTAACACCATCGCCAAACACCAGTCCTACAATGGAAATGAGGGTATTTCAGAGCTTTTCAAGAGCATGTTCCCCCGATTCCGACATCGCTACCATGTTTACTTGTGGTCCCGACAAAACGGCGTACATAGCCAAGTTTGGTTTAGCTGTTCACATCAAAGAGGAACTGGTATCCAAAGTCAACAAATTGCCGTTCATTCTTATGTTCGATGAGAGCCTCAACGAGACTACAAAAAACAAACAGCTGGATGTGCATGTCCGCTTCTGGGACGAGGGACAGGTTCAGTCCAGATACCTGGGCTCCCAGTTTATGGGACATTCCACTGCACAAGACCTGCTGTCACATCTCAAAGTAAGCATAAACTTTTTTACTCTAAATGTTTCTCAATTCATATTGATATCATTTTTTGGGCATACACCGTCCTGTAAAAGCAATGTCACATGACCAATTAGGTACTTCCCTTAACAATGTTCATGTTTTATGTTTATGTACTTGGCAGACACTTTTATCCAAAGTGACATACATATAAAATACATAAGCAATCACTATCAAAATTCTAATCACTTATGGAAAGAATGTTGTTAGTACAAGAAGAATACATAAATGGTCGTCTGTAAGGTCCCTAATCAGTCCTTTTTCATAGCACAGATGCACAGGTGAACAGATGTGTCATGTACTCAAAAAATGTTGGAATTGATTCAGTCAATTTTTTTGCTCTTTTGAAATTCTAAAACGTCACTGACCCAAGTATACAACTGTGCATTATAGTGTGTGTGTGTGTGTGTGTGTGTCTAACAATGTGTGCTGCTCATCTAACCCTCTTATCTTGAGTAATCAAATGCAACCCTTTTTTCAGGAATGTATGGACAAACTGGACCTCAGACACTTGGTGTCCATTTCAATGGATGGGCCCAGTGTGAACTGGAAACTCTTCAACCTTTTCCAGAAAGATCAAGCTGAGCAGTACGGAGGTGAGGAGTTTATAATGCTATTACTGTGTGTGTGGGTGAGTGTGTATATGATCCATTAGTAATTATAAAAATTCATTTTATTTGTAGTGCACTTTACATTGAATAAACAATTTCAAAGTGCTACAGAGCATTGCTCCAGAGAATTTGGTTTCTAATATCAAGTTTGCAATGAAACCTTCAGGTGTTCAGCTCATTTGTGTGGGGAGCTGTGGCCTACACACGCTACACAACGCATTCAAGTGTGGGTTCACTGCATGGCAGCTGGACAAGTTGCTGAGAGCAATGCACACATTGTTTCACAATGTGCCTGCCAGGAGAGAGGATTACATCACCGTAACCAAGTCCAGTGTGTTCCCCCTGTCTTTCTGTGCCCATTGTTGGGTAGAAAACCTTCCGGTTGTGGAGAGAGCCTTGGCAGTCTGGCCATCACTTCTCCTGTACATGGAAGCTGTGAAAACAAAGAGACTCTCGAACCCTGGAACAGGTAGGCCCTTCTTAAATGCTGTGAATAGGTCTGTGACTGTGTCCTAACCCTGGTGGTGGTATGGCCTTGTCATAATTTTTGTAATATATGGCTAAGTTGAAATTGTCCTGCCTCTCTGTCTGTCTGTCTCTTTCTCAGCATCCTATGACACAGTTGCAGCAGCCATAAAGGATCCACTCATCTTGGCCAAATTGCAGTTCTACGCAGCACTTGCCAGGACCTTCACTCCCTTCCTGAAAAAATATCAGACAGATAAGCCTGTGCTCCCATTCCTCCCCAAGGACCTGACCAAGTTGATGATGGTAATAATTTACTTAACGTTATAATAACCACTGATTGGGCTCAATTGATACATTTTGACAATATGGGGTTTGTGGTTAGGATGTGTAAAAATTGTGGCTACATTGTGCATCATCATCAGACAATTTGATGTTGGTGATTAATGTGCCGCACCAGACATTTTTGTGTTTGTCTGTTGACAGAGTCTACTCAGACGCTTCATAAAGAGAGAAGTCCTCCACGATATCACTGCCCTGCAGCTGACCAAACTGGATGTCACAGACAAGACCATCTGGCTCAGCCCACAAGACATCAGCATTGGTCTAGGTGCAGAGTCAGTCCTTAAGATAGTGTGATGTTTTCAAAAGATTGTTTTACAAATGGTTAGGCTGAACCAGGTCATTGAAGACATGTTTTATATGCATGGCTAATTTCTCTCTCTAGAGCATCAAAGGTGCAGAGCTCAGGGTGCTAGAGTTCAAGAGAGAGTGCATGCAGGGACTGTGTAACATCATCAGGAAAGTGCAGGACAAGAGCCCCCTCAAGTATCTGACTGTTAGGCAGTTGGTGTGCTTGGATCCGTCAGTAATGTACAGAGAACCCGAAAGATGCAGGAATCACATGAAAGGGCTGGTTCAGAGGTTTCTCCAGGACAAACAGCTAACTGATACTTCTGCAGGTAGGAATAAGAGAGGCAAATTATATACGGTTGAACGTGGATTCTCCATCAATAAAGAGGTGGAGTCAGATAACTTGGAGGAGGACACTGTGGTCACACGGAGACTACAACATGGAGGTGTTACCAAGGTAAGATGACCCCTGCCTGGACTAGTAATATGCTGTTGACTTAAAAGTTGATAGAATCAACATAGTTGATCTCTTGAGTTTGTCACCGACTCTGGTTCTCTTTTCCCAACCCGATACCCAGGTTCCACTCAGTAAACAGCTACTGGCAAGTGTAGCAAGAGCAAGGACAAGGTATCATACCCATCTTGAGACCAACAGAAAGAACAGGGAGGCAAAAGACCAGGCTCTCAAGAGGAAGGAGGCATAGGACTGTCTTCAGGAGCTGAAGGTGAAGAAGAGACGCATGCAGGAGGTATCTGAGGGTCTGGCTAGGGATGCGGACAGGCTGGCTGAGGAGGCTGAAGCGAAGGCAGGGAGCAAAATGGCTGACCTGATCACCAGGTCCAACATCCTGCGGAGAGGCCATAAGGAGAAGTTGGCAGAACTGGCTCTCCTTGATAAAGAGATCACTGCTAAGAGTGCAGAGCTTAGGAGTTGACTGTGTGATCTTAATTGTATTTATTGTTGAGTTTATTTTCATTGTTTGTTGTTCAAGAGTCTCTCTACTCCCCATATTCCCAGCATGGAATAAGTAGCTAGCTAACATAACCAATGTTAAAAAACAACTTAACTGTGTTAGGCAAACTTTTTTGTGGTCTGCTGAAATTTTCTTTGATTTTTCACACCTCTGTGAAAAATCTGTCTGTGGTCTGTGCTGTGGTGTTGTAGCGTAAGTACTCACTACTATGCTGCAATATTACATCATTCTTCCATAATGCTTTACACAGTCCACATTTTCACATTTGTTTGAGAAATAAATGAACAAATAAAAAAAAAATGTTTTTCTTTGCCGGTAGGTCTGTGAAATATGCCGTGAAATAGGTATTAAGTTTTTATATAAATGGTCTTAAAAAGACTTGAATTTGACTTGAAGAAACCTGTAGGAACCCTGATTTAAATGAGAAGATGAGGTAGGAACAATAAGTGCAAAACAAACTTAAGGTCAACAAACGTCAAAAAAGCAACCCCTAGAAAGTTAACCTCCTGACTACCAGGAAAAAAAAAAATATTATCCAATGACAATTTTTTTTTAATTCCCCAATATTTGAAAGGTAATTAGAATGCTGAAAGAAATTTAAATAAGTTTTTATTTTTAAAATTTCATATAACTGATGGATGACATTTTCCTTAATGAGAAATAGCCCACCCAGCAAAAACACGTTGAAAAGACGTTTAAAAGATGTCATCGCGTTACGTCTAAACAACGTCTGGATTTAGTTGAAAAGTGAAAGGTAAAAAATCGTCATTTTCATGCCGTCTATAAGACGTCTCCATAGAGACGTCTCCCTGCGGTCTTAATTTGGTTGAAAAGTGAAAGGTAAAAAGTCGTCATTTTCATGTCGTCTATAAGACGTCTCCATAGAGACGTCTCCGTGCGGTCTTAATTTGGTTGAAAAGTGAAAGGTAAAAAGTCGTCATTTTAATGTCATCTAAAATATGTCTCTATAGAGACGTCCCTGTGCGGTCTTAATTTGGTTGAAAATGTAAAACTCTTCAAGCTCAAAATTATACACTACACCCAAATGTACAGTTCAAACATTTAATAACAAAACACTTCCCATGCATGAAAATTATAAACAAAAGTCGCCACTGCTCATTTCGCTTTACGCCACCACCGGAGCGCCCAGACGCATGTCCGAGGTGGGCATGAAAAATCTCATCTGTTGCCTTGTTGTTCCATTTTTTCACTGCAGCTGCAATGACAAAGAAAAACTGTTTTTAACAACACAATTGATCAGACAATAAACGTTTACATTAAAGGGGAACTACTGTTTTTTTTTTTTTTGTTTTTTTTTTTACAACCTGGTTTCCAGCATAAAATACCATCGTTTACTCACCAATATCACTTTCATTCGCACTTGTTCAGAATTTAATTAGATCAGCGTATATCCATGTAGCGGGGGTGCCAAGGGCACCGAGACGCAGCCTCTAAATGACGTTATCTGCCGTGAAACTCATTCATTTCACCAATATTTTGTTATGATACGCTAGTGCTACCTGTTATCATCATTTACCGGATGGTGTCTTTTGACCTGGACGATGTCATCTCTGAGCTGCTCGCGCACCCGCTACAGTCGGCCAGTTTACCACCGTAGTGAAGTTAGTTTTAAGTTGGATATTCGACCGACATTCGCTCTGGGTAAACCTCTTTTGCTACGGATACAGTATCTCCGTGTGTTTACTGTATAGTCTGCAGTAAGGGTACACTTGAAATGTTGGAGTGGCTTGCTCGGAGTCGCACTGTTCCCGTAGCGAAAAAGAGATTTACCGAATGTCTGTCGAATATTCAACTTAAAACTAACTTCACCGTGGTGCCGCACCGGCCGAACATGGAGGCTAGTGCTGCCGCGCACTTACCCAGAGGATTAGCAACTGTACTATGTTTCTGACACATTAACTAGATAAAATCATTACAGAAGACCTTGCCCCTGGGACAAATAAAGTTTCCTGAATCTGAAGTCACCGCGGATTTGGAAATGATGTTGTTTCAGTATATTTTCATTAGGCATCCAAAAACTACAGGAAAATAAATAATAAATAATAATAAAACAGGGAACATACCTCTTTTTTGTTTTTCTCCGTTCCTCTTCTGTCTCTCAGCTCCTGCTCCTCTCCAGCTCAAACCGGTTCTTTTCGCGGGCTTTACAACTACGTAAGGAGGTATAACCAATGAGAGTGTGGGAACGAACACAAGTTGAGGGCTGGCCAATGAGAGCTGCGCTCTGCCCACGGTCCCACGTGACCAGTGGAAACACCCAGACTGCTTAACGTTTTTATTTTGATTAAACTTTTTTTGGGCTAAATTTGGACTGGACAAGACAGACTAAACAAAACCCAATTTTCAACAACTATTTTTGGGCTAAATTTGGACTGGACAAGACGGACTAAACACAGCCCAATTCTCAACGACTATTTTTGGGCTAAATTTGGACTGAAGAAAGACGACTGACCGAACAGATTTAGCCCAAAAAACAACGTCTAAATGACGTCCGGTGTTTGGTGGGAGAAAGGTACCAAAGCCCCACCCCTTTACATTTGTTATCATTGCAAAAGCTGTAAATGTCCTCTGCAGATAGACAGTATTAATGTTAAACCTTGGCTTTAACATCAACACATATGCACAAACCAAAAGCTTAATATAAACTGTGGACAGTGGTTGATTGACAACCTGCATTATTAGCTTACCAGAGAGAGAAAAAAAAACGTCAGCTAGTAAACTCCTACTGAACAATAACAACAACAGTAAAAGTTAGGGCTGTTGCTAATGACTGGAATGTGATGGTGCTGAGTGATAAAGTAAATAGATCGTTTGGTAACTTATAGGAGCCACGCCCCTCAGGTGGTCAGCCAAACCTAAGGTGTGTGCGCTGCGTGCGTGGGGGAGGGAGGGGTAAACGAGAGAGGTGGATCATACCACTTTGGGGGGGGGGGGCTCTTTAAAATATTTTTAAACCACATACTTTCTTCGATTGTGCTATTTTTCTCATCTTATCATAGGCAAGCCCTTTTAAAATAAAACAACCAATTTTTTTAACTTTTATTTTTAGGGGTGCTGGGACAAAACGGGCTAGACGCGCATATGGGCGCAGTGATGGGTCGTAATGCAATACAAGGAACAATCATAGCCAGAATTTAGTTAAAAACAGACCTTTAAGTGCTTTGTCTCCTCTTTCGTCAGTTTGCTTTCTTTTCACTAACTTAATGTTAGCGTGGCACCGGTCTAAATGTTTTATTGGTTGAAAATAATGAGAGTATGTTCATCTCGAAAATGTACTGTCCGATGTCGAGCCTGCTACAGCCGTACAGGAAGAAACATTTTACAATTTGTGCAGAATTTTTCTCCTCTGCTGAACTCGCGGTGTTATTGGCGATAGTATAAAAACAAAACACGACTTAATTTCGGGTTAAAATGCATTGTAACGCGCGTTACTGACCTTTGTACCGAGTAAAATATGACCCTTTTTTTTTTGGAATGCCTTACATTACCGCGTTACGTCAAAAAGGAATACATTACAGTAATTACAGTACTTTTGTAACGCGTTACTCCCAACACTGATTGTAGATGTGATATGTTTAATCACCAACTGAATCTAATTCAATAAATGTCCTTTAGTTCAAGATGAATGTTTGTATCAGAAACTGTAGAAAATGTCCACTGTTAGTTGTTAAAGTCAATGAAGCTTAAAGGCTGTTAGGACACAGTAATATTGAGCTGCACATTTAAAACCTGAACACATCTCATTGAATTATTTATGATTTAATCTACATCTTTTATTCTTTATTCAGATTGAAGAGCTGCAGTTTGTCAGAGAACAGCTGTGATTCTCTGGGACCAGCTCTGAAGTCCAACCCCTCCCATCTGAAACATCTGGACCTGAGTATCAACAACCTGAAGGATTCAGGAGTGAAGCAGCTGTGTGGTTTTCTGGAGAGTCCAGACTGTAGACTGGAGACTCTGGGGTCAGTTCACTGTCTGTTACTGTTGTAGATCTGATATGTTTAATCGCTAACTGAATCTAATTCATGTTCATTAATAACTTTATTGTTCCTCAACTTGAAGACAAACACAAACACATTTCAATAACTGTATAATGCTGATAGCTGCATTCCTGGTCAACACACACAGATGAGATCATGTCTTCAGATGCAGGTGTTTGAGGTGTGTTTAGTGTCTGAGCTTCCTGCTGTTTCATCATCATTCAGTCACATTTCATTTGGAGTGAAACCTGCTGTGATCCATGTATCAGTCCATTCTCTCTGAACCACAGCTGCTGGAAGGAGATCACACACCTCACACTGTCACATATTACTGTCTGTAGAAGACATGATGAAGATCCACAATAACACAAGGACAAAGTCAGTCAAACATGTCTGAGTAGATTTAATATACATCTTTTATTCTTTATCCAGATTGGACAGCTGCAGTTTGTCAGAGATCAGCTGTGATTCTCTGGTCTCAGCTCTGAAGTCCAACCCCTCCCATCTGAAACATCTGAACCTGGATAACAATAACCTGAAGGATTCAGGAGTGAAGCAGCTGTGTGGTTTTCTGGAGAGTCCAGACTGTAGACTGGAGACTCTGAGGTCAATGCACTGTCTGTTACTGTTGTATACAGTGTTGAGCAAGTTACTTCAAAACGTAATACATTATGTATTACTTTTTACTGTCATTTCAAAGGAATTCATGACATTATAATATTACCGTCTCTGAATTGTAATGCATTACACTACTACTGCATTACGTTTAAGTTACTTTCACCAAAATAACTGCAAATATATATACATACTTATTCTAAATGTATCTCATTATGCTCCTAGGGGCATAACAACTGAAGAATGTATTGGGTGCAGTAAGGGGCGATTCTAGGGTCAGAGCTTTAGGGGTGCTGAGCATCCTCCACCAAAGACTGGAAAGACAACATTAAATGAGAGAACACATCATCCTTAAATGTGAAACTACTGTGTCACAAAGCTATCATTTGGTTTAAAAAATAAAGAAAAGAAACTGTATTTAAATGAGAAGATGAGGTAGGAACAATAAGTGCAAAACAAACTTAAGGTCAATAAATGTCAAAAAAGCAACCCCTAGCAAGCTAACCTCCTGACTACCAGAAAAAAAAATATTATCCAATCACAATTTTTTTAATTCCCCAATATTTGAAAGATAATTAGAATGCTGAAAAAAAAATTTAAATAAGTTTTTATTTTTAAGAATTCATATAACTGATGGATGACATTTTCCTTAATGAGAAAGAGAAATGTACCAAAGCCCCACCCCTTTACATTTGTTATCATTGCAAAAGCTGTAAATGTGCTTTGTAGATAGGCAGTATTAGTCTTAAACCTTGGCTTTAACATCAACACATATGCACAAACCAAAAGCTTAATATAAACTGTGAACAGTGGTTGATTGACAACCTGCACTATTAGTTTACCAGAGAGAGAAAAAACAAGGTCAGCTAGTAAACTCCTACTGAACAATAACAACAACAGTAAAAGTTAGGACTGTTGCTAATGACTGTAATGTGGTGGTGCTGAGTGATAAAGTAAATAGATCATTTGGTAACTTATAGAAGCCACGCCCCTCAGGTGGTCAGCCAAACCTAAGGTGTGTGCGTGCTGCCTGCGTGGGGGAGGGAGGGGTAAACGAGAGAGGTGGATCATACCACTGGGGGGGGGGGGGGGGGGTTCTCGTTAAGATATTATCTTTAAACTACATTCTTTCTTCGATTGTGCTATTTTTGTCATCTTATCATAGACAAACACCTTTTAAAATAAAACAAGCATTTTTTTTTATTTTTAGGGGTGCTGGGACAAAGTTTAGGGGTGCTGGGACAAAACGGGCTACACGTGCATATGGGCGCAGTGATGGCTTGTAATGCAATACAAGGAACAATCACAGCCAGAATTTAGTTAAAAACAGACCTTTAACTGCTTTGTATCCGCTTTCGTCCTCAGTTTGCTGTCTTTTCACTAACTTAATGTTAGCGTGGCACCGGTCTAAATGTTTCGTTGGATGAAAATAATGAGAGTATGTTCATGTCGAAAATGTACTGTACGACGTCGAGCCTGCTACAGCCATACAGGAAGAAACGTTTTACAATTTGCGCTGAATCTTTCTCCTCTGCTGATCTCGAGGTGTTATTGGCTTTAGTATGAAAACAAAACACAACTTAATTTTGGGTTAAAATGCATTGTAATGCGCGTTACTGACCTTTGTACCGACTAAAATATGACCCTTTTTTTTTTGGAATGCCTTACATTACCGCGTTACGTCAAAAAGGAATACATTACAGTAATTACAGTACTTTTGTAATGCGTTACTCCCAACACTGGTTGTAGATCTGATATGTTTAATCACCAACTGAATCTAATTCAATAAATGTCCTCTAGTTCAATACGAGTGTTTGTATCAGAAACTGTAGAAAATGTCCACTGTTAGTTGTTAAAGTCAATGAAGCTTAAAGGCTGTTAGGACACAGTAATGTTGAGCTGCACATTTAAAACCTGAACACAACTGATTGAATTATTCATGATTTAATCTACATCTTTTATTGTTTATTCAGATTGATGAGATGCAGTTTGTCAGAGATCAGCTGTGATTCTCTGGGACCAGCTCTGAAGTCCAACCCCTCCCATCTGAAACATCTGAACCTGAGTATCAACAACCTGAAGAATTCAGGAGTGAAGCAGCTGTGTGGTTTTCTGGAGAGTCCAGACTGTAGACTGGAGACTCTGAGGTCAGTTCACTGTCTGTTACTGTTGTAGATCTGATATGTTTAATCACCAACTGAATCTTATTCATGTTCATTAATAACTTTATTGTTCCTCAACCTGAAGACAAACACAAACACATTTCAATAATTCAATTCAATTCAATTTTATTTATATAGCGTCAATAACAATACAAATCGTCTCAAGACGCTTTACAAAAACCCGGCCTGAAACCCCCAGAGCAAGCCTGAAGGCAACGGTGGCAAGGAAAAACTCCCTTTTAACAGGAAGAAACCTCGAGCAGAACCCAGCTCATATGGAGGGACCCATCTGCCTAAGGCCAGCCGGGTACAGACAGAAGAAAGAGAGAAGAGAACAGCAAAGAGAGAAGAGAAGAGAACAGCAAGATAAACATACATCTGTCATAGATACACATATCTGACTAAAGTGTACATGTGGAATCTTATGATACAAACTGATGATGTTACATGACAGTTTGAAAATGTAAGAGGAATCATAGGCAGGTTGGAGAATTGTTCATTCAGGTAGGAGTGGATAACTGCAGGATTCCATGAAGACTAGGCAGGCTGATGAGACCACGACAACAGATGTAGTATAGAGCTCCACAGGAAACACACCACTCCAGGCCAGAGATACTCACAAGAAGAGGGGGGAAGGGGGGGAAGGGGGGTGGGACACACACAGCAGTAAACATTCTACATAGTAATAGCACAGAATTGTATGACTAGTAGTATATAGGAGATTAGAGGGCAAGAGCTCTGTGCCAGAGAAAAGAAAGTGGAGGATGCGAGAGAGGAGAGAGAAGAAAGAAGGAGGACATGTGTTTGGTGCATCGTCCCCCAGCAGCCTAGGCCTATAGCAGCATAACTAAGGGATGGTTTAGTCCAGCCCTAACTATAAGCCTGATCAAAAAGGAAAGTCTTAAGCCTGACCTTAAAAATAGAGAGAGTGTCTGCCTCCCGAACCCAAACTGGGAGCTGGTTCCATAGGAGAGGAGCCTGATAGCTGAAAGCTCTACCTCCCATTTTACTTTTTGAAATTCTAGGAACCACAAGTAGGCCTGCACTTTCAGACCGAAGTGATCTGCTGGGATGATATGGTACAATAAGGTCTTTAAGATACGATGGAGCTAGGCCTTTAAGGGCCTTGTATGTAAGGAGGAGGATTTTAAATTCTATTCTAGACTTTAAAGGGAGCCAGTGAAGAGAAGCTAAAACTGGAGTAATATGATCTCTCTTGTTAATTCCTGTCAATGCTCTTGCTGCGGCATTTTGAATCAACTGGAGGCTTTTTAAAGAGCTATTTGGACAGCCAGACAGTAATGAATTACAATAATCCAGTCTGGACGACACAAATGCATGAACTAGTTTTTCAGCATCACTCTGAGACAGGATGTTCCTAATTTTGACGATATTACGCAGGTGAAAGAAGGCAGTCCTGGTCACTTGCTTTATGTGACATTTAAAGGACATATCCTCATCAAATATAACGCCAAGGTTTTTTACAGTAGTACTGGAGGCCAAGGTAATGCCATCCAAAGACACCATGTGATTAGATAATGAATCTCTGAGATGCTTAGGACCGAATACAATAA
This sequence comes from Chelon labrosus, assembly GCF_963514085.1. Lineage (NCBI taxonomy): Eukaryota > Metazoa > Chordata > Actinopteri > Mugiliformes > Mugilidae > Chelon > Chelon labrosus. Next base: position 28,711,092 of record NC_140348.1, read on the forward strand.
CTTCTGTTTTGTCTGAGTTTAAGAGTAGGAAATTACAGGTCATCCAAGCCTTTATGTCTTTAAGGCATGCTTGGAGTTTAACCAACTGATTATTTTCATCTGGTTTCATAGACAACACTGTATAATGTTGATAGCTGCATTCCTGGTCAACACACACAGATGAGATCATGTGTTCAGATGCAGGTGTTTGAGGTGTGTTTAGTGTCTGAGCTTCCTGCTGTTTCATCATCATTCAGTCACATTTCATTTGGAGTGAAACCTGCTGTGATCCATGTATCAGTCCATTCTCTCTGAACCACAGCTGCTGGAAGTAGATCACACACCTCACACTGTCACATATTACTGCCTGTATGAAGACATGATGGAGATCCACAATAACACAAGGACTAAGTCAGTCAGACATGTCTGATTAGATTTAATCTACATCTTTTATTCTTTATTCAGATTGATTGACTGCAGTTTGTCAGAGATCAGCTGTGATTCTCTGGGACCAGCTCTGAAGTCCAACCCCTCCCATCTGAAACATCTGGACCTGAGTGACAACAACCTGAAGGATTCAGGAGTGAATCAGCTGTGTGGTTTTCTGGAGAGTCCAGACTTTAGACTGGAGACTCTGGGGTCAGTTCACTGTCTGTTACTGTTGTAGATCTGATATGTTTAATCACCAACTGAATCTAATTCATGTTCTTTAATAACTTTATTGTTCCTCAACCTGAAGACAAACACAAACACATTTCAATAACTGTATAATGTTGATAGCTGCATTCCTGGTCAACACACACAGATGAGATCATGTCTTCAGATGCAGGTGTTTGAGGTGTGTTCAGTGTCTGAGCTTCCTGCTGTTTCATCATCATTCAGTCACATTTCATTTGGAGTGAAACCTGCTGTGATCCATGTATCAGTCCATCCTCTCTGAACCACAGCTGCTGGAAGGAGATCACACACCTCACACTGTCACATATTACTGTCTGTAGAAGACATGATGAAGATCCACAATAACACAAGGACAAAGTCAGTCAAACATGTCTGAGTAGATTTAATCTGCATCTTTTATTCTTTATTCAGATTGAAGAGCTGCAGTTTGTCAGAGATCAGCTGTGATTTTCTGGGACCAGCTCTGAAGTCCAACCCCTCCCATCTGAAACATCTGTACCTGAGTGACAACAACCTGAAGGATTCAGGAGTGAAGCAGCTGTGTGGTTTTCTGGAGAGTCCAGACTGTAGACTGGAGACTTTGAGGTCAGTTCACTGTCTGTTACTGTTGTAGATCTGATATGTTTAATCGCTAACTGAATCTAATTCATGTTCATTAATAACTTTATTGTTCCTCAACCTGAAGAAAAATACATTTCAATAACTGTATAATGTTGATAGCTGCATTCCTGGTCAACACACACAGATGAGATCATGTCTTCAGATGCAAGTGTTTGAGGTGTGTTTAGTGTCTGAGCTTCCTGCTGTTTCATCATCATTCAGTCACATTTCATTTGGAGTGAAACCTGCTGTGATCCATGTATCAGTCCATTCTCTCTGAACCACAGCTGCTGGAAGGAGATCACACACCTCACACTGTCACATATTACTGTCTGTAGAAGACATGATGAAGATCCACAATAACACAAGCACAAAGTCAGTCAAACATGTCTGAGTAGATTTAATCTATATCTTTTATTCTTTATTCAGATTGATTGACTGCAGTTTGTCAGAGATCATCTGTGATTCTCTGGTCTCAGCTCTGAAGTCCAACCCCTCCCATCTGAAACATCTGAACCTGAGTAACAACAACCTGAAGGATTCAGGAGTGAAGCAGCTGTGTGGTTTTCTGGAGAGTCCAGACTGTAGACTGGAGACTCTGAGGTCAGTTCACTGTCTATTACTGTTGTAGACAGTGTTGGGCAAGTTACTTCAAAAACGTAATACATTATGTATTACTTGTTTCTGTCATTTCAAAGTAATTTATTACATTATAATATTACTGTCTCTGAATTGTCAGGCAATACACTACTACTGCATTACTTTTAACTTACTTTCACCAAAATAACTGCAAATATAGATATAATTATTCTAAATGTATCTTATTATGCTCCTTGGGGCATAACAACTGAAGAATGTATTGGGTGCAGTATGGGGCGATTCTAGGGTCAGAGCTTTAGGGGTGCTGAGCATCCTCCACCAAAGACTGGAAAGACAACATTAAATGAGAGAACACATCATCCTTAAATGTGAAACTGCTGTGTCACAAAGCTGTCATTTGGTTTAAAAAATAAAGAAAAGAAACTGCATTTCTATGAGAAGCTGAGGTAGGAACAATAAGTGCAAAACAAACTTAAGGTCAATTAACTGCAGCCCCTAGCAAGCTAACCTCCTGACTACCAGGAAAAAAAATATTATCCAATCAATTTTTTTTTAATTCCCCAATCTTTAAAGGATAATTAGAATGCTGAAAAAAAAATTAAATAAGTTTATTTTTAAGATTTCATATAACTGATGGATGACATTTTCTTAATGAGAAAGAGAAAGGTACCAAAGCCCCACCCCTTTACATTTGTTATCATTGCAAAAGCTGTAAATGTGCTTGGTAGATAGGCAGTATTAGTCTTAAACCTTGGCTTTAACGTCAACACATATGCACAAACCAAAAGCTTAATATAAACTGTGAACAGTGGTTGATTGACAACCTGCACTATTAGCTACCACACAGAGAGAAACACGTCAGCTAGTAAACTCCTACTGAACAATAACAACAACAGGAAAAGTTAGGGCTGTTGCTGATGACTGTAATGTGGTGGTGCTGAGTGATAAAGTAAATAGATCATTTGGTAACTTATAGGAGCCACGCCCCTCAGGTGGTCAGCCAAACCTAAGGTGTGTGCGCACTGCGTGCGTGGGGGAGGGAGGGATAACCGAGAGAGGTGGATCACACCACTGGAGGGGGTCCTGGTTAAAATATTATTTTTAAACCACATACTTTCTTCGATTGTGCTATATTTGTCATCTTTTCATAGACAAAGTCCTTTTAAAATAAAAAATCCATTTTTTTTAACTCTTATTTTTAGGGGTGCTGGGACAAAGTTTTGGGGTGCTGGGACAAAACGGGCTAGACGCACATTTGCGTGCAATGATGGCTCGTAATGCAATACAAGGAACAATCATAGCCAGAATTTAGTTAAAAACAGATCTTTAACTGCTTTGTATCCGCTTTCGTCCTCAGTTTGCTTTCTTTTCACTAACTTAATGTTAGCGTGGCACCGGTCTAAATGTTTCGTTGGATGAAAATAATGAGAGTATGTTCATGTTGAAAATGTACTGTCCGACGTCGAGCCTGCTTCAGCCATACAGAAAGAAACGTTTTACAATTTGCGCTGAATCTTTCTCCTCTGCTGATCTCACGATGTTATTGGCTTTAGTATGAAAACAAAACACAACTTAATTTTGGGTTAAAATGCATTGTAATGCGCTTTACTGACCTTTGTACCGAGTAAAATATTACCCTTTTTTTTTTGGAATGCCTTACATTACTGCGTTACAGCAAGAAGCAGTACATTACAGTAATTACAGTACTTTTGTAACGCGTTACTCCTAACACTGGTTGTAGATCTGATATGTTTAATCACCAACTGAATCTAATTCAATAAATGTCCTCTAGCTCAATACGAGTGTTTGTATCAGAAACTGTAGAAAATGTCCACTGTTAGTTGTTAAAGTCAATGAAGCTTAAAGGCTGTTAGGACACAGTAATGTTGAGCTGCACATTTAAAACCTGAACACATCTGATTGAATTATTCAGGATTTTATCTACATCTTTTATTCTTTATTCAGATTGATGAAATGCAGTTTGTCAGAGATCAACTGTGATTCTCTGGGACCAGCTCTGAAGTCCAACCCCTCCCATCTGAAACATCTGGACCTGAGTATCAACAACGTGAAGGATTCAGGAGTGAAGCAGCTGTGTGGTTTTCTGGAGAGTCGCGACTGTAGACTGGGGACTCTGAGGTCAGTTCACTGTCTGTTACTGTTGTAGATCTGATATGTTTAATCACCAACTGAATCTAACTCATGTTCATTAATAAATTTATTGTTCCTCAAACTGAAGACAAACACAAACACATTTCAATAACTGTATAATGCTGATAGCTGCATTCCTGGTCAACACACACAGATGAGATCATGTGTTCAGATGCAGGTGTTTGAGGTGTGTTTAGTGTCTGAGCTTCCTGCTGTTTCATCATCATTCAGTCACATTTCATTTGGAGTGAAACCTGCTGTGATCCATATATCAGTCCATTCTCTCTGAACCACAGCTGCTGGAAGGAGATCACACACCTCACACTGTCACATATTACTGTCTGTAGAAGATATGATGAAGATCCACAATAACACAAGGACAAACTCAGTCAAACATGTCTGAGTAGATTTAATCTACATATTTTATTCTTTATTCAGATTGATAAGCTGCAGTTTGTCAGAGATCAGCTGTGATTCTCTGGGACCAGCTCTGAAGTCCAACCCCTCCCATCTGAAACATCTGAACCTGAGTATCAACAACCTGAAGGATTCAGGTTGTTGATAAACCATCAACCTGTCTTCTAGATCCAATCCCAACTAAATTGCTCAAAGAAGTTTTTCCATTAATTAACACCTCCATATTGAACCAGATAAATTTATCTTTATTAACAGGATATGTCCCTCAGTCTTTTAAGATTGCTGTAATTAAGCCCTTACTCAAGAAAGCCACTCTAGATCCAGATGTTTTAGCCAACTATAGACCAATCTCCAACCTTCCTTTTATTTCCAAAATTCTAGAAAAAGTTGTTGCTAATCAGTTGTGTGACCACTTAAACAAGAATGGTCTGTTTGAAGAGTTTCAGTCAGGTTTTAGAGTTCATCATAGTACAGAAATAGCTTTGGTTAAAGTTACCAATGATCTCTTCATGGCTTCAGACAGTGGACTTGTCTCTATACTTGTTCTGCTAGATCTTAGTGCTGCATTTGACTCTATTGATCATAATATTTTACTACAGAGACTTGAAAGTGAGGTCAAGATTAAAGGAACTGCATTAGACTGGTTTGAATCCTATCTATCTGACAGATTCCAGTTTGTTCATGTCAATAATGATTCCTCTACTTATACAAAAGTAAGTTATGGAGTTCCTCAGGGTTCTGTGCTAGGACCAATACTCTTCACGTTATACATGTTGCCATTAGGCAAGATTATTAGAAAACATGGCATAAACTTTCATTGCTATGCAGACGACACCCAGCTATATTTATCTATAAAACCAGATGAAAATAATCAGTTGGTTAAACTCCAAGCATGCCTTAAAGACATAAAGGCTTGGATGACCTGTAATTTCCTACTCTTAAACTCAGACAAAACAGAAGTTATTGTATTCGGTCCTAAGCATCTCAGAGATTCATTATCTAATCACATGGTGTCTTTGGATGGCATTACCTTGGCCTCCAGTACTACTGTAAAAAACCTTGGTGTTATATTTGATGAGGATATGTCCTTTAAATGTCACATAAAGCAAGTGACCAGGACTGCCTTCTTTCACCTGCGTAATATCGTCAAAATTAGGAACATCCTGTCTCAGAGTGATGCTGAAAAACTAGTTCATGCATTTGTGTCGTCCAGACTGGATTATTGTAATTCATTACTGTCTGGCTGTCCAAATAGCTCTTTAAAAAGCCTCCAGTTGATTCAAAATGCCGCAGCAAGAGCATTGACAGGAATTAACAAGAGAGATCATATTACTCCAGTTTTAGCTTCTCTTCACTGGCTCCCTTTAAAGTCTAGAATAGAATTTAAAATCCTCCTCCTTACATACAAGGCCCTTAAAGGCCTAGCTCCATCGTATCTTAAAGACCTTATTGTACCATATCATCCCAGCAGATCACTTCGGTCTGAAAGTGCAGGCCTACTTGTGGTTCCTAGAATTTCAAAAAGTAAAATGGGAGGTAGAGCTTTCAGCTATCAGGCTCCTCTCCTGTGGAACCAGCTCCCAGTTTGGGTTCGGGAGGCAGACACTCTCTCTATTTTTAAGGTCAGGCTTAAGACTTTCCTTTTTGATCAGGCTTATAGTTAGGGCTGGACTAAACCATCCCTTAGTTATGCTGCTATAGGCCTAGGCTGCTGGGGGACGATGCACCAAACACATGTCCTCCTTCTTTCTTCTCTCTCCTCTCTCGCATCCTCCACTTTCTTTTCTCTGGCACAGAGCTCTTGCCCTCTAATTTCCTATATACTACTAGTCATACAATTCTGTGCTATTACTATGTAGAATGAATCTAATTCATGTTCATTAATAACTTTATTGTTCCTCAACCTGAAGAAAAATACATTTCAATAACTGTATAATGTTGATAGCTGCATTCCTGGTCAACACACACAGATGAGATCATGTCTTCAGATGCAGGTGTTTGAGGTGTGTTTAGTGTCTGAGCTTCCTGCTGTTTCATCATCATTCAGTCACATTTCATTTGGAGTGAGACCTGCTGTGATCCATGTATCAGTCCATTCTCTCTGAACCACAACTGCTGGAAGGAGATCACACACCTCACACTGTCACATATTACTGTCTGTAGAAGACATGATGAAGATCCACAATAACACAAGGACAAAGTCAGTCAAACATGTCTGAGTAGATTTAATCTACATCTTTTATTCTTTATTCAGATTGATAAGCTGCAGTTTGTCAGAGATCAGCTGTGATTCTCTGGGACCAGCTCTGAAGTCCAACCCCTCCCATCTGAAACTTCTGGACCTGAGTTACAACAACCTGAAGGATTCAGGAGTGAAGCAGCTGTGTGGTTTTCTGGAGAGTCCAGACTGTAGACTGGAGACTCTGAGGTCAGTTCACTGTCTGTTACTGTTGTAGACAATGTTGGGCAAGTTACTTCAAAAACGTAATACATTATGTTTTACTTTTTACTGTCATTTCAAAGGAATTCGTTACATTATAATATTACCGTCTCTGAATTGTAATGCATTACACTTCTACTGCATTACTTTTAAGTTACTTTCACCAAAATAACTGGAAATATATATATATATACTTATTCTAAATGTATCTCATTATGCTCCTGGGGGCATAACAACTGAAGAATGTATTGGGTGCAGTATGGGGCGATTCCAGGGTCAGAGCTTTAGGGGTGCTGAGCATCCTCCACTAAAGACTGGAAAGACAACATTAAATGAGAGAACACATCATCCTTTAATGTCAAACTACTGTGTCACAAAGCTATCATTTGGTTTAAAAAATAAAGAAAAGAAATTTTGTTTAAATGAGAAGATGAGGTAGGAACAATAAGTGCAAAACAAACTTAAGTTCAATAAACGCCAAAAAAGCAACCCCTAGCAAGCTAACCTCCTGACTACCAGGAAAAAAAAATATTATCCAATCACAATTTTTTTAAATTCCCCAATCTTTGTAAGGTAATTAGAATGCTAACTTAAATAAGTTTTTATTTTTAAGATTTCATATAACTGATGGATGACATTTTCCTTAATGAGAAAGAGAAAGGTACCAAAGCCCCACCCCTTTACATTTGTTATCATTGCAAAAGCTGTAAATGTGCTTTGTGGATAGGCAGTATTAGTCTTAAACCTTGGCTTTAACATCAACACATATGCACAAACCAAAAGCTTAATATAAATTGTGGACAGTGGTTGATTGACAAGCTGCACTATTAGTTTACCAGAGAGAGAAAAAACACGTCAGCTAGTAAACTCCTACTGAACAATAACAACAACAGTAAAAGTTAGGGCTGTTGCTAATGACTGGAATGTGTTGGTGCTGAGTGATAAAGTAAATAGATCATTTGGTAACTTATAGGAGCCACGCCCCTCAGGTGGTCAGCCAAACCTAAGGTGTGTGCGCTGCGTGCGTGGGGGAGGGAGGGGTAAACGAGAGAGGTGGATCATACCACTTTGGGGGTGTTCGTTAAAATATTATTGTTAAACCACATACTTTCTTCGATTGTGCTATTTTTGTCATCTTATCATAGACAAACACCTTTTAAAATAAAACAAGCATTTTTTTATTTTTAGGGGTGCTGGGACAAAGTTTAGGGGTGCTGGGACAAAACGGGCTACACGTGCATATGGGTGCAGTGATGGCTTGTAATGCAATACAAGGAACAATCATAGCCAGAATTTAGTTAAAAACAGACCTTCAACTGCTTTGTCTCCGCTTTCGTCCTCAGTTTGCTGTCTTTTCACTAACTTAATGTTAGCGTGGCACCGGTCTAAATGTTTCGTTGGATGAAAATAATGAGAGTATGTCCATCTCCAAAATGTACTGTCCGACGTCGAGCCTGCTTCAGCCATACAGAAAGAAACGTTTTACAATTTGTGCTGAATTTTCTCCTCTGCTGATCTCGCGGTGTTATTGGCGATAGTATAAAAACAAAACACCACTTAATTTCGGGTTAAAATGCATTATAACGCACGTCACTGACCTTTGTACCGAGTAAAATATTACCCTTTTTTTTTGAAAGCCTTACATTACCACGTTACAGCAAGAAGCAATACATTACAGTAATTACAGTACTTTTGTAACGTGTTACTCCTAACACTGGTTGTAGATCTGATATGTTTAATCACCAACTGAATCTAATTCAATAAATGTCCTTTAGTTCAAGACGAGTGTTTGTGTCAGAAACTGTAGAAAATGTCCACTGTTAGTTGTTAAAGTCAATGAAGCTTAAAGGCTGTTAGGTCACAGTAATGTTGAGCTGCACATTTAAAACCTGAACACATCTGATTGAATTATTCAGGATTTAATCTACATCTTTTATTCTTTATTCAGATTGGAGAGCTGCAGTTTATCAGAGATCAGCTGTGATTCTCTGGTCTCAGCTCTGAAGTCCAACCCCTCCCATCTGAAACATCTGAACCTGAGTGACAACAACCTGAAGGATTCAGGGGTGACGCAGCTGTGTGGTTTTCTGGAGAGTCCAGACTGTAGACTAGACACTCTGAGGTCAGTTCACTGTCTGTTACTGTTGTAGATCTGATATGTTTAATCACCAACGGAATCTAATTCATGTTCATTAATAACTTTATTGTTCCTCAACCTGAAGACAAACACAAACACATTTGAATAACTCAATAATGTTGATAGCTGCATTCCTGGTCAACACACACAGATAAGATCATGTGTTCAGATGCAGGTGTTTGAGGTGTGTTTAGTGTCTGAGCTTCCTGCTGTTTCATCATCATTCAGTCACATTTCATTTGGAGTGAAACCTGCTGTGATCCATGTATCAGTCCATTCTCTCTGAACCACAGCTGCTGGAAGGAGATCACACACCTCTCACTGTCACATATTACTGTCTGTAGAAGACATGATGAAGATCCACAATAACACAAGGACAAAGTCAGTCAAACATGTCTGAGTCGATTTAATCTACATCTTTTATTCTTTATCCAGATTGATGAGATGCAGTTTGTCAGAGATCAGCTGTGATTCTCTGGGACCAGCTCTGAAGTCCAACCCCTCCCATCTGAAACATCTGGACTTGAGTGAAAACAACCTGAAGGATTCAGGAGTGAAGCAGCTGTGTGGTTTTCTGGAGAGTCCAGACTGTAGAATGGAGATTCTTGGGTCGGTTCACTCTCTCTTACTGTTGTAGATCTGATATGTTTAATCACCAACTGAATCTAATTCATGTTCATTAATAACTCTATTGTTCCTCAAACTGAAAACAGACACAAACACATTTCAACTGTATAATGTTGATATCTTCATACCTGGTCAACACACACAGATGAGATCATGTGTTCAGATGCAGGTGTTTGAGGTGTGTTTAGTGTCTGAGCTTCCTGCTGTTTCATCATCATTCAGTCACATTTAATTTGGAGTGAAACCTGCTGTGATCCATGTATCAGTCCATTCTCTCTGAACCACAACTGCTGGAAGGAGATCACACACCTCACACTGTCACATATTACTGTCTGTAGAAGACATGATGAAGATCCACAATAACACAAGGACAAAGTCAGTCAAACATGTCTGAGTACATTTAATCTACATCTTTTATTCTTTATTCAGATTGAAGAGCTGCAGTTTGTCAGAGATCATCTGTGATTCTCTGGGACCAGCTCTGAAGTCCAACCCCTCCCATCTGAAATATCTGGACCTGAGTAACAACAACCTGGACGATTCAGGAGTGAAGCAGCTGTGTGGTTTTCTGGAGAGTCCAGACTGTAGACTGGAGAAACTGAGGTCAGTTCAATGTCTGTTACTGTTGTAGATCTGATATGTTTAATCACCAACTGAATCTAATTCATGTTCATTGATAACTCTATTGTTCCTCAAACTGAAAACAGACACAAACACATTTCAACTGTATAATGTTGATATCTTCATACCTGGTCAACACACACAGATGAGATCATGTGTTCAGATGCAGGTGTTTGAGGTGTGTTTAGTGTCTGAGCTTCCTGCTGTTTCATCATCATTCAGTCACATTTCATTTGGAGTGAAACCTGCTGTGATCCATGTATCAGTCCATTCTCTCTGAACCACAGCTGCTGGAAGGGGATCACACACCTCACACTGTCACATATTACTGTCTGTAGAAGACATGATGAAGATCCACTATAACACAAGGACAAAGTCAGTCAGACATGTCTGAGTAGATTTAATCTACATCTTTTATTCTTTATTCAGACTGATTGACTGCAGTTTGTCAGAGATCAGCTGTGATTCTCTGGGACCAGCTCTGAAGTCCAACCCCTCCCATCTGAAACATCTGTACCTGAATAACAACAACCTGGAGGATTCAGGAGTGAAGCAGCTGTGTGGTTTTCTGAAGAGTCCAGACTGTAGACTGGATACTCTGGAGTGAGTTCACTGTCTGTTACTGTTGTAGATCTGATATGTTTAATCACCAACTGAATCTAATTCATGTTCATTAATAACTTTATTGTTCCTCAAACTGAAGACAAACACAAACACATTTCAATAACTGTATAATGTTGATAGCTGCATTCCTGGTCAACACACACAGATTAGATTATGTGTTCAGATGCAGGTGTTTGAGGTGTGTTTAATGTCTGAGCTTCCTGCTGTTTCATCATCATTCAGTCACATTTCATTTGGAGTGAAACCTGCTGTGATCCATGTATCAGTCCATTCTCTCTGAACCACAACTGCTGGAAGGAGATCACACACCTCACACTGTCACATATTACTGTCTGCAGAAGACATGATGAAGATCCACAATAACACAAGGACAAAGTCAGTCAGACATGTCTGAGTCGATTTAATCAACATATTTTATTCTTTATTCAGATTGAAGGAATGCAGTTTGTCAGAGATCAGCTGTTATTATCTGGGACCAGCTCTGAAATCCAACCCCTCCCATCTGAAATATCTGAACCTGAGTAACAACAACCTGGAAGTTTCAGGAGTGAATCAGCTGTGTGGTTTTCTGGAGAGTCCAGACTGTAGACTGGAGACTCTGGAGTGAGTTCACTGTCTGTTACTGTTGTAGAGCTGATATGTTTAATCACCAACTGAATCTAACTCATGTTCATTAATAACTTTATTGTTCCTCAACCTGAAGACAAACACAAACACATTTCAATAACTGTATAATGTTGATAGCTGCATTCCTGGTCAACACACACAGATGTGATCATGTGTTCAGATGAAGGTGTTTGAGGTGTGTTCAGTGTCTGAGCTTCCTGCTGTTTCATCATCATTCAGTCACATTTCATTTGGAGTGAAACCTGCTGTGATCCATGTATCAGTCCATTCTCTCTGAACCACAGCTGCTGGAAGGAGATCACACACCTCACACTGTCACATATTACTGTCTGTAGAAGACATGATGAAGATCCACAATAACACAAGGACAAAGTCAGTCAAACATGTCTGAGTAGATTTAATCTACATCTTTTATTCTTTATTCAGATTGATTGACTGCAGTTTGTCAGAGATCAGCTGCTATTCTCTGGGACCAGCTCTGAAGTCCAACCCCTCCCATCTGAAACATCTGAACCTGAGTAACAACAACCTGGAGGATTCAGGAGTGAAGCAGCTGTGTGGTTTTCTGCAGAGTCCAGACTGTAGACTTGAGAAACTGAGGTCAGTTCACTGTCTGTTACTGTTGTAGATCTGATATGTTTAATCACCAACTGAATCTAATTCATGTTCATTAGGGTTCAAGCAGCAAAGCTGCTTGAAACCTATTGGTTTTGTATGTAGGCGGAGCCTGCCTGTGCATGGCACATATATTACTATTGCTCGCGTTTAATTATCTGTGCCGATGCACTAGCTCCCATTGCAGGCAATGGGAGCTAGTGCATGCACAGGCAGGCACAGCCTGCCTGTGCATGGCACATATATTACTATTGCTTTGCGTTTATTATCTGTGCCGATGCACTAGCTCCCATTGCAGGCAATATATATTACTATTGCTTTGCGTTTATTATCTGTGCCGATGCACTAGCTCCCATTGCAGGCAATATATGTGCCATGCACAGGCAGGCGCAGCCTGCCTGTGCATGGCACATATATTACTATTGCTCGAGCTTATTATCTGTGCCGATGCACTAGCTCCCATTGCAGGCAATGGGAGCTAGTATATTACATATATTACTATGGCTTGCGTTTATTATCTGTGCCGATGCACTAGCTCCCATTGCAGGCAATGGGAGCCGATGCACTAGCTCCCATTGCAGGCAATGGGAGCTAGTGCATGCACAGGCAGGCGCAGCCTGCCTGTGCATGGCACATATATTACTATTGCTCGCGTTTATTATTCTTATTTATCTTCCGTAATTTTTCGGTTCGCTTCTCCTCCCAGAGTTCTTAAGAAAAATGGACAAATTGTATATCCAGACGTGCGCCTTGATCGGGACAAGTGTGCTATGACTTTTCTAAGCGATTCTTCCAACGGGGCGAGAATAATCGGGCAAAAACCGGGCGTTTTGGCCCATTGAAATGAATGGAGAAGCCCGAAAAAAGCGGCAACATTCCGAAATGTCTAGCTTCGCTTTGCCGAGCGATTACTCGGCCGTGCTTCGGAGTAGGAAAATGCTTGGAAGTTTGTACGAGGCACGGGAAGTGTAGCTGTTTAGTCCTGAAAACGGCGTTTCGATACCTTTTACGGTTTGGTCAGGGTCGCAGTTTACGTTTTGGAGAAATTTTGGAAAAAACGTCAGAAATGATGATCGTTTATAATGGATCTCTATGGCCCACTCTAACCGTCACTCTAACTTCAGATTTTCTTCCAAATTCTAAAAAAAAAAGTTTCTCTCTGATCCTGTGGCCACAGTATTTGAGGTACAGAGATAAAAAATACATAAAAACGTAGGGATTTTTGTTGGCTTTCAAGTGGTGTGGGTTTTATTTGTGTGGGACGTACGGTTTGGGCTGCAGGCTCCTCCAAGCGAGGAGTGCGCCGATCAGTTTTCGAATTTTTCCCCATGTGTGTGTATGTGAAAAGCGAGAACGATTTTTCGACGATTTTTCTCGTCGCATGCTTTTTTTCTAAAACGACTACGGACACAATTTTCGCAGTACGCGCGTGGGAACAACACTAAATTGTAGAAAACCCTCGGCTGACGCTCACAATGTGTTCGTTCTTTCGATAGGACTTGTAGTTTTTGAGAAATAAGCATTTGTTCGGAGGGCAAATCCTAGGGTACAGGAGAAGTATATGTGCGGCGTGTAGTCGTGGCAACGGCCCCTGACGAGCAGGCTCAGCACAGGTGCACACAGAAAGTGGAGGGAAAAGGGTTCTCAGTGGATAACAGGATCTGCCAAAACATTAGAACCTCTCAAACCATTACTGCAGTACTGTAGGGGGCCAGAACCTGACACTATGACCCCCCCACTCCAACCCCCCCACCCCCCTCCCACTATAGCATTACAGACACAGACTGCCAAAACATTATGACCCCTCAACCCATTACAGGACTATAGTTGGGTGGCAGAATCTGACACTATGACCCTCCTCCACTCCATTTAAGCATTACAGTAAGAGACTGCCAAAACATTATGACCACTTAACCCATTACAGGACTATAGTTGGGCTGATGATGTTTTAAATTAAATAAACTCTTCCTCCCTCCTCTACCTCCCTTCCGCCCTCCCTCCTCTCCCTGCTCCCCCTCCCTCCCTCCTCTCTCTCCCCCTCCCTCCCTCCTCTCTCTTCCTCCTCTCTCTCCCTTCCTCCCTCCTCTGTCTCCCTCCCTCCTCTCTATCTGTCCCTCCTCTCCCTGCTCCCCCCCTCCTCTCTCTCCCCCTCCCTCCTCTCTCTTCCTCCTCTCTATCCCTCCCTTCCTCCTCTCTCTCCCTTCCTCCCTCCTCTGTCTCCCTCCCTCCTCTCTATCTGTCCCTCCTCTCCCTGCTCCCCCCCTCCTCTCTCTCCCCCTCCCTCCCTCCTCTCTCTTCCTCCTCTCTCTCCCTTCCTCCCTCTCTCCCCCCTCTCTCTCCCTCCCTCCTCTCCCCCCCCCTCTCTTTTCCCCCCCTCCTACATGCATGACATCAAACTCACACCCATCCAGTCACTTTGTTGCCGAGTGATGTGATATAATATGATGATTTAGCACGCACACTTGAAACTGGACGTCAGCATCATCGGCACAGTCAAAATTTCCGCAGGAATTTTCTAGTTATTCTTCCGCCTTCTTCTGGTACTTTTTTCGGTTCGCTTCTCCTCCCAGAGTTCTGAAAAAAAATAAACAAATTGTATATCCGGACGTGCGCCTTAATCGGGACAAGTGTGCTATGACTTTTCTAAGCGATTCTTCCAACGGGGCGAGAATAATCGGGCAAAAAGCGGGCGTTTTGGCCCATTGAAATGAATGGAGAAGCCCGAAAAAATCGCCAACATTCCAAAATGGACACCTTTGCTTTGTCCAGCGATTACTCGGCCGTGCTTCGGAGTAGAAAATTGCTTGGAAGTTTGTACGACGCACGGGAAGTGTGGCTTTTTAGTCCTGAAAACGGCGTTTCGATACCTTTTAAGGTTTGGTCAGGGTCGCAGTTTACGTTTTGGGGAAATTTTGGAAAAAAATTAAAAAATCATCGTTTATAATGGGGCTCTATGGACGCACTCTGGCGCTCACTCTAACTTCAGAGTTTCGTCGAAATTCTGAAAAAAAAAAGGTTCAGTCTTACGGGGTGGCCACAGTTTTTGAGGTAGAGAGATAAAAAATATATAAAAACGTAGGGATTTTTGTTGGCTTTCAGATCGTGTGGGTTTTATTTGTGTGGGACGTACGGTTTGGTCTGCAGGCTCCTCCGAGCGAGGAGTGCGCCGATCAGTTTTCGGATTTTTCCCCATGTGTGTGTATGTGAAAAGCGAGGGGGATTTTTCGACGATTTTTCTCGTCGCATACCTTTTTTTCTAAAACGACTACGGCCACAATTTTGGCAGTACGCGCGTGGGAACAACACGAAATTGTAGAAAACCCTCGGCTGACGCTCACAATGTGTTCGTTTTCTCGATAGGACTTGTAGTTTTTGATTTATGAGCATTTGTTCGGAGGGCAAATCCTAGGGTGCAGGAGAGAAGGGAGTATAACATATAGAATATCATGTGCGGCGTGTAGTCGTGGCAACGGCCCCTGACGAGCAGACTCAGCACAGGTGCACACAGAAAGTGGAGGGAAAAGGGTTCTGAGTGGATAACAGGTTCTGCCACAACATTAGAACCCCTCAAACCATTACTGCAGTACTGTAGGGGGCCAGAACCTGACACTATGACCCCCCCACTCCAACCCCCCCACCTCCCCTCCCACTATAGCATTACAGACACAGACTGACAAAACATTAGGGACTCTCAGACCATTACAATGGGGAGGCAGAACACTCCCCACCCCTCTCTCTCTCTCCCTCTCCCTCCTTCCCTCTCTCTCTCCCTCTCTCTCTCCTTCTCTCCCTCCGCCCCCCTCTCTCTCCCTCCTTCCCTCTCTCCCTCCCTCCCTCCTCTGTTGGTGCTATCACTTTATTAGGTAAGTGAGTTTCTAGAATTATTTATATGTTAAGTGTTTGTGCCCAACATAGCTGAACTGTTAATAGAAGTTAACTACTAGCAGCCCAACAGAGGTGTCAAGTAACGAAGTACAAATACTTCGTTACTGTACTTAAGTAGATTTTTCAGGTATCTGTACTTTACTTGACTATTTCTTTTTCTGACGACTTTTTACTTTTACTCCCTACATTTCTACACAAATATCTGTACTTTCTACTCCTTACATTTGAAAAACAAGCTCGTTACTTTTTTAACCTCCACGTAAAAGACGTGACATGATCGGACATGACCAGAGCATCGGACTAGAGAAGGAAAGTCGACGATGCGCTTCCTGTGTTCTTCTTCTACTGTTTTGAACAGGCAGCCTGTTGGTTAGTTTGAGCTCTGCTGCCACCTAGTGACTGGAAGCTTGTGTGACGGATCACAGCTATCTGTGAGATGCAGCTCCAGACTACTGTTGCTCCTACAGGCTACAGACGACGACCAGGTGGATTATGGGGTGTTTTATTACAGCTCTTTTCCTGCAACACAGCATACAGCACCACAGTGGTGAGGGAAATCACATCACAGTCTCGGGATAACACCACAGTGGAGTCCTCTTTTCTCTGTGCAGTATTTAACAGTAAAATAAAATACCGAAACCTACTCATATAAAATAAAAATAAAAATTACATCCTAGTGTGATCGTATAGTGTATATTGTTATTCCACAAATCATAAATGAAAAATCCCCACATATCCATTATATGACATGAAATGTCTTTCAAGAACACATTTAACATTTACCTTGAGGTAAGTATAAAAATCACAAGTAGCTCATTAACATTAAATTCAGAGATAGATAACAAATGCGAGCCATCTATCCGAACAATGAAAAAGGCTGCCCACAGACTTGTATACAAAAAAAACACCATGAAAAGTTACATAAAAAGTGCACAACGTATTACCTGCAACACAGCATACAGCACCACAGTGGTGAGGGAAATCACATCACAGTCTCGGGATAACACCTAACACGAGGGAAACATTTAAGCTAGTTTAGCAACATTAACAAGTCTCTAACATCATTTTACGGTCTAGTAAGTCGCAGTTATTACTCAAAACTGTTAGCATAAGTCACAGTGAGTACTTGACATGGTAAAATGTGGAGTATAACTTCTGGAACATTAAAGGAAATAATTAATAATCCCGGACCATGCAAGAGGACGTCTTACCACAGTGGAGTCCTCTTTTCTCTGTGCAGTACCCACACCAACCACTGCGCCAGTAGATAGCGGTGTTGCACCTTTTTCTGACATAATTTAACAGGCATAGATCTACTCCGTTACATACACCCCCCTTAAATTATGCTGAATAGGGGCAACATAGATCAAACCTCCAATATAGAAAAAAAATGTCGTGGATATCGAGCAGTGACGTACGAAAAAGTCAATGTCAGAAATTCTTCCGTAAGAAGTGTGTAAGGACAGCGTGGTACCAAAACCTATACTTATCACAGACTAACAGAGATGCCATCTACATCTCATAAAACTGTACATTCCTTTGCTCTTTTATTTCAGAGGAGCACATGCACCCAATTCAGAAGCAAAACTGAACCAGCAAAACAAACAAAACAACCACAAAAAAAAGGAAACGAGCAATTGCTCATCACTTAGTCACTCAGGTGGTTCTACACAAAAAATGTTGCACACACATTCGCTGCAATAGCACCAAACGCAGACCCCAACATAGGTTCAGTATTCTCCACAAATCTCTGGCCTGACATCTCACAAATAAGCCTATTTGGATGCCTAATCGTTCTCCCATATCTCGTGAAAACTGAAGGGGCCTGTGTTGTTTGTGGATGTGTGCAAACTACCTCTTCTAACTCAATCTCATCTGGAATGAGGCTTAAGGCAGCAGGTACATCAGTAGGCAAGTGTCCTGTGTCGTGCACTGAAACTGATGATGAGGTAGGATGTGCACGAGGGCTATCGTCATAGTCAAAGTCGGCACAGTTCGACAGCGTCTCCGACTGTGCCGTCTCCATGGCAAGCACAAGTGAAGTGACAGCGACGACACTCCCTTCCGAAACACTCTCACTCCCAGCTTCAGCTTGGACAGGTGACTGCATGAGCCAATTCATAGTACGAGATCGAGCATCCTCCTGATTATCCATAACAGAGCTCCGGCCACTTCCACATGGCACAGCTGACTGTGTCGCCCCACAGAACGCTTGGGAACCAGCTTGCTCAGGGAACGTCAGGAAGTCGACTGGAAGCAGCATGTTTCTGTGAACAACCTTCTCCTTTCCAGTAACATTATCTCGGATCCTGTACACATTAACTCCAGCTCTCACAGACACCACATCAAAGGGGGTTGAATCCCACCGATCAGCAACCTTTCTCTTGCCTTTCTCACCACGATTGGCTAGCAGCACCCTGTCGCCTACAGTCAATGGCAACCCTTTTACTTTGCGATTGTAGATTTTGGCATGACGATCCTGCTCGCCATAGGCACGCTGCTGAGCAATCTGTGCGGCCTCAGAGAGATCCTTCCTCAGGTGGTTCACAAACTCATGATGGCTGACAATGCTGTCATTCTCCAAGACATGATGGAACATGATGTCAATGGGCAAGCGTGGGATCCGTCCAAACATCAAGTAAAATGGCGCAAAGCCTGTGGTCTCGTGTACTGTGCAGTTATAGCAGAAGGTCAGCATCTGGAGCATCTGCGGCCACTTAGACTTGTACTGTGGGGGGAGAGTCCTTATCATGCCACCAAGAGTTCTGTTGAACCTCTCTGTGACACCGTTGCCCATGGGGTGATATGGAGTCGTATGGGACTTGTGTACACCTGCCATCTCAAGAAGATCTTTGATGAGCCTACTCTCAAAGTTAGTTCCCTGGTCAGAGTGGATCCGTTTGGGGAAGCCATAAATGCAGAAGAATTTGTCCCATAAACAGCGGGCTACTTGCTTTGCAGATTGGTTCCTACAGGGAAAGGCAAGAGCCAGCTTTGAGAAATGGTCTGTAACAACAAGGACATCAGTGGTCTTCTTGTCGCTTGTCTCTGCTGTCCAAAAGTCAATGCAAACCAGCTCCATAGGAGCTGAGGTGCGAATGTTCTCAAGGGGAGCTCGGGCGTCTGGTTCCAATGTCTTCCCCAAAATGCATCTCTGACAGTGTTTTACATGTGCCATAACATCCCTTCCCATGCCTGCCCAGAAAAACCTCTCACTGGCCAGAGAGAGAGTCCTTGAACGGCCCTGGTGACCAGCTGCATCATGAACACCGTGCAGGACGTGATGTTTCAGAGATTCGGGTACGACAAACTGTAGGATCTTCCTGTTGATACATCGATCCCTCCTCACTCTGTAGAGAATCCCATTACGCACTTTCAATTTCTTCCAGTGCTTCAACAGCTTGAGTACACAACTCGACTCAGCCGCCCTTTCACATGCAGTTGGCCTCTTATGTCGCTCGACATAAAAGAGTGCCCTGCACACTGTAGCATCTTGTTGCTGCATGTTGTGCAACTGGCTGTGGGGGATGATGATGGATGGGTCTTCATCAGGTAACTGCAGTGAGGAAGGGCTCGCGCCGGACAGATGGGAGACACCACCAGTGCGATGAGCGTCCAACACGGCTGACACCTCCTCCGCACCAATAGCACCGCCAGACAGTGTACAGGTATCTTGTGCTGGACTAAGATCCACAGCAGTGGGGTCATCAGCAGTCTGGATGGCCTGGCAGTTGGTGGTTAGGCGGAAGGCGTCTTGCACTGTCCCAGTGACAACCCCATTGACCTCATCCAACAAAGATAGATAGGGCTCCTTCACCAGACGATGGCTGACGCTGGACTGGACGAAGGGTTCACGACTCAGGGCATCAGCGACAGTGTTCTTGGGCCCTGGGACATATTTCAGGTCAAAATCATATGCCGCCAGCTTCGCCACCCACCTCTGTTCACACGCATCCAACCTGGGCTTCGTTAGGATGTATGTCAAAGGGTTGTTGTCTGACCATGCAGTGAAATGCCTTCCTTTCAGCCAATGGGAGAACTTGTCGCATATGGCCCACTTTAAGGCAAGAAATTCTAGCCTGTGAGCCGGGTAGTTCAACTGGGACTTTGACAGTGTTCTGCTGGCGAAGGCGACCGGCCTTGCAACTTCCTCACCATGTTGAAGCTGAGAAAGGACGGCTCCAATCCCATCAAAGGAAGCGTCTACAGCTAAAATGAAGGGCTTCTCAAAGTCCGGATGGGCTAGGGTCACACTGTGTGATAGATCACGTTTCAGAGTGTCAAATGCATCCTGACACTCAAACGTCCAGTCGTCCTCTGAGAGCTTCACTTGACTAGAGCGCTTGTTCGCATGCATCCTCTTGCGTCTGGTTTTTCCCCCGATCTTTTGTGCCGAGAGGAGCTTGAAAAGGGGCCTCGCCTTAGTGGAGCAATCTTCGATGAAATGCTGATAATACAGCACCATCCCCAAGAATGATCGAATCTTCTTCTGCGAGGGAGTGACACCATCACTGTCCATCAAGTCAGACACCTGTACTTGGTTAATAGCTTCAACCTTTCCAGGATCTGTCTGCACCCCTGTCTCAGAGATGACATGCCCGAGAAACTTAACAGATCTCCGCAGGAAGTGGCACTTTTTCGGTGCCAGCTTGAGGTTATGGTTCTTCAGACGAGAGAACACCATCTCCAAGCGCTCAAGTGCTATCTGCTCATTCGGCCCAAAGACCAAAAGATCGTCCAAGTAGCACAAGAGGCTGGTGAAATTCTCATCTCCAAAGATTGAGAGCATCATGCGCATGAATGTAGCTGGGCTGTTGGACAAACCCTGAGGCATCCGGTTGTATTCATGCAAGCCAAACGGGGATGAGAAAGCAGTATACTTCTTGTGGTCCTCATGCATGGGCACATTGTAGAAGCCCGAAGTCAGGTCCATGGTGGAAAAGAAGACGTTCCCCCCCAGTGCAGCGAGAGCATCAGCCTGATGAGGCAGCGGGTGTGCATCCTTTACTGTCCTAGCATTGAGCCATCTGAAATCTGTGCAGATGCGCAGATCTCCATTTTTCTTCCATACGAGGACAAGGGGTGATGCATACTCGCTGGAGGACTTACGAATGATGCCTTTTTCCTCCATTTCATTGAGGGCTGTTCTCAGCTTCTCATAGTAGCTCGGTGGCACTCTGCGGTAGGGCAAACGAAATGGCTTCTCATCCACTAGATGTATCTTGTGCACAAAGTCAGTTGCCTCTCCACAGTCCATCTTATGTCGTGAAAAGATAGATTCATGTCTCTCGATAATCTGGAGAAGCCTGTCTCTCCACAGGTCAGAGACTGCGCACGAATCTAAGTCCAGATCAGATAGACCAAGCTCGTCTAATGCTCTCCTGACATCCTCCTTGGACCTCGGTGTCGCAGCACCAGCCATGGATTGAGAGTGAACTTGGATGTGGCCAGGTTGAGACAAATCTTCAACTGCAACACAGGGATACACATCTGCCAGTTTTGTGTTTCTCTTCAGCACTATAGGCTCATTGGTGGGGTTGATGATTTTCATGGGCAGACATCGGTCACCCCACATAGGCGTAACAATCCTGCCAACCAAAATTTGTCTGGGTCTGCATCTCGCTTGAGTTGGTTCAACAATCACTGTGCTGCCAACTGACACAGGTGCTGAGGCAGGAAGCATGCCCCACACAAGGTGTTCACTTTGTGGTTGCAGTGTCACACATCGTTGCAATTTCAGCGTGCCAACCTTGTCAGGCACTGTGTCACCTCTCCACCTCTCTGTGTTGGAAAGAAGAGAGAAGAAGTGATGGCAGTCATCATCAGAGACGCTACTGGGTTCAGACATGAGTCGCCAATAGCCGTCAGTCTTCCTCATCAGTCGGATAATTGTCTTTATGGCATTGCTGCCCAAGATCATGTCATCAGTCTGTCCGGGAACCACGAACATTGGAATGATCATTTTACAATCATACACCTCCACTTCCACATCACATGTAGCTGAAGGTGTGACCTGATGACCCCCACATCCAATAATGATAACATCATCAGCAGAGTACTGCCTCAAATCTGGATTTTGTTGAAGGAGGCGCTGTGCAGCTGATACACTTAATGTACATCCTGTCGAGCCACTGTCCATCATCGCCTTCAGAGAAACACCTGCCGCAGTGACAGTGGTGTAGAACAAACTGTCTGACTTTTGAATTCTGTGTGTGCCTTGAAACATGACAGTCTTTCCTAAGGGCATGCTGGAACAGACTGACGCAAAGACTGACTCAATGTCTTCAATATCGCCTGTGGGAGGGACACTAATAGGATCCGCACCATCCTCCCCTTGATGCAGATCCACTAGTTTCCCGACTGTGCAGATGTGGTGGACGTCACCTGCACAGGGCAGCTGCGTCTGGAGTGATCAGGTGAGAAGCATTTAAAGCAGAGTTTCTTGTCACGGCAATGAGTGAGTGCAGAATGGTTTGCGTCACCACAGACGGCACATGGTAAGTTATTCAGACCCTCAATCCTGGAGGGCTTCACTCTAGGATGCCAGGTGGTAGTAGCTTGGGATGGAGTAGATCTCTCCAGCAGAACCTTCTCCAGCATTGTAATGACACGTTCAAGAGCAGCTAAGTCTGGTGACTTGGGTGCGTGAGAGTCTTTTGAGTCAGGGGGAGACGCTGCAGTGTGAAGCACTTCAACTTTGTTCACATACACATTCTCGCTGAGCTTCCTACTCACAGCAGCAGCAGCAGCACCCCACGAACCTCTCTCAGAGTGGTACTCATCCAGCACATCTTGAACCTCCACTGCATTCCACTTATCAATTGTCTTTGACCTGAAAGTCATGGCGAGCTCTTTGGAGGGGCAATTCTTTATAAACATACGTGTCACTTCCAGGCTGGGGCAGTTTAGTTCCTTGCCCTGTTCTTTGAGGCGGTCAGCAGCGATGTCTGCTGCTTGGTTGAGCCTCAGCCAGTAGTCATATGCATCCTCATTACTCTTTGGCAGTGTAGTGTAAAAGTCTGCCAGGGGAAGAGGAGAACAAGGGACAGCAGCAAAATGCCTACGGAGGGGAGCATAAATGGCATCTGGGTTCAGAGTCACATCAACGCCACTGTTCCTCATTGCAAACTTCACAACATCTTTAGCTCGACCTCTGAGGTGAATGAGTATTTCCTCAGCCTGCTGCTCTGGTTTGACATTTGTCCTCTTTATGTAATCCTTCATCAGGTCTACCCATTCGTGCACATCCACAGTGTCTGAGGCATCACCTCTGAAGGTTGGAGGTTCTCCCACTTTCCTGTGAGGCGCTAGGTGGACATGCGACAGATCCAGACTGTGTGCAGACACGTCAGTTGGTGCAGTATGCACAGGTGGGGTGCTCGACGTGGGTGTACTGAGTGTTGAGCCAAGGCGTGCAACTATACTATCTGCCAGCTGCTGGCCAACATGTTTAATTATGTCACTCATCTGATTGACTACATCAGGTGAAGGCGAGACAGAGTTTTGTGTGAGTGTAGCAGTAACCTGTGTGCTCGGTGTAGGTACAGTGTGGTGGCTCTGAGAAGGAACCCTGACTTCACTGACTGAATTGGCCTCAACTAGAACCCGCTCACCCCCCATCACATGAACAGCACCCCCTTTAACAGGACTGTCAAACTGCAACACCATACCCCTGCCCCTACCTCTACCAATACTAAGAGGCGTACTAGTATTTCCTTGTATGTAGCTCATTTTCAAATCCGACTTGACAAAATTTCATGAACCAAAACAAACACAGAAAAGAAAAAGAAATTACAACAATACAAAGACTGGTTGAGTAAGAACGTGCACCAGTTACGTCATACACTGGTAAACACACTGTCCACCTGAAAGCGCAAGGTAGAAGCCGTCCAGCAAGATGGTCCCGGTCCGGGGTGAAGAGCCAACTCCAGACCAACGAGTCACGGCACCAATGTGACGGATCACAGCTATCTGTGAGATGCAGCTCCAGACTACTGTTGCTCCTACAGGCTACAGACGACGACCAGGTGGATTATGGGGTGTTTTATTACAGCTCTTTTCCTGCAACACAGCATACAGCACCACAGTGGTGAGGGAAATCACATCACAGTCTCGGGATAACACCACAGTGGAGTCCTCTTTTCTCTGTGCAGTATTTAACAGTAAAATAAAATACCGAAACCTACTCATATAAAATAAAAATAAAAATTACATCCTAGTGTGATCGTATAGTGTATATTGTTATTCCACAAATCATAAATGAAAAATCCCCACATATCCATTATATGACATGAAATGTCTTTCAAGAACACATTTAACATTTACCTTGAGGTAAGTATAAAAATCACAAGTAGCTCATTAACATTAAATTCAGAGATAGATAACAAATGCGAGCCATCTATCCGAACAATGAAAAAGGCTGCCCACAGACTTGTATACAAAAAAAACACCATGAAAAGTTACATAAAAAGTGCACAACGTATTACCTGCAACACAGCATACAGCACCACAGTGGTGAGGGAAATCACATCACAGTCTCGGGATAACACCTAACACGAGGGAAACATTTAAGCTAGTTTAGCAACATTAACAAGTCTCTAACATCATTTTACGGTCTAGTAAGTCGCAGTTATTACTCAAAACTGTTAGCATAAGTCACAGTGAGTACTTGACATGGTAAAATGTGGAGTATAACTTCTGGAACATTAAAGGAAATAATTAATAATCCCGGACCATGCAAGAGGACGTCTTACCACAGTGGAGTCCTCTTTTCTCTGTGCAGTACCCACACCAACCACTGCGCCAGTAGATAGCGGTGTTGCACCTTTTTCTGACATAATTTAACAGGCATAGATCTACTCCGTTACACTTGTTTATCGTTCAAGCATCAATAAAGACAGTAATACTGAAAGTCCACCTGACCCCACTATTTGAGAACTACTGGTCTAATGTGAAACAAACAAATTCATGTATGGTGCGGTTTCTGTTGCTATCATTAGATTTTTGAGGATTTTTTGGAAGCTAGTTTACAACATTAGCAATGCTATGGAAACACACCTTTTGATAGTTTATAGCTAACACTAGCTAGCGGTTTAAAAACAACAACCCAATAACCCTCAATTTATTATTAAAAATTATTCAGATGTTCATGCAGGACATCTGGTCAATTCAGTCTAGATTATTCTGCTAGAACTTTTTCATTTTGCAAAATTAACGGATGAATTCTTTCATTAATGGCAAAATCATTTTTACTTTTTACTTAAGTACATTTCAGAGCCTGTACTTTCTTACTTTTACTTGAGTAAAGGAGTTGAATCAGTACTTTTACTTTTACCAGAGTATTTTTTTACACAAGTATCCGTACTTTTACTTAAGTACAGAATGTGAATACTTTTGACACCTCTGCCGCCCAATGTTTTAGCCTTAGGCTAGCCTTCCAGCATAGCTCATGTATGTTAGCGAGCTAGCGGAGCTAGCCGCTAGCTAACCGCCGCGGACTCAACCGCGGAGTTAGCCTCGAGCTAACCGCGAGCTAGCCTCGAGTTAACCGCGAGCTAACCGGGATTTAACCGCGGACCCGCGGGACTTAACCGCGAGTTAGCCGCGGGAGTTAGCCGTGAGCTAACGCGGAGGCTAGTGGGGCTAGCCTCCGGCTAATTCGCCGCGTTCCTCGCGGGAGCTTATCACAGTCATCAAACCGGCAATGAAGTTAAAACATAATGTTGAAGTTTTACAATTTAAAGGGAAGATATTTTTTAAATAAAACTGTGTCAAACTGAAAAATATTATTCCACCACATGAAGTACGAAACGTTTATGGCTTGTAACAACATTTTATATATAATTGAAGTAATTTAATATTATATGATGTTTTTAATTAAATAAATAATGAGCTGTTGAACACTCATAAGAGTTATATTAAGTATGTTACCTAACATTTTGTGGGTATTGTGAAGCTATCTAGTAGCTGTACTGTGTTGTTTGAAGTCTGGGGATCCTAGTGAGGACACCCCTCTTAAAGGTGGGGGTGTGACGATCCCTCCCACTCTCTTCCTTATTTGATGCTGGCTTTCAGGTGGAGCTGGGAGGGGTCTGCTGCCTGTACCTGCCCTTGTGGACTCGGTTTGTAGAAGGGCATAAAGGACGACCCTTCTCAGTGTCTCTCTCTCTCAGCCAGGCCTACTGCATCCTCATCATCCTGTTTGGTTTGTTGTACCCTGCATGACATCAAACTCACACCCATCCAGTCACTTTGAGCCTAGCAGCCAGGCCTTTAGACCACGCACACTTGAAAGTGGACGTCAGCATCATCGGCACAGTCAAAATTTCCGCAGGAATTTTCTAGTTATTATTAGGGGCCAAGCAGCGAAGCTGCGGAGGCACCTATTGTGTTTGTAAGTTTTCTTCCCTATTATTATTATTCCACCATGGGATTCTATGGCGGCCCATAGAACCGTATGGTAAAAAGTTGCAAAATTTTGCACATAGCTTAAGGGCAGTCTCAATATTACTTTGACTGAGTTACATGTCAGCACTTAGCACGTTCTAGCGCCACCAACTGGTCAAAATTTGAAGTACATTTGTGCATGTAACTTTTGAACCGTATGTCCGATTTTTATAAACAAGGCATCGTTGGAATCCTTGAACCAATCCGAGTTCAACGCACCCTATGACGTCATAATGCGTCATGATAGATTTTTCGCATTTTACGATTTTGTCGAAAACACGAAAAAAGTTTCAGCTGTCACAAATTTTGTCCGATTCTCACGAAAATTGGCACAGACCGTCTTCTGACCAATGCGCACAAAAGATACTATCAGGCATCTTCAGCTTCGAAACCATTTGGCCGCTACAATCAATCAAATTTGGCAGCGAAGGCGGCGTTTTCCATTTGAGCTCATATCTCGGCAACGCTTTGGTGCAATGAAACCAAATTTGGTACCACGCTTCCAGACGCAGTCCCAAGTGCACGAAAAAAATCTGGTGTCATTTGGCCACTAGGGGGCTTTATAATTAGCAAAACATTGTTTTTGCTCATATCTCTTGATGTGTTTTTATTTGAAATGAAATTGCGATATCCGCAGATACCGTGGGTTGCCCCAGTGACAGTTCATGCCAACTTTTCGTGTTAGCCAATCGCAGTTGGCGGCAAAGCCGCCAAACAGGAAGTTTTCTTATATCTCGGTGATGCTTTGACTTCCGAAGACCAAACTTGGTTGCACGCTTCGACACTCCCTTAGAAGTGCGCAATTAAAATTTGGTGTCATTCGGCCACTAGGGGTCGATGTAATTAGCAAAATTGCGTTTTTGCTTATAACTTTTGACCCGTATGCCTGATATTCAAAAACCTGGTACTGTTGGACTCGTTGGATCATGCCGAGATCAGCGATACCTATGATGTCAATTTCGCCCCATTGGATTCTCTGCCATATTGGATTTTGTTGAAAGTGAAACAAAATTTTCAGCGCTCGCAAATTTTGTCCAATTCTCACTAAAATCAGCACAGGCCGTCTTCTCACCAATGTGCACAAAAGTTACTATCAGGCGTCTTCAGCTTCAAAACCGTTTGGCCGCTACAGCCAATCAAAATCGGCGGTGAAGGCGGAAAGCGGGATACAAGCTCTTATCTCCGCAACCCTTGCATGTATCAAAGCCAAACTTGGTGCATGGACTCAGGACCCAATCAGGGGGAATTGTAGAACCAAAATTGGCACAGACCATCTTCAGACCATGCCTTATCAATGCATTGCTTTCTGGAACAATTGGCAAAAGCATTCACCCGTACAGCCCATCGAAATCGGTGGCGAAGCCGCCAAACAGGAAGTGACCTTATATCTCAACCAATCCTGGGTTGTTTGACTTGAAACCTGCTGTGACTGCTTAATGCTATATGTCTGATGCAACTGCATTGGGTTACATGGCAAATCTGGACTGCTGAACTTTCTGCTTGGCCCCTTCAATGCTGCTTGCAGCTTTAATTATTACTAGAAAATTCCTGCGGAAATTTTGACTGTGCCGATGATGCTGCCAGTTTCAAGTGTGCGTGGTAAATCATCATACTATATCACATCACTCGGCAACAAAGTGATTGGATGGGTGTGAGTTTGATGTCATGCATGTTGGAGGGGGAGGAGAGAGAGGAAGGAGGGAGGGAGGGAGGGAGGGAGGGGGGGGAGAGGAGGGAGAGAGAGCGGGGAGGGAGGAATAGAGAGGAGGGAGTGGAGGAGGGAGGGAGGGAGGGAGAGAGAGGAGGGAGAGGGGGGGGTGGGGGCATGGATGGTTCTGCCTCCCGACTGTAACAGTCTGAGAGTAAAGTGAAAGTGAAGGAAACATGTCAGAGATGTTCTGTCAGGAGTTACAGCAAAACAGCCAGATATAATTAGTGTCTCGAGGCTATGCACGAGACACGACTCCCCATATAGCTCTAAGCTATATGGGGAGTCGTGTCTCGTGGCTAGAGTGGGAGACCTCAGAGGCTAGAGTGGTAGAGGCTGTCTGAAATTCACTGAAATTTTTCTCTTTCCACGCTGCTCCTGGGCACATCTTACATCGTAGACATTAGATTTTTTCCACTTTTGTAGAGGAACTTGTCCTGATTCATACAATGTGCTCGCCTAAGACGAGACATTTTCTGAATTTGAATGGCGTGCCCCAGAGTGAGGAGTGTCCCGCTCCAACTGCCAATAAACTCCCATTCAAAATTTGAAGCTGATTTTCGAGGAAAGCTGAATCCACCCTCTTCTTATACTCGCCACAGTTTCCACAATATTTACTCCAGAGACACCAAAATTACATCAGTGTGTTCGGGAACTTCTCCTGCCAATCACTGTCTGTTTTTTTTTCTGATGTGAGCTTTGGTTTTGCCTCAGTGAGCCCAAATGCGAGGTCTGTCAGAGGGCAAAAAATCAAAATTTCTTCCATCTCCTCCCGTGTCTGTGAGTAGTCATGGCAACCAGCAGAGTCACCATGGCAGCCTCAGGCCAGGGCCACAGCTGCAGCCATTTTTGTAGTCCTTGGCAGTTAATTTCAGTTTATTTAAGTAAATAACAAAGAAAGAGACAGAGAGAGGGTAAAAGACAGACAGGCAGTAACAGAGAGGTAAAGCAAGACATTTTTTGAGGTGACTGTCACTCTGCTTGCTCTGTGTGTACATCTGAGCTGAATGTTTTCTATTGTGTGTGTGCGTGACTGTGCTAATCTCTAGCCTTAGCCTAGTTTAGTGCGTCAGCGCTGCGCGTTAATTCAATTCAATTCAATTCAATTTTATTTATATAGCGTCAATAACAATACAAATCGTCTCAAGACGCTTTACAAAAACCCGGCCTGAAACCCCCAGAGCAAGCCTGAAGGCAACGGTGGCAAGGAAAAACTCCCTTTAGCGTGGCAAATGGTAATGCCAACATTAGTAATGGTAATGCTAACATCTTTTTCCTTTTCTTTTTTTAATAACCCCGTCAGCAGCCCTCGAGTCACTCTCAAAATTTCCTGCGGGAATTTTCTAGTTAGTGCCGAGTGCCTATGACACGAGGCAACTACTCCCATAGCTATGGGAGTAGTTGCCTCGTGTCATAGGCACTACTCCCATAGATCCCATAGATATATTTTTAAATAAAGTGAATCTGTGTCGAACTGAAAAATATTATTCCACCACATAAATTAGGAAACGTTTATGGCTTGTAACAACATTAATGACAGTATATATATAATTGGACTAATTTAATATAATATGTTTTTAATTAAATAAATAATGTGCTGTTGAACACTCATAAGAGTTATATTATGGATATTACATAACATTATTTGACATGTCTATTTGTCTGTGTATAGTTTTCCACCAGCTGATCCAGACAGACGGAAGAGCTGGACTAAGATGGCAGCAATGACTTTTATTATTAAAATGATTATGTTTAATGATCAGTTATTATGATATGCTCGTTATTTCAGTTGAAGCCATTTGATTTTACTTGTTGTACAGAATGTATTTTGTGGGTATTGTGAAGCTATACCACACTAAGCCAATGCTAAAATTAGTGGCTAGCGCATCATGCTAATTGCTAACATTAGCAGCTAATGCTAGAATTAGTGGCTCATGTGTGTAAATATACATGTTAAAAATTACTATTTGAGGGTATTGTGAAGCTATACCACACTAAGCCAATGCTAAAATTAGTGGCTAGCGCATCATGCTAATTGCTAACATTTGTGGTTAATGCTTTACTGCCATGAGTAGCTAGCGTGCTAGCCGCTTGTGGTAGTAAAGACATGCTAATTGCTAACATTAGCGGCTAATGCTTGACTGCATGTAAAGACATGCTAATTGCTAACATTTGTGGCTAATGCTAGAATTAGTGGCTTATGTGTGTAAATATACATGTTAAAAATTACTATTTGAGGTGTGCTTTTTCAATACAGAACCCCGGCAACAGCCCACTCGGCACTTCAAAAATTTCCGCGGGAATTTTCCAGTTATTCCTAATCTTCCGCCATGGGAGTCTATGGCGGCCCATAGAACCGTATGGTAAAAAGTTGCAAAATTTGGCACATAGCTTAAGGGCAGTCTCAATATTACTTTGACTGAGTTACATGTAAGCACTAAGCACCGTCTAGCGCCACCAACTGGGCAAAGTTTGAAGTACATTTGTGCATGTAACTTTTGAACCGTATGTCCGATTTTTGAAAACAAGGTATGGTTGGAATCGTTGGATCATGACGATTTCAACGTCATAATGCGTCATGATAGATTTTTCGCTATTTACGATTTTGTTGAAAAACGAAACTAAATTGTCAGCGTCACAAATTTTGTCCGATTCTCACGAAGATTGGCACAGACCGTCTTCTGACCAATGTGCACAAAAGTTACTATGAGGCGTCTTCAGCTTCGAAACCGTTTGGCCGCTACAGCCAATCAAAATTGGCGGTGAAGGCGGCAAATGGGATACAAGCTCATATCTCGGGAACGGTGTGACGTATCAAAACTAAATTTGGAAGTATGTTTAAAGACCCCGTCCCGAGGGGACATGCCAAATAGTGTGTCATTCGGCCACTAGGGGGCGATTTAATTAGCAAAATTGTGTTTTTGCTTATAACTTTTGACCCGTATGCCTAATATTCAAAAACATGGTACTGTTGGACTCCTTGGATCATTCCGATACTATCAGTAATATTGCAGCTCTATCCAAAACGTCCTGCTTGAACCCTACATTGCTGCTTGCAGCTATATTTAATAACTTTATTGTTCCTCAACCTGAAGACAAACACAAACACATTTCAATAACTGTATAATGTTGATAGCTGCATTCCTGGTCAACACACACAGATGAGATCATGTGTTCAGATGCAGGTGTTTGAGGTGTGTTTAGTGTCTGAGCTTCCTGCTGTTTCATCATTATTCAGTCACATTTCATTTGGAGTGAAACCTGCTGTGATCCATGTATCAGTCCATTCTCTCTGAACCACAGCTGCTGGAAGGAGATCACACACCTCACACTGTCACATATTACTGTCTGTAGACAACATGATGAAGATCCACAATAACACAAGGACAAAGTCAGTCAAACATGTCTGAGTAGATTTAATCTACATCTTTTATTCTTTATTCAGATTGATTGACTGCAGTTTGTCAGAGATCAGCTGTGATTCTCTGGGACCAGCTCTGAAGTCCAACCCCTCCCATCTGAAACATCTGTACCTGAATAACAACAACCTGGAGGATTCAGGAGTGAAGCAGCTGTGTGGTTTTCTGGAGAGTCCAGACTGTAGACTGGAGATGCTGGAGTGAGTTCACTGTCTGTTACTTTTGTAGATCTGATATGTTTAATCACCAACTGAATCCAATTCATGTTCATTAATAACTTTATTGTTCCTCAACCTGAAGACAAACACAAACACATTTCAATAACTGTGTAATGTTGATAGCTGCATTCCTGGTCAACACACACAGATGAGATCTTGTGTTCAGATGCAGGTGTTTGAGGTGTGTTTAGTGTCTGAGCTTCCTGCTGTTTCATCATCATTCAGTCACATTTCATTTGGAGTGAAACCTGCTGTGATCCATATATCAGTCCATTCTCTCTGAACCACAGCTGCTGGAAGGAGATCACACACCTCACACTGTCACATATTACTGTCTGTAGAAGACATGATGAAGATCCACAATAACACAAGGACAAAGTCAGTCAAACATATCTGAGTTGATTTAATCTACATATTTTATTCTTTATTCAGATTGATAAACTGCAGTTTGTCAGAGATCAGCTGTGATTCTCTGGGACCAGCTCTGAAGTCTAACCCCTCCCATCTGAAACATCTGGACCTGAGTATCAACAACCTAAAGGATTCAGGAGTGAAGCAGCTGTGTGGTTTTCTGGAGAGTCCAGACTGTACACTGGAGACTCTGGGGTCAGTTCACTGTCTGTTACTGTTGTAGATCTGATATGTTTAATCACCAACTGAATCTAATTCATGTTCATTAATAACTTTATTGTTCCTCAACCTGAAGACAAACACAAACACATTTCAATAACTGTATAATGTTGATAGCTGCATTCCTGATCAACACACACAGATGGGATCATGTGTTCAGATGCAGGTGTTTGAGGTGTGTTTAGTGTCTGAGCTTCCTGCTGTTTCATCATCATTCAGTCACATTTCATTTGGAGTGAAACCTGCTGTGATCCATGTATCAGTCCATTCTCTCTGAACCACAGCTGCTGGAAAGAGATCACACACCTCACACTGTCACATATTACTGTCTGTAGAAGACATGATGAAGATCCACAATAACACAAGGACAAAGTCAGTCAAACATGTCTGAGTAGATTTAATCTACATCTTTTATTCTTTATTCAGATTGGAGAGCTGCGGTTTGTCAGAGATCAGCTGTGATTCTCTGGGACCAGCTCTGAAGTCCAACCCCTCCCATCTGAAATATCTGAACCTGAGTCTCAACAACCTGAAGGATTCAGGAGTGAAGCAGCTGTGTGGTTTTCTGGAGAGTCCAGACTGTAGACTGGAAGCTCTGGGGTCAGTTCACTGTCAGTTACTGTTGTAGATCTGATATGTTTTTTTTGTCACTTTAATTGTTATCACGAATTTTTCCTTTAAATAAGTGCAAAAACAGCATATAAATCACATAAAAATCAGGTAAATACCAATACCAATACCAAAACAAGCGTTGGCAATCTGTCAGCAGTCTGTCAGTGATCCTGTTGTCTTTGTTGCTGTTTGGTCTTGAATATTGTCTATTTCATCCATTTTTCTTTGAGTTGAACTTCCTCTACTCTTAGATGGTGTGTCATCTTTTCCATTGTGTAGATATGTTCTACAGTCTGTGTAGATCTGATATGTTTAATCACCAACTGAATCTAATTCATGTTCATTAATAACTTTATTGTTCCTCAACCTGAAGACAAACACAAACACACTTCAATAACTGTATAATGTTGATAGCTGCATTCCTGGTCAACACACACAGATGAGATCATGTGTTCAGATGCAGGTGTTTGAGGTGTGTTTAGTGTCTGAGCTTCCTGCTGTTTCATCATCATTCAGTCACATTTCATTTGGAGTGAGACCTGCTGTGATCCATGTATCAGTCCATTCTCTCTGAACCACAGCTGCTGGAAGGAGATCACACACCTCTCACTGTCACATATTACTGTCTGCAGAAGACATGATGAAGATCCACAATAACACAAGGACAAAGTCAGTCAGACATGTCTGATTAGATTTAATCTACATCTTTGATTCTTTATTCAGATTGATAAGCTGCAGTTTGTCAGAGATCAGCTGTGATTCTCTGGGACCAGCTCTGAAGTCCAACCCCTCCCATCTGAGACGTCTGGACCTGAGTGACAACGACCTGAAGGATTCAGGATTGAAGCAGCTGTGTGGTTTTCTGGAGAGTCCAGACTGTAGACTGGAGACTCTGGGGTGAGTTCACTGTCTGTTACTGTTGTAGATCTGATATGTTTAATCACCAACTGAATCTAATTCATGTTCATCCAGAACTTTCCTCCATAAATCTGTAAATGTCCTTTAGTTCAAGACGAGTGTTTGTATCAGAAACTGTAGAAAATGTCCACTGTTAGTTGTTAAAGTCAATGAAGCTTAAAGGCTGTTAGGACACAGTAATGTTGAGCTGAACATTTAAAACCTGAACACGTCTGAATGAATTATTCATGATTTAATCTATCCAACAAAGGTTCAAAAAAGTCAACTGGACTTGTAGAGTTTTTCAGAAGACGTTTCACCACTCATCCGAGTAGCTTCTTCAGTTCTAGGGGACTGTTGGGAAGTCTGAGGTTTAAATAGCTGTGCTGGCTCTCCTGTAGACATGGCTCTGGCCATGTCTACAGGAGAGCCAGCTCATCAGGAAACGATTCAGTGGTCCACCTACACCTGAAGGACAAAGGACACTCCTTTGAAGATAACAACGTCCAGATCTTAGCCAGAGAAGACCTATGGTTATAAAGAGGAGTAAAGGAAGCCATCTATGTCAGACTGGAAAAACCTTCACTAAACAGAGGAGGTGGACTGAGATTTAATCAGCCATCTATTTACAATACAGTTTTAACTTCTGTCTTTTTTTTAAACTTTTTTTTAAAAGTTTTAAATGTCTTCTCAAAAAACTCTACAGGTCCAGTTGCCTTTTTGGAACCTTTGTTGGATATACCATGACCTGGATGACTGAGAACCTTCACAGACATGATTTAATCTACATCTTTTATTCTTCATTCAGGTTGAAGAGCTGCAGTTTGTCAAAGATCAGCTGTGATTCTCTGGTCTCAGCTCTGAAGTCCAACTCCTCCCATCTGAAACATCTAGACCTGAGTAACAACAACCCGAAGGATTCAGATGTGAAGCAGCTTCTTGATCTTGTGAAGAGTCCAGACTATAAACTGGAGACTCTGAGGTCAGTAGAGGGTTCCAGTCAGTCCATGCTGCCTTCATCAGTATTGTCCTAAACACAGTTAGTATCAGAGATCCAGTGTTTCCTGTAAACCTGCAGCTTCTCAGTGAAGCTGTGACAGCTTCACACACTTTGTCCTCCTGTGTCTTCATGTAGCTCCATGGTCCTGGAGGAACGTCCTCTCTTCTCAATGTGTACTGCTCCTGATGTTTATGGTTGAGATGAGAATAAAAACCTCTTTGACTCTTTGAAAATGTGTCACGATGAAGACTGAACACAACACATCAGCAGAACAAGAAGGTTTGTTCAGCTGGAGCTTTCATGAATAGCTCCTAGCACCAGAACAGCTTCAGAAATAGAAGATGAATGTTTAGACCTGGCTGAGAGTCCAGACCTGATGGAGAGACCTGAACAAGAAGAAGCAGGCCTTCAGATCTGGAGATAAGGACGAGTTGAAGAGGATACAGTGGCAACTCAAGGTCCAGCTGAAGGAGTGTAAGGACGCCTACAGGAGGAAGTTGGAGGCCAAGCTCCAGCAGAACAACACCCGGGACGTGTGGAAGGGCATGAAGCTGATCACTGACTTCAACATCAAAGCCAAACAACAGGACGGCGGCCCAGACAGAGCCAACGAGCTTAATGTCTTCTTCAATAGATTCACCACTGGACCCCCTGCTAGCCCTCCATCCCCCACCACTCCAGACACCCCCCCCAGATGGCCAATCAACAACTCACCACTGATCCCTTCCCCCCTACTCCCACCCCCACTGAGAAGACCAGCCCTATGACTGTGACGCCTGGCCAGGTGAGAAGACAGCTGGAGAGAGTCAAACAAGGCAAGACAGCAGGCCCTGATCGTGTCAACCCCCAGGTCCTGAGGACTTGCGCTTCACAGCTGTCTGGCATCCTGCACTTCATCTTCAACCTGAGTCTGAAGCTGGAAAGGATACCGGTGCTGTGGAAAACATCCTGTGTAGTGCCGGTGCCCAAGAAGCCCATCCCATCTGGCCTCAACGACTTCAGACCGGTTGCACTGACGTCACATGTCATGAAGGTCCTGGAGAGACTCGTCCTGGCTCAGCTGAGACCCCTGGTGACCCCTGTCTTGGACCCTCTTCAGTTTGCGTATCAGCCTCATGTTGGTGTGGATGATGCTGTCATCTACCTGCTGCACCGTGCTCACTCTCACCTGGATGGTGGGAAGGGCTCTGTGAGGATCATGTTCTTTGATTCCTCCAGTGCTTTTAACACCATTCAGCCCTTTCTGATGAGTGAGAAGCTGCTCAGGATGGGTGTCAGCTCCTCCACTGTCTCCTGGATTACTGATTACTTGTCTGACAGGCCCCAGTTTGTGCGGCTGGGGGGCTCCCTGTCTGATACTGTTGTCAGTAATGTGGGGGCACCACAGGGGACTGTCCTGTCTCCATTTCTGTTCACTCTCTACACCTCTGATCTCCAGTCCAGCTCTGGGTCCTGTCACCTGCAAAAGTTCTCTGATGACTCTGCAGTGGTTGGGTGTATTAGAGATGGACAGGAGGTGGAGGACAGGACACTGATCAGAGACTTTGTAGAGTGGTCCCAGACAAACCACCTACTCCTGAATGTGGACAAGACCAAGGAGCTGGTCATTGACTTCAGGAGGAAGAGGACACCAGTGGAGCCCATCACCATCCAGGGCCTGGATGTGGAAGTAGTGGACCATTATAAGTACCTGGGAGTCCACATGAACAGAAGACTGGACTGGAGGGACAACAGTGATGCTGTGTACAAGAAGGGACTGAGTAGACTCTACTTCCTGAGGAAGCTTAGATCTTTTAACGTATGCAGCAAGTTGCTGGAGATGTTCTACCAGACTGTTGTTGCCAGTGCCCTGTACTTTGCTGTGGTTTGTTGGGGGAGCAGCACCAGCAAAAAGGACATAAGTAGGATCGACAAATTGATCCGAAAGGCTGGTCATGTGATTGGCAGTAAGTTGGAGACGTTTGTCTCAGTGAGGGACAGGAGGACACTGGACAAACTGCTCTCCATCGTGGACAATCCGTCACATCCACTACACCAGACAATTGAGGGGCAGCGGAGCTCATTCTCAAACAGACTGATCCAGCTCTGCTCCCACACTGAACACTACAGGACGTCTTTCATACCATTCTCTGTCCAGCTGTACAACAACTCACCTTTCTGTGACAGATAACTCCATGTTATTAATGTTAATGGACACTACTGCACCTTACACCTTACCCTGTATATATAATTTATATTCTTCCTTCTCTGTTTCTTGCACATTTGTTCATATGCCAATATGATAATTTGTACATTTTGGCTTATACTATTTCTATTTATCTTACTAGATTTTATTCTTATTTTTTATTTCTATTTTATTTAATTTAATCTTTTCTTTTTTTTTTTCTGACGTTGTTAAGAGTGTTTTTTTTATGTACAACTAAGCTACTGTAACCAAGCAATTTCCCTTGTGGATCAATAAAGTTTATCCAAGTCTAAGAGAAGCCCTGATAGTCTGACAGGTCTGAACCATCTCTGCTGAGAGTACAGATGAGCTGATCCACTCTTATCCACAGGGATCAAACCAGAGGCTGAGGAGGTTATTCTGCATCTTTAGTTTTAATCTTTCTACTCTGAGATGTGTCACATTGGTTTTCATTTCACAGGTGTGTCTTTATGTCCACTGTCCTGTCCTCGTATGTGAGACACATCAGTTATTATTTACTGTCAGATATCAAACATCATTTCACATGTAAACAGCCTCAACGACACAACTTGTAGAAATCACACATTTATTTATTATTAGAGTTCAAAATGGCCGCCGGTGCCTTTCAGGACATCACGTGCTCCAGGACGCCCTGACGAATCAGCTGCTCACATTTCCACCGCGGCAGGAAGTGCTGAGGACGAAGAGACGAAACATTAACAACATGCTAACAACACGCTAACGACAAGCTAACATGGTGAGGGCAACATGTTTCTACAGTGAACAGGAAGTGAACAGAGGGAGGAGCTGTCCAGGATTAAAACAGTAGAAGAAGAAGAGCTGCTTCCTGGTCTCACCTGGCTGTTCTTCTTCAGCAGGATCACTGTACCGTCGTCAATCTCAAACTCTCCGTGATCCTTTAAACACCTCACCTGGAAAACAAGGACCAGACGGTGACATCATCAGGGTGAGGTCAGAGGTGGGACAGGTGAGGGACAGGTGGGCGGTCTCACCTGGATGTAGAGACTCTTGGGAGGCTTGGTGTCCTGTGTGATGTCCAGACCCTCCTCTCCACCCAGAGAGCGCATGAAGGACGCCAGAGACTTCTTATAGCGGCCGAACCACTGCAGCTGCACACACACAGGAAGTACTACACTGACCTGTCACAATAAAAGCTGACGGCAAACAGGAAGTGATGTCACTGACCTCCTCTGCACACATGTGGAAGCGAACGTTGGCGGGAAGAACGCTGCCGTACTCCCAACGAAGAGCTCTGATCCTCAGCAGACGGTCGTACCTGGAAAACAACCTGAGAGTCAGAGAGGGGGGAGAAGAGGGGAGAGGGGAGGGGGGAGGGGAGAGGGGGAGAGGGGGAGGGGGGGAGGGGGGAGGAGAGGGGAGGGGGAGGGGGGGAGGAGAGGAGAGGAGGGGAGGGGGGAGGAGGAGAGAGGATGGGGGGAGGAGGGAGAGGAGGGAGAGGGGAGGGGGGGAGAGGGGAGGGGGGAGAGGGGAGGGGGGAGAGGGGGAGGGGAGGGGGGGGCAGGGGTCACGTGACTCCAGGTGAACTCACAGGTAGGCAGTGAGGCAGCGCTGGTTCCTCAACAAGCAGCAGTGACGGAGTTTGATGGAGGGAATCAGCTCAGAACGACCTGCAGCCTTCGCCTCATTACTGGAACACAGGACACACAGCTGACTCACTCATCCATCAATTAATTAATTATTATTAATTAATTGTTCTGATCAATAATCAGAGACACGTGACTGATCTTTAACTGTTGCTCAGGGAGTGTTTGTCTGGACTCACACGTCGCTCTGGTTCTGTTCGTAAAGAGCTTCCATCTCCTGCAGAACCTGCCTCAGCCCGTCCTCCTGGAAACAGCAGCCACATTCAAGACTCCATTCACGTTATCACCAATTTAAAGTTCACGTGTTATTTATAGCCTTTACCGACTGACAGCATGAATCAACACATATGTCAGCTTTGGACAGCAGACGGATAAATTCGTCACACACAGAAAATCTTCCCGCACCAAGAAAACCTGAATATGAATGAATCCGTCTTTACGACACAGATCACTGCAATGAATCACATCGTATTTCTAACAGTAACGCTGATGGGTGTATTTAACATATGCCGAAGAATAATATACTTTCTAATCTATCTAATTTTGGCTGTTGATATTTCTAAGTCGCCTGTTTGTGTTTTTAACCGCAAACCAACTTTAAAATCTAACTTTTTTGAATGGAGGTTGTTGGTGGAGAGTCGCAGAACACGGTAGCAGTTCAGCGGGCGTACTCACGTTAAAAGCGGGCAGCTGTCCGTCGCTCATCCGGTGCAGCTCCCTGATCAACTCTACGGCTTTCTCACAAAACATCCTGACGCTGTTAAACTCCAACAAACCGCTCAGAAAATAAGAAATTAAACATTTAATCCGCCATGAAAACTTCTGACTGACGGCGGAAGGTTCGCGGCAAATTCAGTGTTGTGGTCACGTGGCTCTGTGACGTACCATCTCCGGAAGCCGCTTAGGGACAAACAGAGTCAGAGCCTCGAGCTGCGGAACATTTAAACCATTTAAACGATTTAAAACATATAAACTGTATAAACTGTTAAAGACTGATTAGAAATGAGGCGACGTCTCTTTATTTGAGGCCTTTACGGTAAGGAGGAGGCTTTATTGGTGTCGGTAAACGGACCGTGCGTCGCTGTTATCTCACAGGTTTTAACCCGCAGTGTGACTTCAGTTCACGAACAGCGGCGGGAAATAAACCGACAGAAACCTCCGGAGACCGGAACGAGCCGCTCTCAGGAGCCGGTCTGTGGCCACGGAAAGACGGTTACTGCCGCCTGGTTTGTCGCTTCACGGTTAAGAAGATTAGCTTCGATGCTAACCTTGTAGCTAGTGCTGCGTTCCGGTTCAACCGGAAAGACGAGCTCCCAACTGGAAACTGCGGTTCTTGAATTAGTGCTGAGGCGTTTAAGGTCTGACCGGACACCAGGTTTCAGGTTTCGGTATTTACAGTTGTTAATCTACACATGAATTAGGTTTTCTAGGTTTTTATTATTATTATATAATATATTTTAGGCCCAAAGCCACAAGCTAGTCGTTAGTGTCATCACATGACCAGCAGGGGGCGCGTTTCTCCGTCTCTACAGCAGGACAGGTGCTAAGTTTGTGGCTAATGCTGCCTTCGAGATAAACCGGAAAAACAAGTTCTGACATGAAAAGTGTTTAAAAAACTGGAATCAGATATTAACAACCAATTAATTAATTAATTATTAATGTAATTCATCATTTAAGGGGCCATGAGGCCTCCACTGCTTTCTGACCGGACACAACAGTGAAAGTTTCTGGTTTTATAATTAGTGATATATGTGAATAAATGGGTTTTTATAATTAAATCTTAAATTTAATTAAAA
Organism: Chelon labrosus; assembly: GCF_963514085.1. Taxonomy (NCBI): domain Eukaryota; kingdom Metazoa; phylum Chordata; class Actinopteri; order Mugiliformes; family Mugilidae; genus Chelon; species Chelon labrosus. The sequence continues at coordinate 28,751,629 of NC_140348.1, forward strand.
TGTTAACGCACAAAGTCACCAGTGAATCTGAAGAGGTGTTTCTCCGTCACTCGTTTGAAGAAACCAAGTTATAATCATTTAGAAAGTAAAAAACCAACAGATTAGATTAAACACTGACTTTATATTTGTGTGAGTACTTTTTATTGTCACATTTTAATCTGTAATCCATCTAAGTTAAACTGAAACTTGTTTTCAGTCTTATTTAATTATATTACTGTTTTATTGCGTTGACACAGTTTTAAATGCTTCATTTTACGAGGCACACTTGAAAGCACCGTGTCCCAGCTCCAGGTATTATCAGGTTTTGTTTTGGTGTTCGTTGCTCCGACGCTCCCGAGAGGCCGTGGACGCACCACGGTGTGACCACGTGGTTGTGTACCTGCCCTGTGATTGGCTGCGGCAGCTCTGGCTGCGGATCAGCTGCTCTCTGCGGATCTCAGAGCTCCGTCCTCCCGGCTCTCAGCGCTCCGTCTCCCGCTACGATCACGGCCTCCTCCCGGCTGCCAGGCCCGGACTAACGGCTCGTCATTCGGTCGCTCTCGTTCCGTTAACATATTTTTTTATTTCTTAACGTTTCCAGTGATGCGAAGGCGGAGCACCTCCCATGACAGCGGGACTACCGGCACTCAGCTGGACGGCGACACGGACCTGAAGCAGCGTCCCGGCAGGAGAGCACCGGGGCCGGCAGCGGACGACCGGCAGGGCCCGGGGGAGGAGCCCAACATGGGGAAACCGTTCAGGAGGTAAGAACCGGAACCAGAACCGGTACCGGTACCGGAGTATTGGACCCACATGATAATAATAAAAAAACAAATTCAAATTAAATATTTAATATGCAGAACAAATAATATAAATAAATAAATGAGGTTATTAATGTCAGGAGAGTCTTTACATTTAGTTCTGATCCACATGAACCGACCGGTCTGATTGGTTCCACCGGGACCGACGGCCGGTCTGATTGGTTCCTCCTTTACCTCCTGACTGAGGAGTCACAGATGAATCAATGAGAACTGAACTCAGACTCCTGTGATCTCATGATTAAGGTGTCGGGTCAGAACCGGTCCTCCAGGCTCCACCGACGCCTCTGAGGCTCCTAGAAACCAGTCTCCACTAACCCTCATCACAGAGGACGCTGCAATGCATTCTGGGTCAGCAGTCTGAGCGTGTCTCATGAAGACTGGCCACTTCATTAGGTACACTAGTAATAACTCAGAGATGTTGATCTGTAGCTGGAACATGAGTCAGTTTAACTCCATCCTCCACAATCATCACCAGGCTTCACCAGTGTGGGCAGCCGTGGCTTACTGGTTAGCGCTTTGGGCTTGTGACCGGAGGGTTGCCGGTTCGAACCCCCGACCGGTAGAAAGCGGCTGAAGTTCCCTTGAGCAAGGCACCTAACCCCTCACTGCTCCCCGAGTGCCGCTGTAGCATGGCAGCTCACTGCTCCGGGTTAGTGTGTGCTTCACCTCACTGTGTGCTTGTGTGTTCACTAATTCACGGATGGGATAAATGCAGAGACCAAATTCCTTGTATACACAAGTATACTTGGCCGAGAGACACTTAATCTTAATCTTAATCTTAATTCTTAATCTAATGAAGTGGCCATGGAGGGTCGATCTATGGTTTGATTCAGTCAGCGCTGACAGGAAGTGACAGGAAGTGACAGGAAGTGACATCACTGCTGATGTATGCGAAAGCTTTGAGTCACGAGTTTGATCTGAAAGAAGAAGTCTGTTGGTCTGAGTCAGCGTCTGACCTCTGACCTTTGACCTTTGACCTCACCATCTTGTTTGAATAACCTTTATTGACCCGCTCTAAATGCTAATGCTGCTAGCATGCTAGCTGATGGACGCAGCTGGACGTCTAGAGTTTCTGTTCCTCTGACAGGAAGTCAGTGAACGATGAGGAGAGAACTAGAGAACACCTGACTGACCTTGAGGCTGGAGAACCTCCTCCTCTTCCTCCTCCTCCTCCTCTTCCTCCTCCTCTTCCTCCTCACCCTCACGTTGGTCAGTCTGCGTCTAGATCTGGATCCAGGTCCTGATGATCCATTAACTCTGCTCCACCTCCACCAGTTACAACATTTAAATCCAGATGCTAACTCCACACAGAGCTAACGTAGCTAGCCAGCTATTCAGTTCAGTTTTATTTCTATAGCGTCAATAACAAAACAAATCGTCTCAAGACGCTTTACATCCGGCCTGAAACCCCCAGAGCAAGCCTGAAGGAGACGGTGGCAAGAAAACCTCCCTTTAAAGGGATAGTTCACCCTAGAATGATATTTCGCTCATTATCTACTCACCCTCATGTTGACTAAGGGCTGGAAGAAGTTTCAGAGTCCTCCGTCCCTTCTCTGAGTTACAGGGGGTCTTGGTGTAGCAGTGCATTTCAATGCAACGGTTGTAAAGGGACACCAGAGCTCTTCGTAAAAAAACACACACAAAAAAACATCCAAATACCTCCATGATGCTCGTATGTAATGTCCGTCTTGTGCTGAAGCCCCAAATTGCGTAA
>NC_140348.1:28759142-28765669 GCF_963514085.1 Chelon labrosus
CTGGTCATAATGTAATGGCTGACTCTCTCCTGGTCATAATGTAATGGCTGACTCTGCTCCTGGTCATAATGTAATGGCTGACTCTCTCCTGGTCATAATGTAATGGCTGACTCTCTCCTGGTCATAATGTAATGGCTGACTCTGCTCCTGGTCATAATGTAATGGCTGACTCTGCTCCTGGTCATAATGTAATGGCTGATTCTGCTCCTGGTCATAATGTAATGGCTGACTCTCTCCTGGTCATAATGTAATGGCTGACTCTCTCCTGGTCATAATGTAATGGCTGACTCTCTCCTGGTCATAATGTAATGGCTGACTCTGCTCCTGGTCATAATGTAATGGCTGACTCTCTCCTGGTCATAATGTAATGGCTGACTCTCTCCTGGTCATAATGTAATGGCTGACTCTCTCCTGGTCATAATGTAATGGCTGTGACTCTGCTCCTGGTCATAATGTAATGGCTGACTCTCTCCTGGTCATAATGTAATGGCTGTGACTCTGCTCCTGGTCATAATGTAATGGCTGTGATTCTGCTCCTGGTCATAATGTAATGGCTGACTCTCTCCTGGTCATAATGTAATGGCTGACTCTCTCCTGGTCATAATGTAATGGCTGACTCTCTCCTGGTCATAATGTAATGGCTGTGACTCTGCTCCTGGTCATAATGTAATGGCTGTGACTCTGCTCCTGGTCATAATGTAATGGCTGACTCTCTCCTGGTCATAATGTAATGGCTGTGATTCTGCTCCTGGTCATAATGTAATGGCTGTGACTCTGCTCCTGGTCATAATGTAATGGCTGACTCTCTCCTGGTCATAATGTAATGGCTGACTCTCTCCTGGTCATAATGTAATGGCTGACTCTCTCCTGGTCATAATGTAATGGCTGTGACTCTGCTCCTGGTCATAATGTAATGGCTGACTCTCTCCTGGTCATAATGTAATGGCTGTGATTCTGCTCCTGGTCATAATGTAATGGCTGACTCTCTCCTGGTCATAATGTAATGGCTGTGATTCTGCTCCTGGTCATAATGTAATGGCTGACTCTCTCCTGGTCATAATGTAATGGCTGTGACTCTGCTCCTGGTCATAATGTAATGGCTGACTCTCTCCTGGTCATAATGTAATGGCTGTGACCCTGCTCCTGGTCATAATGTAATGGCTGACTCTCTCCTGGTCATAATGTAATGGCTGACTCTCTCCTGGTCATAATGTAATGGCTGACTCTCTCCTGGTCATAATGTAATGGCTGACTCTCTCCTGGTCATAATGTAATGGCTGTGACTCTGCTCCTGGTCATAATGTAATGGCTGACTCTCTCCTGGTCATAATGTAATGGCTGACTCTCTCCTGGTCATAATGTAATGGCTGACTCTGCTCCTGGTCATAATGTAATGGCTGACTCTCTCCTGGTCATAATGTAATGGCTGACTCTCTCCTGGTCATAATGTAATGGCTGACTCTGCTCCTGGTCATAATGTAATGGCTGACTCTGCTCCTGGTCATAATGTAATGGCTGACTCTGCTCCTGGTCATAATGTAATGGCTGACTCTCTCCTGGTCATAATGTAATGGCTGACTCTCTCCTGGTCATAATGTAATGGCTGACTCTGCTCCTGGTCATAATGTAATGGCTGACTCTGCTCCTGGTCATAATGTAATGGCTGACTCTCTCCTGGTCATAATGTAATGGCTGATTCTGCTCCTGGTCATAATGTAATGGCTGACTCTGCTCCTGGTCATAATGTAATGGCTGATTCTGCTCCTGGTCATAATGTAATGGCTGACTCTGCTCCTGGTCATAATGTAATGGCTGACTCTCTCCTGGTCATAATGTAATGGCTGTGATTCTGCTCCTGGTCATAATGTAATGGCTGACTCTCTCCTGGTCATAATGTAATGGCTGACTCTCTCCTGGTCATAATGTAACGGCTGACTCTCTCCTGGTCATAATGTAATGGCTGTGATTCTGCTCCTGGTCATAATGTAACGGCTGACTCTCTCCTGGTCATAATGTAATGGCTGACTCTCTCCTGGTCATAATGTAACGGCTGACTCTCTCCTGGTCATAATGTAACGGCTGTGATTCTGCTCCTGGTCATAATGTAATGGCTGACTCTGCTCCTGGTCATAATGTAATGGCTGACTCTCTCCTGGTCATAATGTAATGGCTGACTCTCTCCTGGTCATAATGTAACGGCTGACTCTCTCCTGGTCATAATGTAATGGCTGACTCTCTCCTGGTCATAATGTAATGGCTGTGACTCTCTCCTGGTCATAATGTAATGGCTGACTCTCTCCTGGTCATAATGTAATGGCTGACTCTCTCCTGGTCATAATGTAATGGCTGACTCTCTCCTGGTCATAATGTAATGGCTGACTCTCTCCTGGTCATAATGTAATGGCTGTGATTCTGCTCCTGGTCATAATGTAATGGCTGACTCTCTCCTGGTCATAATGTAATGGCTGACTCTCTCCTGGTCATAATGTAATGGCTGATTCTGCTCCTGGTCATAATGTAATGGCTGTGATTCTGCTCCTGGTCATAATGTAATGGCTGACTCTCTCCTGGTCATAATGTAATGGCTGACTCTCTCCTGGTCATAATGTAACGGCTGACTCTCTCCTGGTCATAATGTAACGGCTGACTCTCTCCTGGTCATAATGTAACGGCTGTGATTCTGCTCCTGGTCATAATGTAACGGCTGACTCTGCTCCTGGTCATAATGTAATGGCTGACTCTCTCCTGGTCATAATGTAACGGCTGACTCTCTCCTGGTCATAATGTAACGGCTGACTCTCTCCTGGTCATAATGTAATGGCTGTGATTCTGCTCCTGGTCATAATGTAATGGCTGATTCTGCTCCTGGTCATAATGTAATGGCTGACTCTGCTCCTGGTCATAATGTAATGGCTGATTCTGCTCCTGGTCATAATGTAATGGCTGACTCTCTCCTGGTCATAATGTAATGGCTGACTCTCTCCTGGTCATAATGTAATGGCTGATTCTGCTCCTGGTCATAATGTAATGGCTGTGATTCTGCTCCTGGTCATAATGTAATGGCTGACTCTCTCCTGGTCATAATGTAATGGCTGACTCTCTCCTGGTCATAATGTAACGGCTGACTCTCTCCTGGTCATAATGTAACGGCTGACTCTCTCCTGGTCATAATGTAACGGCTGTGATTCTGCTCCTGGTCATAATGTAACGGCTGACTCTGCTCCTGGTCATAATGTAATGGCTGACTCTCTCCTGGTCATAATGTAACGGCTGACTCTCTCCTGGTCATAATGTAATGGCTGACTCTCTCCTGGTCATAATGTAATGGCTGACTCTCTCCTGGTCATAATGTAATGGCTGACTCTCTCCTGGTCATAATGTAATGGCTGTGATTCTGCTCCTGGTCATAATGTAATGGCTGATTCTGCTCCTGGTCATAATGTAATGGCTGACTCTGCTCCTGGTCATAATGTAATGGCTGATTCTGCTCCTGGTCATAATGTAATGGCTGACTCTGCTCCTGGTCATAATGTAATGGCTGACTCTCTCCTGGTCATAATGTAATGGCTGTGATTCTGCTCCTGGTCATAATGTAATGGCTGACTCTCTCCTGGTCATAATGTAATGGCTGACTCTCTCCTGGTCATAATGTAACGGCTGTGATTCTGCTCCTGGTCATAATGTAATGGCTGACTCTGCTCCTGGTCATAATGTAATGGCTGACTCTCTCCTGGTCATAATGTAATGGCTGACTCTCTCCTGGTCATAATGTAACGGCTGTGATTCTGCTCCTGGTCATAATGTAATGGCTGACTCTGCTCCTGGTCATAATGTAACGGCTGACTCTCTCCTGGTCATAATGTAATGGCTGACTCTCTCCTGGTCATAATGTAACGGCTGACTCTCTCCTGGTCATAATGTAACGGCTGTGATTCTGCTCCTGGTCATAATGTAATGGCTGACTCTGCTCCTGGTCATAATGTAATGGCTGACTCTCTCCTGGTCATAATGTAATGGCTGACTCTCTCCTGGTCATAATGTAACGGCTGACTCTCTCCTGGTCATAATGTAATGGCTGACTCTCTCCTGGTCATAATGTAATGGCTGTGACTCTCTCCTGGTCATAATGTAATGGCTGACTCTCTCCTGGTCATAATGTAATGGCTGACTCTCTCCTGGTCATAATGTAATGGCTGACTCTCTCCTGGTCATAATGTAATGGCTGACTCTCTCCTGGTCATAATGTAATGGCTGTGATTCTGCTCCTGGTCATAATGTAATGGCTGACTCTCTCCTGGTCATAATGTAATGGCTGACTCTCTCCTGGTCATAATGTAATGGCTGATTCTGCTCCTGGTCATAATGTAATGGCTGTGATTCTGCTCCTGGTCATAATGTAATGGCTGACTCTCTCCTGGTCATAATGTAATGGCTGACTCTCTCCTGGTCATAATGTAACGGCTGACTCTCTCCTGGTCATAATGTAACGGCTGACTCTCTCCTGGTCATAATGTAACGGCTGTGATTCTGCTCCTGGTCATAATGTAACGGCTGACTCTGCTCCTGGTCATAATGTAATGGCTGACTCTCTCCTGGTCATAATGTAACGGCTGACTCTCTCCTGGTCATAATGTAACGGCTGACTCTCTCCTGGTCATAATGTAATGGCTGTGATTCTGCTCCTGGTCATAATGTAATGGCTGTGATTCTGCTCCTGGTCATAATGTAATGGCTGACTCTGCTCCTGGTCATAATGTAATGGCTGACTCTCTCCTGGTCATAATGTAATGGCTGTGATTCTGCTCCTGGTCATAATGTAATGGCTGTGATTCTGCTCCTGGTCATAATGTAATGGCTGACTCTCTCCTGGTCATAATGTAATGGCTGACTCTGCTCCTGGCTGACTCTCTCCTGGTCATAATGTAATGGCTGTGACTCTGCTCCTGGTCATAATGTAATGGCTGACTCTCTCCTGGTCATAATGTAATGGCTGATTCTGCTCCTGGTCATAATGTAATGGCTGATTCTGCTCCTGGTCATAATGTAATGGCTGATTCTGCTCCTGGTCATAATGTAATGGCTGACTCTCTCCTAATGGTCATAATGTAATGGCTGACTCTGCTCCTGGTCATAATGTAATGGCTGATTCTGCTCCTGGTCATAATGTAATGGCTGACTCTCTCCTAATGGTCATAATGTAATGGCTGTGACTCTGCTCCTGGTCATAATGTAATGGCTGACTCTCTCCTGGTCATAATGTAATGGCTGTGATGAGTCTCAGCTGCTCAGTGACATGGTCCTGGTCCTGTCTGGTCTGGTTTCAGGCTGGCTCTGGTGGGGAAGCTGAAGAGGATCATGTTGTGGCTGCTGCTGGTCTACGTCTCCGTCCCCTTCATCATCAAACTCTGTCCCTCCATTCAGGCCAAACTCGTCTTCCTCAACTTCGGTGAGTCTCCAGAGAGTCGGTCCAGATGCTCCAGATGTTTGAGCTGATGTGACCTGATGATGACGTATGTGTGGGTGGAGTGAGTGCTCTCATCACTGATACAATATCTTTGACCAACAAACAGCAGCTCCACAATACGCTTCACTTTACTAGCTAGCGAGCTAGCGCTAGCTAACAGGCTACATCAGCTAGCTAACGGGCTACATCAGCTAGCTAACAGGCTACATCAGCTAGCTAACGGGCTACATCAGCTAGCTAACAGGCTACATCAGCTAGCTAACGGGCTACATCAGCTAGCTAATAGGCTACATCAGCTAGCTAACGGGCTACATTAGCTAGCTAACAGGCTACATCAGCTAGCTAATAGGCTACATCAGCTAGCTAACGGGCTACATCAGCTAGCTAACGGACTACATCAGCTAGCTAATAGGCTACATCAGCTAGCTAACAGGCTACATCAGCTGACTCTTAATCTTACTTGAACATGAGGATGATTCATTAGCAAAGATGTTTTATTTGATGAGTCATCAGTTTAATGCTCATAGTTACATGTAGTTCTAAAACCCTGGTAGCTAATGAGCTAATGCTAATGCTACCAGTAAGATGCTAACATTGTTTGTAGACGTCGGCCATCTTTAGCTTAAAATCAGAGGGAGGAGTCTCAGAAGTCAGAGGTCAGCTGAGTTACAGCTGAGCTGTCTGTGTGGACAGGAAGTGGGCGGAGTCACAGTGATTGACAGCGTTGTTTGTGTCCACTGGTCAAACATTTAAATGTGTAGAAGAAGAAAAGATAAAGTAGTGAATGGATGAAGGAGAAGGTGTCGTGTCACTGAAACAGGAAGTGAGTGTGTCATGTGACCTGTGACCTGTGACCTGTGACCTCTGACCTCTGACCTCTGACCTCTGCCTCCACCCTGGTTCAGTGAGGATGCCCTACTTCATCGACCTGAAGCGACCCCTGGACCAGGGATTGAACCACACACACAACTTCTACCTGGAGCCAGAGACAGGACTCAAGATCGGAGTCTGGTAACATAAACAACATCATGTGACACCTCACCTGTCCTCACCTGTCCCACCT
>NC_140348.1:28765869-28773369 GCF_963514085.1 Chelon labrosus
CGTCACTCGTTTAAAGAAACCAAGTTATAATCATTTAGAAAGTAAAAAACCAACAGATTAGATTAAACGCTGACTTTATATTTGTGTGTGTACTTTTTATTGTCACATTTTAATCTGTAATCCATCTAAGTTAAACTGAAACTTGTTTTCAGTCTTATTTAATTATATTACTGTTTTATTGCGTTGACACAGTTTGGAATGCTTCATTTTACGAGGCACACCTGAAAGCACCGTGTCCCAGCTCCAGGTATTATCAGGTTTTGTTTTGGTGTTCGTTGCTCCGACGCTCCCGGGAGGCCGTGGACGCACCACGGTGTGACCACGTGGTTGTGTACCTGCCCTGTGATTGGCTGCGGCAGCTCTGGCTGCGGATCAGCTGCTCTCTGCGGATCTCAGAGCTCCGTCCTCCCGGCTCTCAGCGCTCCGTCTCCCGCTACGATCACGGCCTCCTCCCGGCTGCCAGGCCCGGACTAACGGCTCGTCATTCGGTCGCTCTCGTTCCGTTAACATATTTTTTTATTTCTTAACGTTTCCAGTGATGCGAAGGCGGAGCAACTCCCATGACAGCGGGACTACCGGCACTCAGCTGGACGGCGACACGGACCTGAAGCAGCGTCCCGGCAGGAGAGCACCGGGGCCGGCGGCGGACGACCGGCAGGGCCCGGGGGAGGAGCCCAACATGGGGAAACCGTTCAGGAGGTAAGAACCGGAACCAGAACCGGTACCGGTACCGGAGTATTGGACCCACATGATAATAATAAAAAAAACAATTTCAAATTAAATATTTAATATGCAGAATAAATAATATAAATAAATAAATGAGGTTATTAATGTCAGGAGAGTCTTTACATTTAGTTCTGATCCACATGAACCGACCGGTCTGATTGGTTCCACCGGGACCGACGGCCGGTCTGATTGGTTCCTCCTTTACCTCCTGACTGAGGAGTCACAGATGAATCAATGAGAACTGAACTCAGACTCCTGTGATCTCATGATTAAGGTGTCGGGTCAGAACCGGTCCTCCAGGCTCCACCGACGCCTCTGAGGCTCCTAGAAACCAGTCTCCACTAACCCTCATCACAGAGGACGCTGCAATGCATTCTGGGTCAGCAGTCTGAGCGTGTCTCATGAAGACTGGCCACTTCATTAGGTACACTAGTAATAACTCAGAGATGTTGATCTGTAGCTGAAACATGAGTCAGTTTAACTCCATCCTCCACAATCATCACCAGGCTTCACCAGTGTACCTAATGAAGTGGCCATGGAGGGTCGATCTATGGTTTGATTCAGTCAGCGCTGACAGGAAGTGACAGGAAGTGACATCACTGCTGATGTATGCGAAAGCTTTGAGTCACGAGTTTGATCTGAAAGAAGAAGTCTGTTGGTCTGAGTCAGCGTCTGACCTCTGACCTTTGACCTTTGACCTCACCATCTTGTTTGAATAACCTTTATTGACCCGCTCTAAATGCTAATGCTGCTAGCATGCTAGCTGATAGACGCAGCTGGACGTCTAGAGTTTCTGTTCCTCTGACAGGAAGTCAGTGAACGATGAGGAGAGAACTAGAGAACACCTGACTGACCTTGAGGCTGGAGAACCTCCTCCTCTTCCTCCTCCTCCTCTTCCTCCTCACCCTCCTCTTCCTCCTCACCCTCACGTTGGTCAGTCTGCGTCTAGATCTGGATCCAGGTCCTGATGATCCATTAACTCTGCTCCACCTCCACCAGTTACAACATTTAAATCCAGATGCTAACTCCACACAGAGCTAACGTAGCTAGCTAGCTATTCAATTCAGTTTTATTTATATAGAGTCAATAACAAAACAAATCGTCTCAAGACGCTTTACACCCGGCCTGAAACCCCCAGAGCAGCCTGAAGGAGACGGTGGCAAGAAAACCTCCCTTTAACAGGAAGAAACCTTGAGCAGAACCAGAACCAGAACCCAGCTCATATGGAGGAACACATCTGCCTAAGGCCAGCCAGGTACAGACAGAAGAAAGAGAGAAGAGAACAGCAAAGAGAGAAGAGAAGAGAACAGCAAGATAAACATACATCTGTCATAGATACACATATCTGACTAAAGTGTACATGTGGAATCTTATGATACAAACTGATGATGTTACATGACAGTTTGAAAATGTAAGAGGAATGTGATGATGTTTAACTTTAGTTACACGTCAGCTTCATTATATTAACTCCACTAACATGTGACGTGTTTAGTCCTGGTTTTAACGTCACTGATGAACGGAGGCTGGATGGAGACGATCATAAAGGAATCAGCTGATCTTAAAAGACGTGGTTTAATGTGAACAAAGAAACTATAAATGAAGGAATAAATGTTTCTAACTCTTCATCTGAACACGACTCGTTACCAGAGATGAGATGAACTCTGAGTTTCTGTCGACGTCTGAAGAGACGAGACGTAGGAGTTTAGATCAGATTTAGTCTAAGGCTTCATCTGGATCAATAAATCAGATTATTGATTATTGATCATTATTTATTATTATTATTTATTCATATTTAATATTATTATTATTATTATTATTATTATTATTATTATTCATGGAGCATCACTCAGAGTTCAGTCATATCTTCAGACGTCTGTGAGGAGGTCTCACTCTGCTGCTCTTTCAGGAGATTAGATGAATAATTCAGATCCACTGAGCTGCTGGATCATGTGACAGGTTCTCAGTGAGGCTGATCAGCTTACACACAGTAACACACACACACACTAACACACACACACACACACACACACACACACACACACACAGTAACACAGTTGATCTCAGGTCATTTTAATGTCTGACTACATGTGACGTGACCTCTGTCCGGCCTCTGCTCCTGGTCATAATGTAATGGCTGGTTCTGCTCCTGGTCATAATGTAATGGCTGACTCTCTCCTGGTCATAATGTAATGGCTGACTCTCTCCTGGTCATAATGTAATGGCTGACTCTCTCCTGGTCATAATGTAATGGCTGACTCTCTCCTGGTCATAATGTAATGGCTGTGACTCTGCTCCTGGTCATAATGTAATGGCTGACTCTCTCCTGGTCATAATGTAATGGCTGACTCTCTCCTGGTCATAATGTAATGGCTGTGATTCTGCTCCTGGTCATAATGTAATGGCTGACTCTCTCCTGGTCATAATGTAACGGCTGACTCTCTCCTGGTCATAATGTAATGGCTGACTCTCTCCTGGTCATAATGTAATGGCTGTGACTCTGCTCCTGGTCATAATGTAATGGCTGACTCTCTCCTGGTCATAATGTAATGGCTGACTCTCTCCTGGTCATAATGTAATGGCTGTGATGAGTCTCAGCGGCTCAGTGACATGGTCCTGGTCCTGTCTGGTCTGGTTTCAGGCTGGCTCTGGTGGGGAAGCTGAAGAGGATCATGTTGTGGCTGCTGCTGGTCTACGTCTCCGTCCCCTTCATCATCAAACTCTGTCCCTCCATTCAGGCCAAACTCGTCTTCCTCAACTTCGGTGAGTCTCCAGAGGGTCGGTCCAGATGCTCCAGATGTTTGAGCTGATGTGACCTGATGATGACGTATGTGTGGGTGGAGTGAGTGCTCTCATCACTGATACAATATCTTTGACCAACAAACAGCAGCTCCACAATACGCTTCACTTTACTAGCTAGCGAGCTAGCGCTAGCTAACAGGCTACATCAGCTAGCTAACGGGCTACATCAGCTAGCTAATAGGCTACATCAGCTAGCTAACGGACTACATCAGCTAGCTAACAGGCTACATCAGCTAGCTAACAGGCTACATCAGCTAGCTAACGGACTACATCAGCTAGCTAACAGGCTACATCAGCTAGCTAACAGGCTACATCAGCTAGCTAACGGACTACATCCGCTAGCTAACAGGCTACATCAGCTAGCTAACGGACTACATCAGCTAGCTAACGTGCTACATCCGCTAGCTAACAGGCTACATCAGCTAGCTAATAGGCTACATCAGCTAGCTAATAGGCTACATCAGCTAGCTAACGGGCTACATCAGTTAGCTAACGGGCTACATCAGCTAGCTAATAGGCTACATCAGTTAGCTAACGGGCTACATCAGCTAGCTAATAGGCTACATCAGCTAGCTAACAGGCTACATCAGTTAGCTAACGGGCTACATCAGCTAGCTAATAGGCTACATCAGCTAGCTAACAGGCTACATCAGCTGACTCTTTTAATCTTACTTGAACATGAGGATGATTCATTAGCAAAGATGTTTTATTTGATGAGTCATCAGTTCAGTGCTCATAGTTACATGTAGTTCTAAAACCCTGGTAGCTAATGAGCTAATGCTAATGCTACCAGTAAGATGCTAACATTGTTTGTAGACGTCGGCCATCTTTAGCTTAAAATCAGAGGGAGGAGTCTCAGAAGTCAGAGGTCAGCTGAGTTACAGCTGAGCTGTCTGTGTGGACAGGAAGTGGGCGGAGTCACAGTGATTGACAGCGTTGTTTGTGTCCACTGGTCAAACATTTAAATGTGTAGAAGAAGAAAAGATAAAGTAGTGAATGGATGAAGGAGAAGGTGTCGTGTCACTGAAACAGGAAGTGAGTGTGTCATGTGACCTCTGACCTCTGACCTCTGCCTCCACCCTGGTTCAGTGAGGATGCCCTACTTCATCGACCTGAAGCGACCCCTGGACCAGGGATTGAACCACACACACAACTTCTACCTGGAGCCAGAGACAGGACTCAAGATCGGAGTCTGGTAACATAAACAACATCATGTGACACCTCACCTGTCCTCACCTGTCCCACCTGTCCCACCTGTCCTCACCTGTACTCACCCGCCCTCACCTGTCCTCACCCGTCCTCACCCGTCCTCACCTGTCCCACCTGTCCTCACCTGTCCTCACCTCTCCTCACCCATCCTCACCTGTCCCACCTGTCCTCACCCGTCCTCACCTGCCATCACCTGTCCTCACCTGTCCTCACCTGCCATCACCTGCCATCACCTGTCCTCACCTGTCCCCACCTGTCCTCACCTGTCCCACCTGTCCTCACCTGTCCTCACCCGCCCTCACCTGTCCTCACCTGTCCTCACCTGTCCCACCTGTCCTCACCTGTACTCACCCGCCATCACCTGTCCTCACCTGTCCTCACCTGTCCCACCCGCCATCACCCGTCCTCACCTGTCCCACCCGCCATCACCCGTCCTCACCTGCCCTCACCTGCCCTCACCTGTCCTCACCTGTCCTCACCTGTCCTGTTTCTAACATCATAGTATTATATCATGTTCAATTCAATGATCAATTGTTACGTTAAATATCACAAACTGTCAGTGACCAGACAGCAGTGTTAGCGTATAGCTAGCATGTTAGCATCTAGCTAGCATGTTAGCATCTAGCTAACATGCTAGCATCTAGCTAACAGGTTAGCATCTAGCTAACACTGCTGATTAAGTTCAACATTTTACTGATTTAGTCTTTAAATATAAATAAATTATCTGCTAACCAACATGCTAATGCTAATGTTAGCTTGCCTATTCTGCAGCCTCTGATGCTAAAGGGGCGGAGTCACTGAGACACCAGTGTGTGTGTGTGTGTGTGTGCGTCCAGGCACACGGTTCCTGCTCAGATGTGGAGAGCAGCTCAGGGGAAACAAGGCGACTGGTACGACTCCACGTTTAGCTCCGCCCACCCTGTCATCCTCTATCTCCATGGAAACGCAGGGACCAGGTGACCACCCACAGATGAACACGCCTGTGTTGTTGTTTGTTGCTGGAGTTTGACCTTTGACCTTTGACCTTTGACCTGTGCTGTTGTGTCTCTGCAGAGGAGGAGACCATCGAGTTCAACTATACAAGGTCTTTATCTGACACTGATTGGACAAGAAGAGACGACTGAGGATGTCTCTGACTGACTCTGTCCCTGTCTCTGTGTGTCTTTGTCTCTCTCTGTCTCTGACTGTGTCTGTCTGGACTCTGTCTCTGTCTGTCTCTCTCTGTCTGTCTGTCTCTGTTCCTGTCTGTCTCTGTCTCTGTCTCTGTCTCTCTGTCTCTCTGTCTCTCTGTCTCTGTCCGTCTCTGTCTCTGTCTCTGTCTCTGTGTGTCCAGGTCCTCAGTTCCCTTGGTTACCACGTGGTGACGTTTGACTACAGAGGTGAGTCTCAGTCTTTACATCTGTCTTTGGGGGGGACAGTCCATCCTGGAGGACCAGAGTGTGTCTTTGTGTTTTCAGGGTGGGGGGATTCAGACGGCGTCCCGTCCGAGGGGGGGATGACCTCAGACGCTCTCTTCATCTACGATTGGCTGAAACAGAGGATGGACAAAACGCTGCCTCTCTACATCTGGGGACACTCTCTGGGGACGGGGTAAACGAGACCAGACCTTCCTCCCCCCTCCCTCCTCCTCCTCCTCCTCCTCCTCCTCCTCCTCCTCCTCCTCCTCCCCCCCCCAAAGACCATTTCTCCGTTTTAATCTGACTCTTGTTTTTTCAGAGTCGCCACTAATCTGGTCAGACGACTGTGTGACAGAGGTGAGGACACTCGGAGAGCTGTGATTGGCCGACGCTGGTCTAACCTGTGACTCAGCTGCAGAGGATCATGGGTATTGTAGTAGCAGCTGAATGACTCTGTGTGTGTTTCAGGAAGTCCTCCTGACGCTCTGGTCCTGGAGTCTCCGTTCACCAACATCAGAGAGGAGGCCAAGAGTCACCCCTTCTCCATGGTAACGCTCCAACTCTGACCCCGCCCCCACAACCACGAGTGCTACTCAACGAGGCTAACAGTAGCAGGCTAACAGTAGCAGGCTAACAGTAGCAGGCTAACAGTAGCAAGCTAACGAGCAGCTAACTCTGTTCCAGGTGTACAGGTACCTGCCCGGCTTCGACTGGTTCTTCCTGGACGCCATCACCGCCAACAACATCCGCTTCGCCAGCGACGAGAAGTACGTGTTTGTTTACTTCCTGTTTACAGCCGCAGCGACCTTTGACCTCTGCAGCCAGGGAACCTTTAGAGTCTGGAAGGATGTCAGAAACAAACGGGTCGGGGTCAGGGTCTCAGACCGTCTACCCCACCACATCAGGAACTGGTTTCAGATGAGTTTGTCCAGATGAAGCTCTTCTTCATCTTCTTCTTCTTCTTCTTCTTCTTCTTCTTCATCCAGAGGTGTAGTCGTTGTCCTCTCTGACCTCTAGTGGCTCCTGGAGGAACTGCACCCCTCCTCTAACTCAGTGGGGTCAAACTCATTTTAGTTGAGGGGCCACATTCAGCCCAGTCTGACCTCAGGGGCCTTTAGTGGCTCAGTTCTCTTATCAGACAGGAGGGAGGGTCAGAGACTAACAGATGAGTGAATAGCATCAGACTGTATCTAGGAGACCGGGTTAGCTTCATGCTATGCTGCTCATCAGAGCTCAGCCTCCCATACGTTAACGAACCACGGTAGATCCATAGGACCCTCCTCGTTACCAGGATCATCACAGAGGTTCTTCTAGAACAGTATTTGTGACCAGGTGGTAATATGAGAGTCTGTATTGATAGATTCGTCCT
>NC_140348.1:28778369-28790869 GCF_963514085.1 Chelon labrosus
GGAATTTAATTCAGAGATAGTGATATTTTGGTGAGGTCTCACTGTGACGCTTCTTCTGATACCAGGAATTTATTATTCTTGTAAATATTGTGAACATAGATTTTTCTCTTTTGTTTTATATTACATATCGTTTGCTGTTCATTGTTGCTGCTACAGTGAATTTCCCAGTTTAATAAAATATCTGTCTATATCTGATCTCATGTATTTTCTGATATTTAGTTTTAAGTGTAAAACTTAATAAATTAAAGTTGGTCATTTATTTATTTAATAAATTCTTCAGAGTGTTTTTTATGTGCAGCTAAGTTACTGTGACCAAGCAATTTCCCTTGTGGATGAATAAAGTTTATCTAAGTCTATGATCAGATAAAAGAGTTCAGGTTTGTTTGTGTTTACAGTGAGAGGCTGGTCATGTGACCAGACCATGGAGGCTTTGTTTGTTTGTTTATTTGTTTGTTTGTTTGTAAATAAATATGATCGAGAAGAGAAAAGTGGAATAAATTCAAACAACTAATCCAGATGTTACTGTTGCATTTTTCATAGAGGAGTGGCTCATCTTCATCAGAGCCATCTTTGTATCTCTTGCGTCATGACGTCAGTCTCCCAGCGTCCGCCAGCTTCCGGCTTTCAGAATAAAACGCCCCCTCTGAGTTTAAAAACAAGTTTTACAGGAGTTCAGTCGTTTTCAGGTGAGTCGAGCTGCTCTGGTTCTGCTCAGACTCAGACTCCGGGTCCCCACAGAACCTGAACCTGAACTGGGTCCAGGTCCAGGTCCAGGTCCAGCTCCAGGTCCAGCTCCAGGTCCAGCAGGTAATCTCAGGTGAGTCCATGCAGTCCAGCAGCTGCTTCCTCTGTTTTTTTCTTCATTTTAATTTGATGAAAAGTAAGAAAATAAAAGCCTCATTCATGGATCTGATCAGCTGCTGGAAGATTCACTCATTCATTCAGTTTGAAACGTGGAGACGAGATTCAGACGTTCACTCATCTCATGTTTGGTTTAATGTGTAAAAGCTCAAACACATATTAGATCTAAATGAATGTAGAAAATGTAAATGTGTGAACTTATTAAAGAATTAAATGAATGAGTGAATGACTCTCTGGTTAAACCACCAGGTCTCCGTTGGTCTCCAGGATGTCGACTACGACCCAGAAACACCGGGACTTCGTCGGCGAGCCGATGGGGGACAAACCGGTCACAGCTCTGTCCGGTATCGGTCCGACTCTGGGGGGGAAGCTGGAGGAGCAGGGCTTTGACAAGGTCCAACAAAAACACACTGAGCCTCAGACACATCCCACGTTACAGATTTACTGGCTCCACTAAACACATCAACATTTAATAACAGTTAAACAGCAGAGACTAAGTGAAGGCCCCGGACCCTGAAATAAATTAAAACACAACAACAGAAGAACAGAGACGTTTAAAGAGCCACAAACATAACGATGATGTTCTGAATGAACGAGGGATCACAAACGAGTCACAGCTCGTTTAAGAGACAATAAATCATGAAGTGACTTGAACAGTATTTTCTGTTTCATTGTCTTTAAACTGAGACTAAATGTGACTGGTCTCGATACATCATGAGTTAAATGAGCCGTTGACACTAAATAATAATTAATCTGTTTACAAACCGTCTGAGTTTTAGACTAAAACATGTAAAACAGAAGCACATGTCACATTTAAAACAGTTGGTTTGGTTCAAATCATGAAATAAATATTTAGCACAGATCTTTATATTTTATTGATGTTAAATGTTAGTGTGATGCTGGAAGACACCACCAGGGGGCGCAGAGCTCCACCTGTAACACTGCTAACATGTTGCTGGCGTTGGTTAGCATTCCTGGTTAGCATTCGTGGTTAGCGTCATCCAGGTGACTGTTCTCGTTCTCAGGCCTCCGTGGTTCTCGGTCAGTTCCTGTTGTTGAGGAAAGACTCTGAGATGTTCTCTGATTGGCTCAGAGACGCCACCGGCGCCAACTCTCGTCAGGCGGAGTCCTGCGCTCAGTGTCTGAGGGAGTGGTGTGACGCGTTCCTCTGAGGCCCCGCCTTCCTCTGAGGCCCCGCCTTCCTCTGAGGCCCCGGAGCGAATCACTTCCTGTTTCTGGAGCCGGAGAAGATGATGATGATGATGATGATGATGATGATGATGATGATGATGATGATGAGCTGTTTGTTGATTCAACTGAGACAATTAAAAGTTTCTGGAAATTAAAGAAACTTAAAGACGTGTTTGTCTTTTTAAACGTTGGAGGAGCAGAAAGACCAGGAAGTAAAACTAATAATAGATTAATAAAACAAACAATTAATAACTAAGAAGACCAAATAAATCAGGACCATCCCCAGAACCATCAGGTCCATGTTCATGACCCTGGTCTCCATGGACCCTGGTCTCTGTGACCCTGGTCTCTATGGACCCTGGTCTCCATGGACCCTGGTCTCTATGGACCCTGGTCTCTATGACCCCGGTCTCCATGGACCCTGGTCTCTAAGGACCCTGGTCTCTAAGGACCCTGGTCTCTGTGACCCTGGTCTCTATGGACTCTGGTCTCTATGGACCCTGGTCTCTATGGACCCTGGTCTCTATGGACCCCGGTCTCTATGGACCCTGGTCTCTATGGACCCTGGTCTCTGTGACCCTGGTCTCTATGGACTCTGGTCTCTATGGACCCTGGTCTCCATGGACCCTGGTCTCTATGGACTCTGGTCTCTATGGACCCCGGTCTCTATGGACCCTGGTCTCTATGGACCCTGGTCTCTAAGGACCCTGGTCTCTGTGACCCTGGTCTCTATGGACTCTGGTCTCTATGGACCCCGGTCTCTATGGACCCTGGTCTCTATGGACCCTGGTCTCTATGGATAGGTCAGACTTCAGTCTCAGTAACATTGTGTCTGATTAATTAGTGATAAACTAAAACATCTTCTAGATCAGAGAGTAGAAAACACCCTGATAGCAATGATATCATTCTGAACTCATTCAGCAACCCCTTGACTAGACCTGGACCAAGAGTTTAGAGAAAGACCACAAAGGTTCTAGTAACAATAGAACCAGGCCCACTCTCCATCAGAGAGGCTGCAGTGATTCTACGACCCCAGGAGAAGCAGCCAGGTGAGATCCAGGGGGGGGGCGCTGTAAAGGTCACGGTCAGAGCCGGTGAACCACCTTCACCCTGAACACACCAGGACCCAGAGACGGACACATTCAACGCTGTCGTCGTTAGCAAAGTTCATTTTAACCCTGGAAACATCAAAGCTGCAGAAATAATCTGAGTGAATCTGGAGTCAATGAACAGATGAGATTAAACTTCTTTATTTAGCAGAAACATTCATCTGTGACTGAAACGACCGCTCATCGTCAGGAGAACATCAAGAACATGAGGAGAAACGAGGAGTTTAAATTCAGGAGTAGAAGAGAAAAGGTTCTCACCAGGAAACATTCAGAGGAAACATTCAGAGGAAACATCCAGAGGAAACATCCAGAGGAAACATTCAGAGGAAACATTCAGAGGAAACATCCAGAGGAAACATCCAGAGGAAACATTCAGAGGAAACATCCAGAGGAAACATCCAGAGGAAACATCCAGAGGAAACATTCAGAGGAAACATTCAGAGGAAACATCCAGAGGAAACATCCAGAGGAAACATTCAGAGAAACATTCAGAGTCGCTGTCGCCACAAACTGAACGTTAGCAGAACGAGGAGTGACTGATTTACCTGCAGCTCAAAGAACAGCCTGAGAAACCAAAATAATCTGTTTATTTAATGAGGTCTGAACCTTAGTTTAGTTTAAAATAAATAGTTACGTGAATAATTTATATCGTTGTGACTGACATTAGCTAGCTGGAGCTAGCAGGCTAAACTGAAGCTAACCGACCTTTTCTGTTGAAGTAGTTCAAACATTTTGGTTGTTCTGAAATAAATCTGATCTAACTGCTGCTAAGAGCTAACTAGCATAGCTGCTAATACCTGAATGTATCTGTCTCATTATGACGACTCTCCAGAGCACTGTAGCTAACTGTCGTTCTTTGATGTTAGCTGTAATTAGCCGTAGTTAGCCATAATTAGCCATAGTTAGCCGTAATTAGCCGTAGTTAGCCGTAATTAGCCGTAGTTAGCTGTAGTTAGCCATAGTTAGCCGTAGTTAGCTGTCTTCCTCTGCATCAGACTGGTACGTTCCAGCTCCTTTAGCGTTAAATAACAGACGATCAGAATTAAAATGAGTTTATAAACGACTCAAAGGCACCAGTTCAAGTAAATATACGTCCTGTTATAGAAACCCGTCACCTGTGTTAGCTTAGCTTATAGCGGAACAAGGATCAGTGACTGGCTGGAGCTAGGACTAGCCTGATTGGGCTAATGAATAGCATAGCCAGGTCAGTTGTAGCACAGTGCTATTGCTACGTTTGTCCTGCTTCTGGAAACAGGAAGTCAAGTCTGAATAAAAATGTGTCCGGAGTGTTTCCATGAGGTCAGCAGAGAAGAAGAAGCTCGTCCTCCATCATCACCTGGGAGTCTTCTTCCTTTCAAAATAAAAGCTTCAGGTTTGTGTCAGTGTCTCTTCAGGGACTCGATGTAATGGAAGGTTGCTCCCAGAGCCCAGCTGGTCTCCACCCGGTTGATCGTCCTCGCCAACTGAGACAGACGGTCAGACAGAAACAGTCAGCATGAAAACCACATCATGAACCAGACCCTGGTGGTCCAGACCCTAGTGAACCAGACCCTAGTGGAGGTCCAGACCCTGGTGGTCCAGACCCTAGTGAACCAGACCCTACTGGAGGTCCAGACCCTGGTGGTCCAGACCCTAGTGAACCAGACCCTGGTGGTCCGGACCCTGGTGGTGGTCCTCACCTTGAACTGTTTGTGTGGGGGGAAGCCGAGCTCCTGCAGCAGGACTGATATGTAGACCAGGTCCAGACAGAGGAACGGGTTCTGAGGAGGACTGACGGACAGACTGCTGCACACTGCAGAAAGAACCAACCGGTCTGTGAATCACTAATGATTCTAGAGTCTAGTGTCAGTGAGGAGGAGCGGTGGTGTAGCTCAGTCTCCACCGGGGGGCGCTGTCTCACCTGTGTTAGCGGCCTGGATGTAATCAGACACTGAGATGGTTCCTCCGGTCTGCTCCTCTGAACACAGACAAATAAACCAATAACCAGACCAATACATATAAATAAATATACTAATATACAATAAATATATATAAACACTATAACCCTAACCCCTAAATATATACATAAATAACTATACTAGTATAAAATATAAATATAACTGATCAGTCTGTGTCATTAATGATCTCCAGATCTGAGACTAACCCTCAACAAGCAGGTAACACACTGATGGCTGTGTCCCGTTAGCTGATTGGTTCCTCTCACTTCCTGCTGTGTTCTGATTGGTTGTCAAACTTTTATTTATTTTGTTTTTATTCTTATGGGATAGAAACATTTAAGAAACTGGGACCAGGAAATATCTGTGCTTCCTGTCAGGTAGTTTCACAATAAAAGTACATGTAGTCAGTAATGATCCAGTCCTCAATTAGCTGCGTCTGCGTTAGCATTAGCATTAGCATTAGCATCATCTTAATACCGATGGCTCCGAGGTCGACGGCGCGGTCGTAGTAGTAGGAGAAGGCGTAGAAGTCCATGTCTGCTGCCTCTGACACCTTCAGGACCTTCCTGTACACCACCTTCTCCACCTTGTTGAGGCACGACTTGTAAACCGGCTCCCCTGAAACACCAACCACACAAAGGTTCCTACCCGCTCCAGCTGCATGATGGGTAACCACATGAAGCAACAACCAGCGTCTTTACCGGCCTTCTGTCCCTTCACAGTGTAGACCACGTCAGCGTGCTCCCAGCTGCCCGAGTACTCTGGAGCAAGGCAGGGACTGACCAGCTCAGTGCTGCCCCCTACTGCACAGAGACAGGGTTTAAGCCTTCAAAATAAAACGACACAGACTAAAGGGCTGAATGAATGAATGAGGACATTAAAGACTTTTAGTTGAAGACCTGGTGCACATGAACAGTTCTGAGATTTGTTTGAACATGAAAAGTTTTTTTACAGAACAAATCGGTGCCTGACTGTTCACTAGTGTACCTAATGAAGTGGCCAGTGTCGATACTGCAGCAGAGGATCTGAGCTGCAGCTTCTTCTAAATCACAGCAACAGCTGGCAGCAAGGAATTAATCTTGCTGTGTGTTATTAAAAGATTAGATAATGGCTTATTTATCTGATGGGGAGGGGGTGGGGGTGTTGGGGGGGTATAAAAGGCAGAGATGAAAGCCGTCTGAAAAATAAGAGCAGGAAAAATAAACAGGAAGTGAGGATCAGGTACGTACGGGGCGGAGCTTCAACGCCTCCTAAGATGGCGAGTCGAGCCGACATCAGACCCAGACCCAGATAACTGACGCACAGAAACACAAATATACTTAGAAATACATATATAAATATACATATATATATACACATATAAAAACATATATCTGCTTCATGCCAGAGGATGTCCTCACAAAGCTAGCTATTCTAGCATGTGTGTGTGTACCTGTGAGTGTAGACGGTGTGTGTGTTGTTGAACATCTGGAACGACCTGATGTCATCGATGGGCGACGTCTGGATGGTCATCTGAGAAAAAGGACAGAAGCTACAGCTGACGGCAGTTTGTTTATCAAGAGCTCAGGCTCTGATTGGACGACAGGCCACGTTTATGTTGATTCACTCTAGATTCTGGACAGGCTAGCTCTGTACGCCGATTCTTAGCTCTATCTAGCCTCCAAGCTAACAGTAGCTCTCCCTAGCCTCCAAGCTAACAGTAGCTCTATCTAGCCTCCCAGCTAACAGTAGCTCTATCTAGCCTCCCAGCTAACAGTAGCACTTCCTAGCCTCCAAGCTAACAGTAGCTCTTCCTAGCCTCCAAGCTAACAGTAGCTCTATCTAGCCTCCCAGCTAACAGTAGCTCTTCCTAGCATCCAAGCTAACAGTAGCTCTACAAGGCCTCCAAGCTAACAGTAGCTCTATCTAGCCTCCCAGCTAACAGTAGCTCTTCCTAGCCTCCAAGCTAACAGTAGCTCTTCCTAGCCTCCCAGCTAACAGTAGCTCTTCCTAGCCTCCCAGCTAACAGTAGCGCTTTCTAGCCTCCCAGCTAACAGTAGCTCTTCCTAACCTCCAAGTTAACAGTAGCTCTTCCTAGCCTCCAAGTTAACAGTAGCTCTTCCTAGCCTCCCAGCTAACAGTAGCTCTTCCTAGCCTCCAAGCTAACAGTAGCTCTTCCTAGCCTCCCAGCTAACAGTAGCGCTTTCTAGCCTCCAAGCTAACAGTAGCTCTTCCTAGCCTCCAAGCTAACAGTAGCGCTTCCTAGCCTCCAAGCTAACAGTAGCTTAGCAGGAGAGTGGTCGTCATCACTTCCTGGTTCGTACCACCCCTCCCACTATCTGCCCATCACAGCAGCACATGAAGAAGAATGAGCTGACCTACATAAGCCCCTCCCCTCCTGATGTGAGGGTGTTTATTTGGGATTAGAGCGACATTTGCAGATTAAAGCTTCTAAGATGGAGTCATCCTGGTAGTTTGAGGAGAGAGAGTAAGACCTTCCTCCCTAAATCCACCCCCCGTCCCCCTCATCGTCCTCACCTCGTCCCGTGGGCTGAAAGTGATCTGAGTCGACCCCCCACCCAAATCCAGCATCCCCACAGTGGGCGAGTTAGCACCGTGAAGACCACCTGAGAGAGAGAGAGAGAGAGAGAGAGAGAGAGAGAGAGAGAGAGAGAGAGAGAGATAATGATCCAGTAACATCACTGGTTCTTGTCCACATTAACCTGAAACACACCATCCATCACATCTGTCTTCGTGTCTCTGTGAGGACCAACTTGAGGACACGTTCAGGGACAGTCTGAGGGTTCAGGCCATCGTCGCTAAGTGAAGGCGTTGATTAGCTTTAGAGATGCTAACGGAGTCTGGGAGACATCGTTGTGAGACCTCAGGTGCCAAAGACGATGCTAATGTAGATGCTAATGGAAATGCTAACAGGTGACCGGGCCTGACGAAGAGGCTGTCAGTCAACAGAGAGTCTCCAGAGCAGATGCTAATGGTGATGCTAATAGCTAGCATGGCAGTGCTGCTTCCCTGCAGTGTTTCTGTACATGTAGATCAATAAAACCAAACCTTTAGCAGATCTGTAATTAATCAGATGTTAATCAAATAAAACTAAACTTCACCTGAGTAGAATCATTTGTTAAAGTTCAAACGTCTTTATTGTGCTTGAATTAAAGTTTATTATGTAGTTGGCAGCTCGTTAAAACCGTCAGCTGAGCGTTGAGGTCTCACCTGTGAGGAAGTTGACGGTGATCCAGGCAGAGATCCCTGAAAAGACCGAATGAACACGTGTTAGCGCCGCGACATTAGCTCTGACAGGACAGTCATCAGCTGACGTGTCAACAAAGAGCCAAACACATGAAACACAAATATAAATGAGCCAATATTACATATCAGAGCAGCCTGGTGTCTGGTAACAGCTGATCAGTCGTCCTGAAACAAACCCCTGATTTATTATTATTATTATTATTATTATTAACTAAACCAGGAACTGAACCACACATTGATGGAAACACTTCTGATTGGACCTGGAGATTAACTCTCTGATGTGTAATATTGGCTCATTTTCCTGAATAATCAAACACACAAGTCTCATATGTGTTCCATGTGTTGGTCGAGTTCTTCGTCGACGGGATGTTTGAATCCTCTGTACGGTGAGACACCAGAGGACACTGGACAGGTTAGTAGACGAGGTGAGACACCAGGGGGCGTTGGACAGGTTAGTAGACGAGGTGAGACACCAGGGGACGCTGCACAGGTTAGCAGACGAGGTGAGACACCAGGGGACGCTGCACAGGTTAGTAGACGAGGTGAGACACCAGAGGACACTGGACAGGTTAGCAGACGAGGTGAGACACCAGGGGACGCTGCACAGGTTAGTAGACGAGGTGAGACACCAGGGGACGCTGCACAGGTTAGCAGACGAGGTGAGACACCAGGGGACGCTGCACAGGTTAGCAGACGAGGTGAGACACCAGGGGACGCTGCACAGGTTAGTAGACGAGGTGAGACACCAGAGGACACTGGACAGGTTAGCAGACGAGGTGAGACACCAGAGGACGCTGGACAGGTTAGTAGACGAGGTGAGACACCAGGGGACGCTGCACAGGTTAGCAGACGAGGTGAGACACCAGGGGACGCTGCTGAACACAAGGACTTTATTTTTGGACACCTCATGGAGCTGATTGGTCCAGATGTGGAGCCCTTGGTGCCAGATGTTGGTGCTCTAATAGCACCGTCTCTCTGGACATATACATTTCTATATTTAGACTGTATTTCTATATTTCTATCTGTATATATAAATGTATGTCTGTGTGTGGACGCTGGCTCTGTGTGGACATATAATCCAATCCTTTTAAAGTAGTTCATACAAGCAATTATGTCCATGTGGGATAATGTCCCTCTTAATCTTGAAGATTATCCGTCCCGTTTATTCCTGAGGCTGAAATGTTTTCTCCTTCTCAGTGGGCGGGATCAGCTCGTTACTCTGCTCGTCCATAAACGTCCTCTAATGATGACTGAATTAACGTCTGGTCCCGGGACGGCGAGCCACTAATGGACAGATTCCTCTCAGGAGTCTGACCGGATTCCAGCAGCCTTATTACGGCTCAGATATTTGGCCGTTCTTGGCCGGGACGCTCATCCCGGCTCAGATTACCCTGCTGAATGGAGGCGACCGCTTGTTAATGGAGCCCTCTGATTGGTTCCTGGGGCGGCGCTAAGTGCCGGTGTTGTTTGTCCGGTTTCTATCCTCTAATCATCCACCGCTGCACGGCGACCAGGTCAGAGGTCGCTGGTAAAAGGCTCTAATGCGGCCGAGTGATGTCGTCTTTGAGGCGACCTGGATAAGCCCGTCCTCAGCGTCCTCTGAGTGGACGCCACGGTAACGCCCCCATCAGGAGACGCCCAGGAACTCATTCGTTTAAACTGGACCAGCTTCAGGTCCAGTTTAAACGAATCAAACGCCTCCAACACACCTGTGACATCACACCTGTGACATCACACCTGTGTCATCACACCTGTGTCATCACACCTGAACAGAGCCTTCCGTAATGAGTTTAATCTCAGGTGTGATCTGATTGTCCAGATGTTAGCCATTAGCTAGCCCGTCGCTAGCTAACGTTAGCTAGTCCGTCGCTAGCTAACGTTAGCTAGTCCGTCGCTAGCTAACGTTAGCTAGCCTGTCGCTAGCCCGTCGCTAGCTAACATTAGCTAGCCGTTAGCTAGCCCGTCGCTAGCTAACGTTAGCGCTCGGCCCTAAATCCGACGCCCGTCTCTCGTCTCTGGTTGTTAATCTTCCATGTTGACGGTTTTCGTTGGGGAAATCAGAGACGTGTCTCCGAGGACATGTCCTCTGATCTTCTGCAGATTAAACAAATGAAACAAAGTCTCTGATCTGATAAAGACACGAAGAGGGGACGAGACCTGGTGCTGTCTCTATCACTGACTAATGAAGACAAGGGTGGACGTCAAAACAGGAAGACATCCTGTCCCCTCAAACCTGTGACACGCCAGAGACACTAGAGTTATAGACAGACGTCTCAACAACGTCCTTCATCACCGTCAGTCCATTGCAGGACATCCTGTCCTCGCGTTGGACCTTACCTTCATCAGTACCGTCCATGATGGACACGCTGTCCTCTCTGGACAGAAATGGAGACTCCTGGAACAGCGTCCTCACCTGGACACAGAGGAGACAACAGAGCGTCTTAATTCAGGAAGTGAACAATAACTGAAACAACAAACCAGCTGAGAGGACAAGATGTGTCTCACAGTGTCCAGCAGCTGCTCGGCCTTCTGTCCCGGCAGGAGACGGAGACCGGCCGTGGCCTTCAGAACCACCGGGGTTGTGGTCCAGAGGGACGGGGGGACGCTGGACTTGGCCACGTCCAGGAGCTCCAGGATTCCGGCAGCACACTGGACACAGATGAAGGGGACATTTGGACATTTGTCCTCCAAAGACTCTCAGTCACCATGATCCATGACCTTACCTTGTGTGGAGCATCTCCGTAGGAGGACAGTCCAGGTGTGATGGCTCTGAATGTCTCCGTGTCCAGCTGCTGAGGGTCTCCTGAGGGACGACAGGGAGACGACAGTGTGACCTTTGACCTCCATGTAAACTAGCAGGTTAGCTCTGATGCTAACACAGCAGCCAAAACAGCACTCAGCTTTAGCTTAGCGGCTAAAAGCGCTAATGAAGGACTTAGAGGCTGAAAGCTCCACATCTGGTAATTAATGTTTAAACCTCTGCGTTTATTCACATGAATTATTTACAGATTAAACCTTAAATTCACTGATATGTGAATGGACTCTGGTGCACGCTGTTTAACCAACAACACAATTAAACCCAATATTCTCTCAGATCATCTAAATATTCTTAAATATCGCTCAGACTGAACCTTTAAATCTGGATTTAACATCAGTGAGTTTATTTAAATAGCGCTTTAATCACTCTGAGCTCCTGTCCTCAGTGAGACCTGCGACGTTGTCCAGCAAAGACAGAAGATAATCAGACGTCCTCCATTCTAACAGAAGGTGTTTTGATGCTACAGAGACGTGGTGTTGGTTTATAACAGAGTTTAAATAAATAACTTCTGGTTTGTCTCCAATGACCTGATGAGAAGAAGCGTCTGTTTCTAACGTGAGGACTGGTCCAGGGACACGTCTTTAACCGTCCCACTCAGGTCTGGTCTGGTCTATCAGACGCTGGAAGGACGGTGCGTTCACACACAGCTCTGTTTACCTTTGTTCTTCATCAGGAACTTAAAGATGTGGACTCTGGTTCCCGTGCTCCCGGCATCGAACATGACGCCGTACTGGTAGCGGCGCCCGGCGTTGGAGGCTGTCCGGTCCGGGTCAGGTCTGAGGTGGGGGGGCAGTCTGTGGGTGTCGGGCTCAGAGGTGGAGTAGTGATGTCTGATGAACATCAGGTAGGTGAGCAGGCAGCACATGAGGAGGAACACACCAGCCAGCTTTGGTCTCTTCATCCTCACTCATTCTGTGTGGAGCTGCTGGAGCTGTGGACCAGAGTCAATGCAAAAAACTGGGCATTTAACAGACAGAGAGGTGAGGCCTGTAAACCGTCGCTTATTAGTCCACATGTTGTTGAAATACGAACAAACTCTTCACAAATATCACAGAATGTGAATGGAGTCTGGTGTGGAGTCAAATGCAGAGTAATTCATCATAACAGTTCTTAAACCGTGAGATATCTGAATGGAGTCTGGTGTGGACGGATCACAAGATGTCCCTGAACTCATCAGTAGGTTTTCCTGTTCTGTGAGCGTTAATGTTCCAGTCCAGTCTTATTTTGATAGATTAGTGAATGGACTCTGGTGTTAGCTGCTGTACGTTTCAAGCTAACGTTAAACTGTCACATTTTTAAAAGGAGTCTGGTTCATACCCCAGCGGCTAGCAGTTAGCT
>NC_140348.1:28793569-28993569 GCF_963514085.1 Chelon labrosus
AGGGTTTCCTTTAGAACCATTGAACTGACACGTGTTCCTAATATTGTGACATAGTAGTCTATTTAGTTATTAACATTAAACACCTTTATTAATGTTAACTGTCAATGTAAACAAACAGTTAAACTTGTCTCATCTTCTCATGTTTATCTGGGTCTAGGTCTGGGTCTGGGTCTGGGCAGGGCCGTCGCGAGAAGGCAAGCAAACCAAGCAATTGCTTGGGGCCCCGAGACAACGACTGGTTAAAAATAAAATGCAACGACAAACTGTGTGAGCGCCCCTTTGATAGTTAATGCAGTAAAGTGCAATGACACTGTTATCGGGATCCCCCTCAAGGGGGCCCCTCTCAGTCGTCGCTGACAGCAGCCAGCCAGGTTCTTGATCTCTGCTGCCGGCAAAATATAAAACCTCGGGAGTCACAATGAAGCGGAATTATCCGTCAGGAAGCCAAAAGAGGAAGAAGAAAAAGGAAGAGGAGGATAAGAAAAAACAAGATAGTGGTAAGTGATAAATTACACTGGATAAAATAGCTCTACTTGTCTTGTACAAATGGTGTAATTTCGCAGCAGGTACTGTAGGCTAGCAAAAAAATGGTTATGTTAGCTACCTGCCTGACGGCCAATGCTATGGCTATGCTGTGGTTCCTGTAGGCTTTGCGTGGGGGGGGGGCCTCCATGACCATTTTGCTTGGGGCCCCTAAATTCATTGAAACGGCCCTGGGTCTGGGTCTGCTTCTGGTTCTGGTTCTGGTTCTGATTCTGGGTCTGGTTCTGGTTCTGGTTCTGGTTCTGGTTCTGGGTCTAGGTCTGGGTCTGTGTCTGTGTCTGTGTCTGTGTCTGTCTGCTTCTGGTTCTGGTTCTGGTTCTGATTCTGGGTCTGGTTCTGGTTCTGGTTCTGGGTCTAGGTCTGGGTCTGGGTCTGGGTCTGAGGGGGCAGCAGCCTCAGCAGGGAGTCCCCAGCCACGTCCACCAGCCCCTCCAGAGGAACCCCCAGACGTTCCCAGGTCAGATGAGAGATATATCCCCTTCATCGAAATTCCCATTTCCCCTCTAGCACCCCAGTGTGGGTAAAGAGCTGGTCCATGGTTCCATGTCTGGGATGAAAACCGGTCCAGCTTCTTAAAGATGGGGACCACCACCCCGGTCTGCCACTCCAGAGGCACAGCCTCCAATGTCTAAGCAATGTTGCAGCGGCGTGTCAGCCAGGACAGCCCTACAACGTCCAGAGCCTTGAGGTACCCAGGGCGGATCTCATCCCCTCCTGGAGCTCCACCACCTCAGAGACTCCTGCCCCAGAGACTGGACGGTGCTGAACACCTGGAGGAAACGTCTGCAAACACAACCAGTCTACAGTTTTAATTCTAGATTTTATAACTTCTAATTCTTAGTTTGGGATTTTTCTGGTTGATTGTTGTGACTTCCCTGCAAGATGTAAATACATATAGTATCTACACCTATCAGCCATAACATTATGACCACCTTCCTAGTACTGTGCAGTTGACTCATCAGAGAATGGACATGGGCCTTCTGAGGGTGTCCTGTTGTTAGTGGGTGGAGGGGTCTTTGAGGGGAGGGGCCTCTGTGGATCATCCCACAGATACTTGATCAGTTTGGGATCTAGTGAATCTGGAGGCCAGGTCAACACCTTGTGCTGTTTTTCATGTTTTTTTAGTTGTTCCTAAAGTGTTTTTGTGTGTGTGTCTGTGTCAGGCTGCATCCTGCTGGGGATGGCTGCTGCCATCAAGGAGTGTCATTGCTATGGGGTGGGGGAGCCTGGTCTGGTCTAGGTGGGTGCTACATGTCTAAGTAACATCCACACCATATATATATATATATATATAAATATATATCCTTTTTGGTTTAGTTTCAGACAGATATGTAGATATGTGTCGATGCCTCTCAGTATCCAGTAGCATCATCACAGATAGATAAAATATCTATAGATGTGTATAATATATATATAGATATTATACACATCTATAGATATATATATAGATAGAAGGCCATGATATAAATGTGAGTCCAGCTCTGACTCTGTATGTGGGTCATGTGATCCCATCAGGAGGATTATCAGGAATCATTTGGAGGATTTCTCTGGATAGAATTCAGCATGTTAGGATCATAACTGATAGAAGATTCTACTTTCATCTTGTAAGACGCAGCTTCAGTCTGGATTAGACATCTGGACTGAGCTGCCTTATTTTATGATCCTGATTAGGGTGCAAGCAGCTGCAGCAGCAGCAGCCGCTCCCTGGCCACTTCATTAGGTACACTGAAGTCATTCTAATCTAAATAATGTTGAGTTGATGTAGAACTAGCATCAGAAAGGAGGTGATTCAAGCACCAGGTCCAGATCCAGGTCCAGGTCTAAACACTGGCTTCTCTTTCATTAGCTTCAATTAGCTTAGCTCCACTTAGAGTTCCTCAGGGTTCTGTGCTAGGACCAGTACTCTTCACAATGTACATGTTTCTCTTAGGAAAGATTATTAGGAAACATGCCATAAATGGTAAATGGTCTTGTTTTTATACAGAGCTTTTCTACCTTCTCAAAGCACTTTACACGTTCCTACGTTCTCGTTCATGGAAAAGTTCAGATGAATCAGAGGTAAATGTCCGTGAACTTGTCCGTTCCTTCACCAACGTCATGTCTGGCGTACGCTGGCTTCTACAGCTGTTGGTCCTCTGGAGACACTTAGAGGTGATGCTGGGAAACTGTCATCAATGTGAAAACTATTAGTCCGACCGGTCGACCCTGAGCAGAGCCATGCCAGCCGTGTGGGGCGGAGTTATCCTCATGTCAGCCAGGTATACCAGATTCAAACGTTGACTGGGATGAATAAAGGAAATGTGCTTCTAGATCTGAGCGTGGGCCACGTTACAGGAGGAAATCCACACAAGTGTCTGTACATGAGGCCTCTGGTGTCTTTGGATGGCATTACCTTGGCCCCCAGTACTACTGTGAAAAACCTTGGTGTTATATTTGATGAGGATATGTCCTTTAAATGGGATGGATTACTGTAATTCATTACTGTCTGGATCCAAACTCCTTCTCTACGACTGGTCATCTGTTCTGTGCTACAACTGTGTAGAGTGTTAACTGATGTGTGAACAGTTCTCCAACCTGTCTATGGTTCCTCTTCTCTAACTGTCCTGTGTCATCATCAGATTCTGTACGCTTTAGTCAGATGGACGTTTACCTCCTTCCTCCTATCATCTCTCTCTCTTCTGTCTCTACCAGCTGGCCTTAGACAGATGGGTTCCTCCATATGAGCTGGTTCTGGTTCTGGTTCTGCTCAAGGTTTCTTCCTGTTAAAGGGAGTTTTTTCCTGCCACCGTCTCCTTCAGGCTGCTCTGACCAGATGTTATTAAGTGTCTTAAGACGATTTGTATTGTTATTAACGCAATAGAAATAAAACTGTATTGAACTTATTCATCAGTTAGCTTCTGTTACCTTAGCATCAGTTAGCTTCTGTTACCTTAGCATCAGTTAGCTTAATTTTCAATTAGCCTCTGCTTCATTAGCTGAAGTTAGCTAAATCTTCAGTTAGCACCAGTTAGCTTCTGTTCTGTTGGCTGTTGGTTGGTTGGTTGCTCATTTGGTTGGTTGGTTGGTTGGTTGGTTGCTCGTTTGGTTGGTTGGTTGGTTGGTTGGTTGGTTGGTTGGTTGGTTGATTGGTTGGTTGGTTGATTGGTTGGTTGGTTGGTTGATTGGTTGGTTGGTTGGTTGGTTGGTTGGTTGCTCATTTGGTTGGTTGGTTGGTTGGTTGGTTGGTTGCTCGTTTGGTTGGTTGGTTGGTTGGTTGGTTGGTCATTTGGTTGGTTGTCTGTTGATAAAGCAACTCTTTGTGGTTTTCTCTGAACTGAAAGCAGAGAGGAATGAAATGGTGAATGAATGCGATCAGTAATCGAGTGTTTCTGACGGTGGAGACGACATGTTGAGCTCAGAGTGAACTCGGGTCATGATGACATTTCATAAAAGCATCAAAGCTCCTAAAAACCAATAAAGAAGAGTGAGCGTCCAATCCGCCGGCTGAGCTGGTCTATTTGTGGAGGAAAAAAGAAAAAGAAATGATGATGAATGTTATTGGATTATTTAACATGACTGAGCCCCAGAAATGAAATTAAAATGTGTGTTGAACGGGATTTTCCAGGAAAGTCCAGTAAAAACCACGACGGTAATAAGGAGTCGATTAAACGCCGTCTCATCCCGGAGTAAGACGTGGATTAGACGCTAAGAGGCAGATTAACGTTTTATTCTTTGATTATTGTTCAGCGTGTTCCTGCGCTCACAGATTAACTCACGAAACGAGCCATTAGACACACATGGACACGCCGGATTACAGCGAGGCCCCCGGGGGCCACAGACACTACGCTAATAACTGCTGTTCAAATAGTGAGGGACGTTGCTGGTTCTGAGCGGACGGAGACGTCCCCTTACGTAACGTGATGAATCTAATCACTGTAATGGGATAATTTGATGCAGGTTTCTTTATTGGATGCACTCGGACTCTGGCGGCGGCTAATCTGGACGCTTTGTTTAAAAGAGATTGAAAAATGAAACAAGTCCCCAAAGATAATCCTCCACCAGGACACTGCAGCCACCACTGAGGACGCTGAGGACGTAGAGGACACTGTCCAGCAGTCTTTGTTAAAAGACGTCCAACTCTACGACAGCTTTAACAGTAGTGGAAGACATGGACGTCCCATAAACGTCTAATAAACATCTAATAAAGAGACAGACAGTCTTTCCTGTGTGTTGGACAGTTGCTAGCTTGATGTCGTACCAGAGCTAAGCTAACTCTTCCTGTTTGACACTTTGAGCTGACATGAACCGGACACGTCTTTAAATGTTGGACTCGTCCTTTCAGCTCCTCTTGTCTCTGAGCACATGTTAGTCCAGATGTTGACAGCTGCAGTTTGTCTTCAGTAAGTTAATTAAATGATAGCTGGATGGTTTCTGGTGAGACGCCCCCTACAGGAGGAGGTGGGAATGTCTGATAGATGTTGTCTCAGTGTGAATATTAGTGGGGGACAAATCAGCTTTGGTTTCCATGAATCATGGTGTAAACAGGACTTTAAATGACATGTCGCTGGTTTAAAAGTCTCCGTCTGGGGACAAATGAATCCTCTGAGTTTAATCATGTTGAGGCTGCAGGAGGACAGGGAACATATTTGTGAGACGCTGTTTGAACACGGGCTGACTGGTTGTTAGATTACATGTTGTCTCAGAGCCGGCTGACCTCTAATATCACCACCCTGCACACAATCTGCTGCTCAGCGATTGGAGTGGCTGCAAAGCTGATCAAACACAAACTGAATCAAATCAAAGCTCAACTTTTGCATCATTTTAGATCATTCAGAGGTCGAAGGTCACGACGCACACGGAGGATTTATTTTACCTTCAGAGACAGGAAGTGACTCAGCTCGCTGCGAGGCACTGGATGCTTCCAGGAATGTACAAGTCTGTGTTTGTGTCTCAGCTAACGTGAGGAGTTCCTCAGGGATCTACTCTGGATCCTCCCTCCTTTCATTTATAAATTTAAACAAAGATTTTTCATTGGTGCAGATAGAAGGAGTGATCTGAACAGGAGACGCGGTGGATGATGTTTTAGAGTGTGTTGTGCGTCATTAATCCTCATAAATCTCACTTTTCTTTTCGTTATGAGTTTGAACTGATGGATGAAAGGATGAATCTGTGATAAATAACCCCGGTGTCTCCTCCTCTCCGTCCCCTCAGTGCCTTCATTTCCTGATAACCTGTTAATTTTATTGTTTTTCACTCACATTACATGATTACGACTCAAATCACTTAATGCATTATTATTGAGGCCAGGCCGGGCTCCTTTAGCCAAATGACTGTTGATATTTGCTTTTAATTTAAGCAATCCACTACAAGACTCATTACCATGCTGCTAGATTAACCGCCTCCACGCTGAGGTTATCCGCCTCTTAATGCCGCTCGGCGCAGATAATCCCCGCTAACTTGGACTGGAGGCTACGATGAGATAAGCAGCGAATATGAAGAGATGAAGAACCTCCAGCGCTCGTTGTTTTCATCCTCTCTGCTGCAGGTTTTTAGTAACGGGCCCTGAAGATGTTCAGTTCAGTGAGTCCAGAACCACAGAACCAATGGAACCACAGAACCAAAGTACCATAGAAACATAGAACCACAGAACCATAGAATGGCCTTGGTAAATAGTCTTGTTTTTATATAGAGCTTTTCTACCTATTGGTTCTCAAAGCACTTTCCAGTCACAGACACATCGACCCATTCACACACCAGAGCCTCACACTGGGAGCAACTGGGGGTTCAGTGTCTTGCTCAAGGACACTTCGGCATGTAGCACATTCCGGGGATCGAACCTCTAACCCTCTGGTTCGTGGACAACCCACTCTACCTACTGAGCCACAGCCGCCCGAACCATAGAACCACAGAACCATAAAACCACAGAACCAGTGGAACCACAGAACCAATGGAACCATAGAACCACAGAACCAGTGGAACCACAGAACCATAGAACCATAGAACCAGTGGAACCAGTGGAACCACAGAACCACAGAACCACAGAACCAATAGAACCATAGAACCAATGGAACCACAGAACCAGTGGAACCACAGAACCAATGGAACTTTAGAACCACAGAACCAGTGGAACCACAGAACCACAGAACCAATAGAACCATAGAACCAATGGAACCACAGAACCAATAGAACCATACAACCATAGAACCACAGAACCAGTGGAACCATAGAACCATAGAACCAATGGAACCACAGAACCGTAGAACCGTAGAACCACAGAACCAATAGAACCAATGGAACCGTAGAACCACAGAACCAGTGGAACCACAGAACCATAGAACCATAGAACCATAGAACCAGTGGAACCACAGAACCACAGAACCAATAGAACCATAGAACCAATGGAACCACAGAACCAGTGGAACCACAGAACCAATGGAACTTTAGAACCACAGAACCAGTGGAACCACAGAACCACAGAACCAATAGAACCATAGAACCAATGGAACCACAGAACCAATAGAACCATACAACCATAGAACCACAGAACCAGTGGAACCACAGAACCGTAGAACCACAGAACCAGTGGAACCATAGAACCATAGAACCAATGGAACCACAGAACCGTAGAACCGTAGAACCACAGAACCAATAGAACCATAGAACCAATGGAACCGTAGAACCACAGAACCAATAGAACCATAGAACCATAGAACCAATGGAACCACAGAACCACAGAACCATAGAACCACTACTACTTCTACTGGAAACGAAGCAGACGAGGAGGAGGAGAAGTGTCCATGTCCTGAATGTCCAGAGTCTTAGAAGACGACCAAGGTGTCTCCACGTCTCCATCGTCTCTGTCCACATTGGTTCCATCTTGGTTCATCTTGTTTTTCTACCTCCATGTTTCTGTCCCTCACCTGATGATGAGGAGTAACGGTTACCATGGTTACCACCAGTCAAACATGGCCGCCCTCTGTCTCTCCTCCAATCTGTTCTTAGCCTCGTTGTGTTAATCCTGACACACTTTCCTCTTATTAACTTCATGTCTTTTCATTTTGGTTTCAATCCAGTGAAAATATGATTAAAATATAAGAAACTGTTTAAATTTATATATGTGTGTAATATGTGAATACACATAAATTAATATACATTTATTCACTAAAGTTTATCTTTAACAAACACAGGAAAGGTCAAAGGTCAGAAAAATATTGGTTTTAAATAAGTGAACATAATATCTAGCATAATGATAGCATTAGAAGCTAACAGTTATCACAGTGGCTAGCCTAATGATAGCATTAGAAGCTAACAGTTATCACAGTGGCTAGCCTAATGATAGCATTAGAAGCTAACAGTTATCACAGTGGCTAGCCTAATGATAGCATTGGAAGCTAACAGTTATCACAGTGGCTAGCCTAATGATAGCATTAGAAGCTAACAGTTATCACAGTGGCTAGCCTAATGATAGCATTGGAAGCTAACAGTTATCACAGTGGCTAGCCTAATGATAGCATTAGAAGCTAACAGTTATCACAGTGGCTAGCCTAATGATAGCATTGGAAGCTAACAGTTATCACAGTGGCTAGCCTAATGATAGCATTGGAAGCTAACAGTTATCACAGTGGCTAGCCTAATGATAGCATTAGAAGCTAACAGTTATCACAGTGGCTAGCCTAATGATATCATTAGAAGCTAACAGTTATCACAGTGGCTAGCCTAATGATAGCATTAGAAGCTAACAGTTATCACAGTGGTTAGCATAATGATAGCATTAGAAGCTAACAGTTATCACAGTGGCTAGCCTAATGATAGCATTAGAAGCTAACAGTTATCACAGTGGCTAGCCTAATGATAGCTCTAGAAGCTAACAGTTATCACAGTGGCTAGCCTAATGATAGCATTAGAAGCTAACAGTTATCACAGTGGCTAGCCTAATGATAGCCTTAGAAGCTAACAGTTATCACAGTGGCTAGCCTAATGATAGCTCTAGAAGCTAACAGTTATCACAGTGGCTAGCCTAATGATAGCTTTAGAAGTTAACAGTTATCACAGAGGCTAGCCTAATGATAGCTTTAGAAGCTAACAGTTATCACAGTGGCTAGCCTAATGATAGCATTAGAAGCTAACAGTTATCACAGTGGCTAGCCTAATGATAGCTCTAGAAGCTAACAGTTATCACAGTGGCTAGCCTAATGATAGCATTAGAAGCTAACAGTTATCACAGTGGCTAGCCTAATGATAGCATTAGAAGCTAACAGTTATCACAGTGGCTAGCCTAATGATAGCTTTAGAAGCTAACAGTTATCACAGAGGCTAGCCTAATGATAGCTTTAGAAGCTAACAGTTATCACAGTGGCTAGCCTAATGATAGCTCTAGAAGCTAACAGTTATCACAGTGGCTAGCCTAATGATAGCGCTAGAAGCTAACAGTTATCACAGTGGCTAGCCTAATGATAGCTCTAGAAGCTAACAGTTATCACAGTGGCTAGCCTAATGATAGCTCTAGAAGCTAACAGTTATCACAGTGGCTAGCCTAATGATAGCGCTAGAAGCTAACAGTTATCACAGTGGCTAGCCTAATGATAGCTCTAGAAGCTAACAGTTATCACAGTGGCTAGCCTAATGATAGCTTTAGAAGCTAACAGTTATCACAGAGGCTAGCCTAATGATAGCTTTAGAAGCTAACAGTTATCACAGAGGCTAGCCTAATGATAGCTTTAGAAGCTAACAGTTATCACAGAGGCTAGCCTAATGATAGCTTTAGAAGCTAACAGTTATCACAGTGGCTAGCCTAATGATAGCTGATAGCGTTAGAAGCTAACAGTTATCACAGTGGCTAGCATAATGATAGCATTAGAAGCTAACAGTTATCACAGTGGTTAGCATAATGATAGCATTAGAAGCTAACAGTTATCACAGTGGTTAGCCTAATGATAGCGTTAGAAGCTAACAGTTATCACAGTGGCTCGCATAATGATAGCATTAGAAGCTAACAGTTATCACAGTGGCTAGCCTAATGATAGCATTAGAAGCTAACAGTTATCACAGTGGCTAGCCTAATGATAGCATTAGAAGCTAACAGTTATCAAAGTGGCTAGCCTGATGATAGCTTTAGAAGCTAACAGTTATCACAGAGTCTAGCATAATAAAAGCAAAGTTCAGTTAGCTAATATACCATGAAAAGCTAACAGTGGTTAGCATCTAAATGCTATTGACTCTGATCTAAAAACCTTTAGCAGTGACTGATTGTTGGCAGGTAAACATTAAACTGGAGCAGTTTCAGTGACGTGTTGTAAGTCCTGACCTGAACCACTGGATCGTACTCAGCTTCAGTTTCCTGAGGTCAGCATTAGGGTGGAGGTGGAGGTGGAGGTGGAGGTGGAGGTTGACGTCAGCTTGGGAAAGTGTTTTCCTCTTCTGAGTTGATGCCACCAGCTCCCCAGCAGGAAGTCAATAATTGAATTCATCAAGACAATATTTAATCGTGGAGCTTTAAATTAGCATAATGCAGCTAGCTTATTGGGCACGGCGGCACGCGCTGGCATCATGTGTTGGCGGCGGTGGCGTGACGCCTGATGGTCGGTGGCGGGCGGCTGAAGAAACGGCCCAGACACATACAGTATTAAATTTTTAATCATTAGCCATTAGCGCTAATGGCTCCAGACAGACTGTAGCTTTCTCTGGATGCTGTTGTTTGTCTGGCGTGGCCTCCTGCACTTTCAGGCCTGAGATTACAAAATGTAAATGAGGCCGGGGGGGTGGATGGGGGGGGGCGGGGGGGGGGGGGCTGCAGCCCTCGTATAAGAGTATATGGTCCAGACTTCCAGACACAGACTCCAGTCTAATTTAAAAAGTTTAATCCCGACCCAGGAGTTGTTTACATCACTGAATTAGGTTAATCTATCCGCCTATTTGCATAAATGTGCATTTATGAATAATTAGTGGGCCACCGAGGGTGGGAGGAGGGGGGCCGGGGGGATGGACGCGTGTCCAGACTATTGTTACCGTTGCCGGCGGTAACAATAGAGCAGCTAAACAATGAACAACAAAAACCCGGCGGAGCTGCAGCCGTCTGCTATCGCTTACAGCAGCACGCGGTTCATTAATTGGTCTCATCACGTCTGAGACGCTGACGTCCCTAAACGTCTTCACCTCGTCACTGGTCCAACAGGTGTCTCTGAGCGGCCCAGTGAAAGTGTCTCTGAGGACACGAGGACAGATAACAGACGGTGGGTCGTCCAGCAGTCAGTGAATGGATGGATGCTCCTTTATGTGGAGCGTCCCTCGGCCCCTGGAGGCCCCTGGAGGCCCCTGGAGGCCCTGCCCCGGGCCCTGGAGGCCTTTCACCGGCCCCTGGAGGCCCCTGGAGGCCCCTGGAGGCCCTTCACTGGCTCCCAGCGGCTCTCGGGGGAAACACGCCTCCTCTTTTCACACCCTGAGGAACGACCCGCCAAAATAATCAATGAGCTGGGACGCCATGAAAGATGAATCACACCCAGAGTTAAGTCTCTGAAGCAACTTGTAGCTTTAATTGAATCGAATTAGAAAATAAACTGAATTCATTTTGTTTGATGTTATTTGAGCAGATGTTTAAATAACGTCCAGGTTTATTTTATTTCATTCATGTATCGTAGCATTAGAGGTTACCACAGTTACCACATAATGACAGCAAAGCTCAGCTAGCTCATATGGCACTGCTGCTCTACAAGCTAAATGTTATTGCAGTGGCTAATATGATGATAGCAACGTTCACTGAGCTAATGTTAGAGGCTAACAACCATTAATGATGCTAACGGGATGAAAGCAGCTCTTAGAGAAACTTTATTCATCCACGAGTTACTTGGTCACAGTAGCTTAGATGCACATAAACAACACTGTTAAGAACCACAGATGAAAGAAAGATTAAATAAAATAAAAATAAATTAAATAAAGCCTAGTAAGATAAAATAAAAATAGTATAAGCAAATGTACAAATTAGCATATTAGCATATGGACAAATGTACAAGAAACAGAGATGGAAGAATATATTATATACACAGGGATGATAGTGAGGTGTAGTAGTGTCCATTAACAGACAGGTGAGTCTTCTGTTACAGACAGGTGAGTTGTTGTCCCGATGGACTGAGGATGAAAGACGTCCTGTAGTTCAGTTAGTTCGAGCGTTGACAACTCCCTCGATGGCGGGACCGGCCGACCCGACTGCCTGCACCCTTCCCAGCGTGTTGATTTGTTTTTAGCCCTTGTTTGTGTTTGTGAAACGATTTTTAATTATTTGACTCAAACCTGACTTTTATTAGATTCTTATCTTTGAGTGATAGCAGTGACAGTAGCTAGCATGATGTTAGATGTTACGTTAGCTTCTTAAATTAATCATCAGTATAAAATAACAGCTAGCTAAATGAAAAGAGCCACACTAGCTAACAGTTAGCTTCACAGTTAGCTTACTATGAAAAGTCACAACAGGAAGTAGTACATGTTTATCAGAGCTACAGCTGATGCTACAGGTTTCACTTTAGAGCCAAGGAGCCCCAACATGGCCGCCGTCAGGAACAAAGTGCTGCGTGTTCTGGATCATTTGACAGTTTGACTGATTAAAGTGAATATTGTGTTTGCGTGTGACGATGAATCAGCTTTGGACCTGATCTCTGGTCAGCGCTGGTGACTCGTTAATTACAACAGGAACCAAATAAAAGCATAAAGATGAAGTGGAGCGGGATCAAAAGCTCAGAGCAGCCAAAAGAATGAAGGACCTTAATCTGAAGATTATTCAGACGCACATAATCAATCCGTGTCCTGCCTCATAGGAAGGTAATCCACGCTGCTCTAACACTCCACATAAGTTTGTCAGCTTTAATCTCTGGACGCAGAAATAAAAACAGAAGAAGAAGAACAAGCGTTGGATGTGATTTAAAAACTTTAAAACGTCCTGTCAGCAGGAAGCATCGCGTCGTTGCCATGGATACGTGATGAAGTCAGTCCTGATCAATAATAAATCTCAACAGAGGGTCAGACACACCTCAGGACAGAAGAAGAAGGAGGAGGAGCTCCAGCTACTCTTCTTCTATGGTGGTTTAACAGGCACAAGCTCTCTCCTGATCAGCTGCTTCTTCTGCTTCTTCTTCTTCTTCTTCTTCTTCTGGGTGATTCGACAGATTTAAATCAGATGAGACGACCTCAAACGTCACCGTCCAGCGTGACCTCTGACCTCTGACCTCTGACCTCTGGCCACAGTTATGAGTCATCATATGACTATTACTGATGTGCTGCTGCTCTAATCCCTGAGGATTGACTGTCAGGCTGAGGTAGAAATGGTCAACTGGTTTTAAAAAGCAATTAGAGGAATCTGCTTATCACAGATAATTAAACTTAATCTGAGTTCTCTCTGAAAAACTCACATTACACAACACAGACAGAGACCTTCCTCATGCTCCTCTTCCTCCTCTTCCTCCTCCTCATCCTAGTTCTCTTCCTCCTCTTCCTCCTCCTCATCCTCGTCCTCCTCTTCCTCCTCCTCCTCCTCCTCTTCCTCCTCCTCATCCTAGTTCTCCTCTTCCTCCTCCTCCTCCTCTTCCTCCTCATCCTAGTTCTCTTCCTCCTCCTCATCCTAGTCCTCCTCTTCCTC
The DNA here is from genome assembly GCF_963514085.1 of Chelon labrosus. Classification (NCBI taxonomy): domain Eukaryota; kingdom Metazoa; phylum Chordata; class Actinopteri; order Mugiliformes; family Mugilidae; genus Chelon; species Chelon labrosus. Next base: position 28,806,714 of record NC_140348.1, read on the forward strand.
CTCTTCCTCCTCCTCCTCCTCTTCCTCCTCATCCTAGTTCTCTTCCTCTTCCTCCTCTTCCTCCTCATCCTAGTTCTCCTCCTCCTCCTCCTCCTCCTCCTCCTCCTCCTCTTCCTCCTCTTCCTCCTCCTCTTCTTCCTCCTCTTCCTCCTCATCTTCTTCCTCCTCCTCCTCCTCTTCCTCCTCTTCCTCCTCTTCCTCCTCCTCCTCTTCCTCCTCTCTCTGGGAGAAATCCTGATCGGATTGGAGATAAATTGGTGCCAATTAATCCTCTGGGATTGAAAAGAGAAAAGCGGAGAAACTGCCCCCCCCCCCGCCACACCCCCGCCCTGCCGCTCTGACTCCTGATTGGCTGCCTCCGTGATCCCCGGGGACCGGGCCCGGATAAATGGAGCCCGCCACCCGCCGGGTCCCGCTCAGTGAACGTCCATCACCTTCATCACCCTCCTCATCCTCAGTCATGACCGGCAGGGAGGACCTCAGCGAAGAGAAGCCCAGAGTCAGGATGCTGTCCCCGGGCTTTGGCATCGACAAGTCCCGGCTCCACGGCTCCGGGTTCCGGTCCAAAGGCTTCGCCATCACCGACCTCCTGGGCCTGGAGTCGGACCTGCAGCAGCGGCAGCAGCCCGGCTCGGCCCCGGGCCTGTCCGCGGCGGGCTCCGGGCCCGGGGCCGAGCCGCAGGGTCCCGGGGGCGGGCTGGGCGGCTTCTCCTTCCCGGGGGGGTCGCTGCCCCTCGGCCTCGGCTTCCTGTGCAGCCTGGCGGCCCAGCAGCCCTCCGGGACGCCCTGCTTCCTGCCCGGACACCTGCCGCTGCTCCAGGCCCGGGCCGACAGCCACTACCTGCAGAACCTGGAGGCCCAGAGGGACACCTACTCCGGTACGGCCCGGTCCGGTCCGGCTCGGCTCGGCTCGGCTCAGTGAGCTGAGATGAATGAGATTTATTTGACTGAATCTTTTAAATCCTGTTTCAGATGAAGAGTGTCTGTCCGACAGAAACGACCCGAAGAGCTCCGGGAACTCTCAGAAGAGGAAGAAGAGGAGGCACCGGTGAGGAAGAATTAAGTTATAATATAAAGAGACTTGTTTTCTCCGTTTAAATGATTTAAAGATGAACTAATTATATTTATGTTTGACTTTATTATAATTTAGTTTTTAGTCTAAATCAGAAAAATGAATCAATGATTTAATAATTCAGACGATTTGAACTGAAGCTGAAATGAAAACGGGACTGTTTAAATGATTTAAAGATAACTAATTATTTATATTTTATTATTTAAATTAAATTACAAATGTTCAGCTTTTAAAAAGTTGATGAAACAAACAAATAAAATTCGTTTTAACAAATAAACGATAAACGCTTTAAATCTGACGAAGATTCATTAAATCATCAAATTAATTTCAAACGTTTAACAGATAAATAATAATTCATTGATGTTTTATTTACTTGAATTAATCTAAAGAAACTAAAAGGACATTTATTTAGTCATGTTACAAATATTTAAGTCGTTTGTAAAGAATTAAATTAAAACTATAATTTTAAAAATATTTTCTTCAGATATTTTATTTTATTTTATTTCAAATATTTTTCCTCAGATTATTTATTTACAATATATTTAAATTATTAGAAATGCTTGACAGCTTTTATAGACCTGAAATAGTCCGTTAGAGACGTTTAATAAACAATAAATTATACATTTAGAACTTTCTTCTTTTCTTTAAATTTACACAGAATCATCTGAAGAAGTGACTGAAACCAAGAACGGATTCATTTAATAACAATAAAAACAAAATGAATATGATGATCTGATTTCATCTTGTGATGAACTTTAATCCATTAAATGGAAGAAAACATCCAGGTGTTGATCCAGGTGTTGATCCAGGTGTTGATCCAGATGTTGATCCAGGTGTTGATCCAGGTGTTGATCCAGATGTTGATCCAGATGTTGATCCAGATGTTGACCAGCTTGTTCTCTGCTGCAGGACGGTGTTCACCTCCCATCAGCTGGAGGAGCTGGAGAAAGCGTTCCATGAAGCTCACTACCCCGACGTCTACGCCCGAGAGATGCTCGCCATGAAGACAGAGCTGCCTGAGGACCGAATACAGGTGAGACGGTCTGGTTATAATCTGGTTATAATCTGGTTATAGTCTGGTTATAGTCTGGTTATAATCTAGTTATAATCTGGTTATAATATGGTTAGAGTCTGGTTAGGGTTATAATCTTGTTATAATCTTGTTATAATCTGGTTATAATCTGGTTAGAGTCTGGTTATAGTCTGGTTATAATCTAGTTAGAGTCTGGTTATAGTCTGGTTATAATCTGGTTAGAGTCTGGTTACAATCTGGTTATAGTCTGGTTATAATCTGGTTATAATGTGGTCTGGTTAGAGTCTAGTTATAGTCTGGTTATAATCTAGTTAGAGTCTGGTTATAGTCTGGTTCTAATCTGGTTCTATCTGGTTAGAGTCTGGTTATAATCTGGTTATAGCCAAATTAGTCTGGTTATAATCTGGTTATAGCCAAATTAGTCTGGTTATAATCTGGTTAGAGCCAGGTTATAATCTGGTTATAATCTGGTTATAGCCAGGTTAGTCTGGTTATAATCTGGTTATAATCTGGTTATAATCTGGTTATAGTCTGGTTAGATTCTTTCAGGTGCCATATTGAACCGTGTTTCTTGGTTTTATTTCCAGGTGTGGTTCCAGAACCGGCGGGCAAAGTGGCGTAAGCGTGAGAAGTGTTGGGGTCGCAGCAGCGTCATGGCGGAGTACGGCCTGTACGGCGCCATGGTGCGTCACTCCATCCCGCTGCCGGAGTCCATCCTCAACTCTGCCAAGAACGGCATGATGGGATCCTGCGCCCCCTGGCTGCTCGGTGAGCCGCATGCACGTCAGTGCCACGCACACGCACCACACCAGCATCAACACACCTGGTCACACTGAGACACGATGAGGTCACTGAGACAGGATGAGGTCACACTGAGACAGGATGAGGTCACTGAGACACGATGAGGTCACACTGAGACACGATGAGGTCACACTGAGACACGATGAGGTCACTGAGACAGGATGAGGTCACTGAGATACGATGAGGTCACACTGAGATAGGATGAGGTCACACTGAGACAGGATGAGGTCACTGAGACAGGATGAGGTCACACTGAGACAGGATGAGGTCACTGAGACACGATGAGGTCACTGAGATACGATGAGGTCACACTGAGATAGGATGAGGTCACACTGAGACAGGATGAGGTCACTGAGACAGGATGAGGTCACACTGAGACAGGATGAGGTCACTGAGACACGATGAGGTCACACTGAGACACGATGAGGTCACACTGAGACACGATGAGGTCACTGAGACAGGATGAGGTCACACTGAGACAGGATGAGGTCACTGAGACAGGATGAGGTCACACTGAGACAGGATGAGGTCACACTGAGATATGATGAGGTCACACTGAGACAGGATGAGGTCACTGAGACAGGATGAGGTCACTGAGACAGGATGAGGTCACACTGAGATATGATGAGGTCACACTGAGACAGGATGAGGTCACACTGAGATACGATGAGGTCACACTGAGACACGATGAGGTCACTGAGACACGATGAGGTCACTGAGACAGGATGAGGTCACACTGAGACAGGATGAGGTCACACTGAGATACGATGAGGTCACTGAGACAGGATGAGGTCACACTGAGAAACGATGAGGTCACACTGAGACAGGATGAGGTCACACTGAGATACGATGAGGTCACTGAGACAGGATGAGGTCACACTGAGAAACGATGAGGTCACACTGAGACAGGATGAGGTCATGGTTTCATCATAACTTAACTATCAGATATCAGATCACACAGCAGCATCTTATCTCCACATAAACATGTTCATTTCATCAGGAACCATCTTCAACATGAATTCTGTAACAGTTTAAGTTTACACGTTTTAACTGTCATTAAATAAAGACAGGTCTAGACCTGGGTCTGGTCTAGACCTGGGTCTGGTGGGACTTGTTGGACTAGTTGACAGAGTGAATGAACTTGTAAACCAAGCTGTGACTCACAGACCCGACTGAATCGTGATCTGACTCCGTCCTCACAGGGATGCACAAGAAATCTCTGGAGATGTCCAAGAAGTGTTCGAGTCCTCCGGCGTCAGAGTCGACTCGCTCTGACTCGTTCTGCGACGCACCGGAGCGGCGAAACAGCGAGGCCAGGGAGGCGGAGGAGGAGGAGCTACTGGAGGGGGAGGAGGAGGAGGAGGAGGAGGAAATGGAGGAGGAGGTGGCCATCGACCTGTCCAGCTCCTCCAAACAGCAGCAGCAAGAGGAGGGCGGAGCCTCGATAAGGACCGCCCCCTCACCTCGACGGCCCAGCAGCCGTGAATCGGACGAACACAGCTGAATGTGGGAGGAGTCTGACGGGGAGGTGGTTTGATGATGTTATTCCGTCCTAGGATTTGATTGGCTCTACTTTGAGGGAGCTCAGCCAATGAACAAACAGACGTGACGTCATTCGTTACTATGCAAAGTCTCTAAACCAGGAAGTAGCAGAAAAGCTTGTTAAAGATATTTAAACAGTCAACGCTACTAATAATTGTTTTAAAGGTTAAAGTCTGTTAGCATGTTAGCATGCTATTAGCCTGGGCAACATTCTGCTGTTGATGAACTGTGCGCTAATAAGAACTTTAGCTGTTTGCTAGCTGCGCTCCCAGGAAACAGAGCCCATGCTAATGCTAACGCAACGAGGAAAGCTAACAACGCCGCGGCCAGATCAACGTCCAGGAATCGGACCGAATCTTTTCTGACGGATGTGAATGACGATGTTTCTGTCCCTGTGTTCCTTCTTTTATCGTTTTATATCCATGTTTTTTTGTTTGTTTTTTTAAAGAAGAGCTTATTTAATGTTTCCTTCCTGACGGTTTCTGTGTGTTTTCTAGTTGGACCTGAGTGAAGCGCCGTGAATGAATGTAATTTAAATGTAATATTTAAAAAGTCTGTTTATTATCATCATATTTATGTACAGCTGGAGGTTCAGCAGATGGTCAATAAAAGTATTTTTGGAATCACTGGAACTTTTATTTTTGTCATTAACAAAAATAATGAAAAGTTAATTTGAAATCAGATATATTATATTATATTACTAATTACTGAATCCTTTTTATCTGTCACACACTGATTTATATGTGAAGTATTTTAATTTTAACAATTTGATTTGAAAACCTCTTCAACTGAATTTATACTCATCAACATAATTATATAAATACAAACCTTTGACTTTGTAGTTGAAACGAACATGTAAAATATTCAACACAAATTTATTAAATATTTAGTTGAAGCTTAGGGGATTTAAATAGTTTTATCCTAAATAAAAATACAGATCTGTACCAAACTCCATGTAGAAATCGTCTAATTAAAGGATAGATACGTTCATTCAGTTTATCATTTGCCGTACGTCCACTGTTGACCTAAATAAAATAACACGTCAAACAGTAAAGACTTTACGGCATCAATAATCTGACTGAACTCAATAGATTTAGTAAAATAGAGATTATATTTTCTTTATTGAATCTCATACATCAGCGGCTGTCGTTGGCGGAGACAATGACGTCACTTCCCCTTTCCGCATTTAGCCGTTTGTATGCTAAGCTAACCGGGCGCTTCGAGCCAGGATTGTTGACCATGGTGGATTTATTGACTTTTAAAAACGAAGTGGCGTTCGTCGTGAATAATCTGGCCAGGGCGGTGGTGGCGGAGATTTTTACAGCAGCAGAGAAATTTTCTTTAAATAAACAAAACCCCGAGAGTGAGGTAAGCTAACGCGGCTAGCGGCGGCTAACAGCTAGCGGAACTTTAACGCTTCCGGTTCCAGGAGTTCAGTTGTTTTTATATTTAATACGAGTTTAAGTTTAAGTTAATGTTGCTCATGTAAAAACCTCCTGGATTATGAAGTTTATTGATCATAGACGACGGTTTAAATGTTGCTGTTTTAAGACGAACAACACTTTAAAATGATAATAAATGTTGTAAAATTATTTGCGCCGAATTCACCATGAGTTGTTCCTTTATGGTTTATATCATTGTATGTTCACATATCCATCAGTAAATTCAAGTGACACGAAAGAAAAGTTTAAAACATGAAGATTTTCAGGCAGGTTCTGCAGCGTCTCCCCTGCTTGTGACGAACAGCTGAGTTTTATCTAATCTAAATGTTAAATCAGTGAAAAGTCAAAACTGAAATAATAATAGTAATAAATGAGAATTATCTGGCTAAACGTCACAATAAAGACTTTTTTATTTTGCAGCTAATTTTATTTATTTATTTATTTATTTATTTTTTACATAAAACGTCAAAATTATTTGTTACATTTAATTTCTATTTGACAGTTTTAATAAAACTTCACAATGATTGGATAAAAAATTATAAATTTCTAGGCGAAAACTAAGAGAAAGATAATGAGATTAAAAAGTAAAACCTGTGATATGTCAATAAAAGAAAAGGTCCAGATATTGAGTTTAAATGTAAATTTAGATTTTCAGATTTGAACGCTAGCGTTAGCATTGTGGAGTAATTGTTAGCTAGCAACTAATTTCTATAGCGTCAATAACAAAACAAATCGTCCTGAAAAAGAAGCCAGCAAATCATTATTATTCAGTTATATACTGAAACAGATCGTTCTGTTATGTTTCTAACAGATGTTTGTGGTTTTCCTGGTCAGACCTTTGAGTTAACTCTTTATTCTGCTCTAAATCAGTTAAAGTTCAGTTCAAGCCGTTTCTTTCTGTTGATGCGTCCTGGAGCTGATTTATCTCTGAAGCTGCTCTGAGCTGATCCCAGACCATCAGTCAGCTGATGAACCATTATTATGAGCACGTCTGTACCTGTTAGTGTTTCTGTCTGGTTCCAGTGTAACCAGCTGGAACCTTTAGCTGACTCCTGGTTCCAGTGTAACCAGCTGGAACCTTTAGCTGACTCTGACGTCTCCTCAGGAGAAACTCGACGCGCTGGTGGAACGTCTGTGCGTCGACGCCGTGGAGAAAATCCTGAAGATATTTGAGCCGACGACGCAGGACGAGGATCGGTCTGACGGCAGCGGAGAAGGTTGAATGAAGACAGGATTTAACTCTTTAACTATTCAGAATGCATGAGACACATTCATCTGCACTTAAGCTCTTCCTGCTGCACCAGACTCCATTTGAACATCGTCTATTTTAATAATTGAAGCAGTTTCTGCTGACGATCCTTGGAAGGTTGAGCTGCTGTGATCTCATCATGTTGTTCTGTGCTTCAGGTGAGGACCGGGGGGGTGGCGCCCCCCCCACAGAGCAGACCTACATCCTGGTGTACGAGGTGAATCCAACCAGAGTCCGAGAAGATGAACGACGACACCGAACGAACCCAAACACTCATCACTGTTCTCTGTCCCGCAGAGCGCTGTGGACGACTCCAGGTGTCTGCTGCCGTCGCTGCCAAGCACTGCTAACAATGCTAACAATGCTAACAACGCTAACAACGCTAACAATGCTAACAACGCTAGCGGTGAGTTTAACATTAAAGGTGTTTTTAAATAGTATAATATTGACAGAGCACAGACAGAGCTGTAACGTGACGCTGTGTCGTACCTGGACAGGTGACAGGACACAGCTCCCCCTGGTGTCCAGCTCAGGACTAACTACTTACTAACCAGGGTCTCCTGTTACAGGTGAGAATAACGGCAGCTCAGGTGAGGAGACGACGCTGCACGGCTCCTCCTCCCCTCCTCCCCCTCAGGCTGATGACCATGAATACGCCCGCCCGCCGTCGCCGTCGCTCTGCGCCGCCGCGTCGAGGGTGGGCGGAGTCAGTCGGAGGAGGAAGGACGCTGTGAGAGCGGCTGCAGACATTCACCTGCCGTGTTCACGCTGCGGTATGCTGTTTCCGAACGCCGAGCGGCTCGCCGACCACGACAGGAAGTCTCACCCGGCGTGCGTGGCGTGTGGGGCGATGTTCACCGGCATCCTGAAGCTCCGCCAACACGAGATCAAAGAGCACGGACTGCTGCCGTACGCCTGCGACTACTGCCCCAAGGCGTTCAACCACAAAGCTCACCGTGACCTCCACGTCAAGGCGCGACACACGGGTGAGAAACCCTTCCACTGTGACGTCTGTGGGAAGGGCTACTCCTGCGTCAGCGTGCTGAAGACCCACAGGACCACGCACTTCCAGAAGACCTTCATCTGCGACGTCTGCGGGAAAGGCTTCTACCACGCCTGCCACCTCACCCGCCACAAACTGGTGCACCAGGAGGTCCGGCCGTACCACTGCTCCACCTGCGGGAAGGGCTTCACCCAGGCCACCAACCTGCGCAGCCACCAGGCCGTCCACAGCGGAGAGAGGCAGCTCTGCTCCATCTGTGGCAAGAGCTTCCGCTGCCTGAAGAACCACGTCATCAGCAAACACTCACACGAGCTCCCGGCTGACCAGCTGCCGGCCGCAGGCTCCGTCGTCAGCTGTGACGTCTGCGGTAAGAAGTTCCCCAACCCGTCGCAGTACCGCGTCCACCAGAGGAGCCACACCGGGGAGAAACCCTTCCACTGCGACATCTGTGGGAAGAGTTACCGCCTGAAGGAGCTGCTCCGGGACCACAGGTACACCCACACCGGGGAGAAACCCTACCGGTGCTCGCTGTGCTCCAAGACCTTCAACCTGGCCACCAGCTTCATGAGACACCGCAGCGTCCACACCGGAGAGACACCGTACAGCTGCCACGACTGCGGGAAACACTTCCGCCTCCTCACCTTCCTCAAGGCGCACCTGCAGACCAAAGCTCACCAGAAGCAGACGCAGCAGAGGGAGGCTGCCACCTCTGACCTCCGACCTCTGACCTCCGACCTCTGACCCTGACCTCTGACCTCTGACCTCCGACCTCTGACCTTTGACCTCCGACCTCTGACCCTGACCTCTGACCTCCGACCTCTGACCTCTGACCTCTGACCTCCAACCTCTGACCTCCAACCTCTGACCTCTGACCTCCGACCTCTGACCTCTGACCTCCGACCTCTGACCTCCAACCTCTGACCTCTGACCTCCGACCTCCGACTAAAACGTCCTCCACCACAGTTTGAGGAGAACATGAGTTCAGAGAACGAGATCACTGAAAGAAATTTAGAAAAAACTGATGAACTACACGAGGAAGAGTTTCCTCATCGCTGCACAGCTGGAGAAAAGAACTCATCAGATTTAAACAATAAAACTCTTCAGTTTAAATCATTTATAAAGTTCTTTTTATTGGTTCATGAACGACGTCGTTTATTCCAGTTACATTTTTATTCCTTTAGTGTTTTCATGTCGTCCATCAGGAGCCACAGATTAAACATTTGACTTAATGTAAGTAAATAAAAACCAGTTTGGATTTGAAAAGTCAAAATTATTAGTTCAAATTTGACTTAGACATTAGAAGAAAGAGACTCGGGCTGAACGATTAATTGCATGTGCGATAATATTGCAATATGATACAACGCGATTTTCTAACCGCAACTTGCGCGATGACAAGGTGGTCACGTGACGCGAGCGACGCGGATGCTAAGCTTCTGACCTGAACGGTGTCTCTGAGCGGCGCGCGCTCCCCCGATGGTCGGCTTGTTTAACTGTAATCTGTTACTGCTAGTTTTTTGCAGCATGGCTGAATATTTGTCCGACTCTGATGTTGTGGACGAACCATAGCAGTAGCAGATTACAGGTGAACAAGCCGACCATCGGGGGTGCGCGCGCTGCTCAGAGGTCAGAAGACATCATCTGGGATGATGTTAACACGTAACTCCGGACTTAACGGGGAATAGCACGAACGTATCATAACAAAGTATTGGTGGAATGAACGAGTTTCGCTGCAGATAATGTTATTTAGAGGCTGCGTTTCGATGCCCTGACCACTCCTGCTGCATGGATATACGCTGATCTAATTATCTCCTGAAAAGTGATTAATTATCTCCTGAAAAGTGATATCGGTGAGTAAACGATGATATTTTATGCTAGAAATAAGGTCCAGGTTGTAAAAAACAGTAGTTTCCCTTTAAATGCACAGTGGCAAAGCCACATATGTTTCTGTAATGAGCAGTTTTGGTCTGAGGCTCCACCCTCCACCTATCTACTAATCACCAAGTCAGTAGAGTTTGGTCATCCGGGTTGCCAGCTCTGCTCTAGTTACCGCAGCTGCAGCTACGAACGTGTCGGATAAAACATGTATAACGTTACGAAACCTAAAAGACCTCATTATGAATCCGAACTACGTCGTGACAAAGTCCGAAATAAAACAAGGATTTGTAGGAGATGCCTTTGAAAGATGGAGACGGCTGAAAACGGAGAAGAATTTGAAGACAGACGCCAACGTGGACAGGTAAGATTCATCTATGTTTGGCTAACTTACTTGTACATAATGTAAATGGACATTTGGACAAGTTATGCATGTTCGTGCAAAGTAACGTTACGTTAGCGCATACAGAGGAGGTGGCTCATCGAATTGAAAAGCTAAGGAATTGTTTGGGAAATAAAAACGGCGAGTCGTCGTTGCTAACATTAGCATTAGCATTATGAGCCCGTTTCTCTGTCATTATGCTGAAACGCCGAGGAAAACAACATTAGCACGTCGATTATGGCAATGTGAAACGTAACTGAGACGTATTGAGTAGCCTAACGTTACCTCGGTAACCTGGCAACCTGGAGTCAGGGGGGAGGTTGGAGGGGATACACCGTTCTACAGTATTTTGAAAGTGATTGCAGTACCAGTTTTGGCCACAATCCTACATACTGTTCCTTTAATTCTAACAAATAGGCCCAGCCTATGGGAAAGAACATTAACACTAAATGTATATCTTGTTCATATTTAAATCATTCATTATGTTTTTGTTGGGGAAAAAAAGAGGATAAAATAAAAAATAAATAAAAAATTACATATTAAATCGCAGTCGCAATATTGGGAGAAAAAAAACACAATTAGACTATTTTCCCAAATCAATCAGCTCTAAAAGAGATAAAACAATGATTTATGAGATAAATGTGAAAAATAAATGATACAAACGGGACAAACTGTTAAAATTCAGACTTATAATAAAAATAATAGAATCGTTTTCTATCTGAATCTGAAAAAGTCTAAAGTTATTAGTTAAATAAAAATGTTGACTCAAACTTAAATTATCTGGTAAAAATATATTTCCTGAGGATGTGTGAGGCCGAAGGTCATGTGATCAGATATTTTTTAATTCTTTGGTCAAAACTGAAAAAACCTTCGACAGAATAATGAGATTAAAAAGTGACTGATTACATCTGCTTTTATTCTGAAAGACTGAACAGTGGACAGTTAAACTCTCCTTCTGTCTTTCAAATTAAAGCTCCAGTTTTCAGCAGGCGCACCTTCATCGTCCGACCGTGGTCATCGTCAGTGATCGCTGTAATCCAGATGTTTGTCTGCAGATTACAGGATGTAAACAACGTTAATCCCAGCGCCGCCTTCCATGTTTTATTATTAATTATCTGCTTAAAGGCTTCACAGAGGAACTGACATCATTTCATTTCTGTTTGTCGGTCACCTGTGACCTTTGACCTCTCCAGACAAACACATGTAACACCTGCTGTGACCTGCAGGGGGCGGCGAGGTCAAAAACAAAATCATAAAATATAAATTAGAGTAAAATGTAAAAAAGAAAAGAATGAAACGTCTGTTAAAATGATTATAAATCTGTTTCTTCTTTATTTAAATTCCTTATTAAAGAAACAGATTAGTTTTAGCTGAATTTTAACATTGAATTAGTTATTATTAGTTATACATTATAATTATTATTATAATTATTATTATAACTCTGATAAATCTGCAAATTTATTTGATGAAAATAAAAAAATAAATGTATGAAGACGTAAATGAGACAAAGGTCACATGATTTTAATTTATCAGTTGAAAAGTCAGAATAAAAGGAATCAGTGAAGTAACTTATTATTAAAACACATATATATATAAATATATATTAAAATGTGAATAAATGAATTAATTCTCGTAGTTTTGTTTTGTTAAAAATGTAAAACTTTAGAGATGAATATGTTGTTAGCGCTTAGCCGTTAGCTCCTGTGTGTGTGTGTGTGTCTCGGACTCTCAGATCCAACATGGCTGCTCATGGAGGGGGGACCGGGTTCCTCAGGACCCTCCTGACCCATTGACCCACTGGGACCTGGACCGGTTCTGGGGCTCCACCGGTTGGAACCGTTCCAGAGAGTCCGGGTCTGAATCCTGAGCACTGGGGAGGTCCTCTGGTTCCTGGACGGGACCCTCGACGTGTCTGGTGAGTTCAGGAGTGATCAGCTGATCAGGTGTAGGAGGAGCTCACTGATACCTGCTCAGTCGTTCTGAAGGTTCTACTGAAGAACCACAATCAACCACATGTTCAGGTCAAACAGACAAAAGTCTTGATGTGAAAATAAAAGAGACGAATGAAACAGTTTTAAATAAAATTAATTAAAATTCAACCTTTCATTTTCTCGCTCGTTTGACATAAAAAGTCAAAATTATTAAAGTTTTGTTCAAACTAAATAAACGTATTTATTGAGTCTAAAAATAGAAAAAATAAATCAAATGTTTTACTGTGTCAACTAGAAAAGATTCATCCAAATAAATCAAAGATGAAATTCCTGATTTTCTTGGTTAAAAATGTTTAAATTGAATCGAGACAGAAAGACGAGATCGTTGTTCTCCTTCAGAACAAACGAGTCAGAACGTTAGAAAAGAACTTAAAGAACTAAACGTTAAAACACAACAAATCCTGTTCAGCTCACATGCTGAGCTTCTCTTTGTCTCCTCTGATGTTTTTCTGTCTCTGGTAATAATCCAATAATATTCTAATAATTCTGCTCTTTGTGGTTTAGTCGCTGCGTGACACTCAAACAGGATCTTCAGCCTTAAATCCATTTTAGGATTAACATTCAATCAGAGTCTAAACGAGATGATGGCGTGCGTCCACAGCGCCACGCCATCCTTACAAAACACTGATGGAAACTTTCTGCTGTTATTTTTATCTAAAATCAGCTGTTTGCTCATGAAACCTGAGACATTGATGAAAGTACAGAAAACAGGAAGTCGTCACATGTTCACAGGTTTTAAATCAGATTTTAGATTCTTTAGTGTCAGTATAAAATATCTCTACATAAAAATAAAAGTCCTGTAAATATGAAGGACAGTCCAAATAAAACAGCTGCATTACCCACAATCCTCTCTGCCCCACTCTGCCATGCTGGGTGTCATTACAGAAGCTACTCTTTCACATAGCTGGAGCTAACAGCTAGCCCCTGCTAACCAGCTAGCCTCAGCTAACCAGCTAGCCTCAGCTAACAGAGGAAACATCTTCTGTCCTTTAGAGTCTATCAATGATTCTACATCAGCTATGAACCACATGGTGACTGGACTGATAGAATCTGAACCATTTAAATCTCCATCTTCTTCTGGATTGTATAATGATCTCAATGGTAGAATGTGATGATGTCCAGGATAAATAAAATGTCCAAAGGTTGAATTGTGTGTACGTTGCCTCCTGTAGTGGAATCAGGAGGATTTTGTAGCCAGATTCCCTTTCAAGAGGTAAGAACCCAACGTGGAACACTTTGGGTTCTTTGGTTCTCCACATGTCCAAATGGAGAGTGGGCCTGGTTCTATTGTTACTAGAACCTTTGTGGTATTTCCTGATGTCTGTCCTCCAGAGCCGGTGAAGACAGGGAAACCCAAAGGCATTGTCCACACTTGCTGTCCTCCACACCTCCTCCTGTCCCCTGTCCTCCTCTATGTCCTCCTGTCTCTACCTGGTCTTAATATAAATGTGTCTCCACATGCGTCCCCAGCCAGCACTTGAGATCTGATCTCAGTTTGTGTGTCTGTAAATCAGCAGCGCCATCATGTGGTCATCATGACTGTTTGTCCCCACGAGGAAGAGGAGGCTGGTGATGAAGAGGATGCTGGCGATGAAGAGGATGAAGCAGCCTAAAGCTTCAAATGTGAGTGACAGGGAGAAACAGCTGTTTCCTGTATCTGACAGACACGACGTGATAATTGAACAAAAACGTCCAAATATTTATCAGTTAATTTCTAAAGCAGCTTAACGGCTCATGATTGGGGGGGGGGGGGGGGGGATAAAGCTGATTTATCAGAGAAAGACAAGGAGCGTTGGACCATCACCAGAGACAGAGACAGACAGGAGCCTCTCATTGCCTCTGGTTGCCTCTGGTTGCCTCTGGTTGCTTCTCGTTGCCCCTGGTTGCCTGTGGTTGCCTCTCGTTGCCTCTGGTTGCTTCTCGTTGCCTCCGGTTGCCTCCGGTTGCCTCTGGTTTCCTCTAGTTGCCTCTGGTTGCCTCTGGTTGCCCCTGGTTGCCTCTCGTTGCCTCCGGTTGCCTCCGGTTGCCTCTGGTTGCCTCTCGTTGCCTCTGGTTGCCCCTGGTTGCCTCTCGTTGCCTCTGGTTGCCCCTGGTTGCCCCTGGTTGCCTCTGGTTGCCTCTGGTTGCCCCTGGTTGCCTCTCGTTGCCTCTGGTTGCCCCTGGTTGCCCCTGGTTGCCTCTGGTTGCCTTTCGCTGCCTCTGGTTGCCTCTGGTTGCCCCTGGTTGCCTCTTCAGTTGTTTAGTTAGTGATTCAACTGATCAGGGTTCAGTCATTGATCATTATTATATAAAAGCAGCAGCTGAAGACAAGTCAACCAAAGACAGTGATGGTTGACTTGTCCACTTGTCCACTTGTCCTCTGTCTTCATTGTGTCCATCACCACCTGTTATGCTGCAGAGTCTCTGCAGAGAAGCTGATTGGCTGCAGTCTGACGTCTCTAGACCAGATGGACGCTTCCAGGATCTGAAGCAGCTGATTGTGTCTGATCCAGGACCCTGGACCCTGGACCCTGGATCCTGGACCCTGGATCCTGGATCCTGGACCCTGGATCCTGGATCCTGGACCCTGGACACGGACTATTTAACAGACGACTGAGATCCATCGAGTCCAGGACCGTCCCCCCATGGACACATCAGACCGTCCCACTGTAAATGTTCTGCTTTTAGTTTATACTGTCTATATGTTCTTTGTATGTTTGAGAGAAGAGTTTCTAGATTTTATTTATTTTATTTGTTTACTGGATGCAGCAACACCAAAACAAGTTCCTTGACCGTCCAAACCTATTTGACATTCAAGTCTTGTCTGATTCTGAAGCTCATCAACTATTGAGTGGAACTGAACATGAGGGGAGCTGACACCTGTCAGTCAAAGAGGCCACGCCCCCTTAAATCTGCTTTAATCATTGGTCTGATTTAATCTGAGACCAGTGGTGGAGCCTCTAGTGGACGATGGAGGAGCTGCAGCTCTTAGAGGAAGACGTGTCCTCATGTCTCCAGCTCCTGTTAGTTCCTGGTTCTCTGTCCGTCTCCTGATCAACGAGTCCTGGATGTCGGCGGGTTTTATTCCTGGAGGTCTGGTCTGAAGCTTTAATCGTCTAATTTAACTGATGAGCAGCAGAACATCTGCAGCGCTGCAGAGAATGAATTAAGATCCAATCCTCCTCCTCCTCCTCCTCCTCCTCCTCCTCCTCCACAGCGCTGGAGGATCACTGACCCACAGTGTGACCTAATTCCTCGAGTGTTGTTTTTAAATCGGACTTTAAAGTCTACACCAGCTGCTTCTGACTCTGAACAGGAAACAATCCCCAATAAATTAAGAAATTAAAGGAAATTAAAGCTTCGCTCTGAGGACACATGTGAGACACATCAGAGCCCAGATAAATAAAGTGTGTCTGTAAATGAGCAGCGCCATCATGTGGTCACAGCTGCTGTCTCTAATGGATCTCTACCTACCGCTGGATCAGAACCATCAACAGCTGCTGGTTGACTTGAGACATGATCCAGATTTTGGAACAAGATGGAAAGACTCTCACATGTTAAGATCTGATTTATTTATGACGCTGGTTATTTTGCTGGTTCTGTCAGAGACCAGAGGGGTCTGCATCGCCCCTCGTCCTGCAGGGGGAGGAGCTCCCATCGTCCCATCAGCGTCCAGCCTGTTCTCATGGGACAGAAGGTGACTCTCAAACTAACACTCCTTCCACTATTCTTGGTTTCTTATCACCAGACGTCTTCGGTCTGTCACTGAAGACAACGTGTCCTGTGAGGGGACAGAGGGCCGAGTGTTGAGCCTTGAGGAACTCCAGAATTAACTGTGATGAGGTGAGTGGACGTTAGACGCCGTAGTGTGTCTCCTTCAGGACGGTGCATGTGTCAAACGTCACCCCGTGTTCAGATGGGGCTGGTTTATGTCCTCTCATCAGTCTCAGTGTCTCATTAACTGTTAAACCTTCGCCTGACGCCGCTCTCTTTCTCAGTTTAATCTTTCTATTAAAGCGCCAGCATCTGTTTGCTTTGATTAACAGACTTTCAGACTGTGTCGGGATGATCGCCGCCCAAATTAATTATCCGCTAGTTTCCTGTTAAAGAAGCGTTTCTCATCAGCGTGGATTGAATTAGATGAGGTCTCCTTCAGCCTCACGTCTGATCCTCACAAGAGGTCACTTTCACCAAAATCCTCTGGGTTCACTCAGACTGATGGAGACTGGTCTGGTCAGAGAACGGGAACGTCCACGTTCTTCCTCTGAGTGAGAACAGAGATAGAACATTTACACCCTGAAAACAGAGGAACTCTCTTTACTCTGATATAAAAACATTTAAATCTTCACATTCACAGTTTAAAGGTTTGACTGAACCAAACAACCACCAGTCATGTCACCTCGTTAAACTGTCTATAAAACTGTATGTTCTACAGAATCTTCTATATGTCTTTATGGAAATGACTCAAAACATCGTTAAAGAGGAAGAACATCAGATGCATGTTCTCCCTGTGTCTGCGTGGGTTCTCTCCAGGTTCTCCAGCTTCCTCCCACCGTCCAAAGACATGCTGGTTAGGTTCATTGGTGATTCTGTCTCTCTGTGTTAGACTGGGATAGACTGGAGACCTGTCCAGGGTGGACCCCCCCTCTAGACCGATGACAGCTGGGATAGACTGGAGACCTGTCCAGGGTGGACCCCCCCTCTAGACCAATCACAGCTGGGATAGACTGGAGACCTGTCCAGGGTGGACCCCCCCTCTAGACCAATCACAGCTGGGATAGACTGGAGACCTGTCCAGGGTGGACCCCCCCTCTAGACCAATCACAGCTGGGATAGACTGGAGACCTGTCCAGGGTGGACCCCCCCTCTAGACCAGTGACAGCTGTGATAGACTGGAGACCTGTCCAGGGTGGACCCCCCCTCTAGACCAATCACAGCTGGGATAGACTGGAGACCTGTCCAGGGTGGACCCCCCTCTAGACCAGTGACAGCTGGGGTAGACTGGAGACCTGTCCAGGGTGGACCCCCCCTCTAGACCAGTGACAGCTGTGATAGACTGGAGACCTGTCCAGGGTGGACCCCCCCTCTAGACCAATCACAGCTGGGATAGACTGGAGACCTGTCCAGGGTGGACCCCCCCTCTAGACCAATCACAGCTGGGATAGACTGGAGACCTGTCCAGGGTGGACCCCCCCTCTAGACCAATCACAGCTGGGATAGACTGGAGACCTGTCCAGGGTGGACCCCCCCTCTAGACCAGTGACAGCTGGGGTAGACTCCAGCAGACCCCGCCCCCCGGAGGACAAGAGGTTACAGAAGATGAATGAATGAATGAACACATCAGACAGAAACATTAGACTAGAATGAGCCAGTGTCAATGTGGATAAATTAAAAGATTATTTTCTCTTAAATCCTTTAAATTCTATTTATTTATTATAATTATTGGTCATATTATTATAAATCTAGTTATTATTTATTTATTATAATTATGGGTCATATTATTATAAATCTAGTTATTATTTATTTATTATAATTATGGGTCATATTATTATAAATCTAGTTATTATTTATTTATTATAATTATTGGTCATATTATTATAAATCTAGTTATTATTTATTTATTATAATTATTGGTCATATTATTATAAATCTAGTTATTATTTATTTATTATAATTATGGGTCATATTATTATTTATTTAAAGTGTTTTAAATCTAACCTGAGGTGTTGTTGTGTTGGTGACCTTCATCCAGCAGGGGGCAGCCTAACACACACAGACGGTGAGGTCAACATGAGAGGGCAACTCAGCCTCACCCGGAAGTGATCGGGTCCACTTCCGGTCCGGTATCATGTCGCTGTCAGAGTCGTTGTCCTCCGTCCTCCAGGACTTCATGTCGGCGGCGGTGACTGAAATCCGCCGCAGAGCTTCTCTCAAACCCGGAAACAGCGGAACGGAGGTCAGTGACGTTACGGTGGCGGTAAAACGACGGAAGTCAGCCGTTAAACCGGGCGGCGGTGGGCGGACTTTCACAATAAAAGCACGTGAAAACTCAGAAGTGAAAAAAGAAGAAGAAAGAATAGAAATATAAGTCAGATGATGTGAATGAAATGAATGATGTTGTTTGTGTTGAAGGAGCTGGAGGAGGTGATGAGGAGGCTCTGTGACGCTCTGCTGCTGCAGCTCACCTCACTGCTGAAGGTCAAAGGTCAGACTCTACTTCCTGTTTGTAGTTTTACTGTGTGTGATTGGTCACGTGTTTGATGTGACGCTCTGGAGCTGATCACCTCCGTCTCTCTGCAGGTGGACCTCCTCTAGACTCCACCCCTCCTGCTGCAGACGCTCAGGTGAACAGCCAATCAGACACCCCTACAGGTGTCCCCAGCCAATCAGAGCAGACTCCAGCTGCAGGCGGTGGGCGGAGCTTCAACTGCTCCAGAGGCGTCCGCCAGCTCTCCGCCCACAGGAAGCGGCGTCCGCTCAGCTGCTCTCACTGCGGAAAAGTGTTCAGGGCCCGGAGCCACCTGAGGACGCACCTGAGGAC
The DNA here is from genome assembly GCF_963514085.1 of Chelon labrosus. Taxonomy (NCBI): domain Eukaryota; kingdom Metazoa; phylum Chordata; class Actinopteri; order Mugiliformes; family Mugilidae; genus Chelon; species Chelon labrosus. The sequence continues at coordinate 28,825,621 of NC_140348.1, forward strand.
GCACCTGAGGACGCACCTGAGGACGCACCTGAGGACGCACCTGAGGACGCACCTGAGGACGCACCTGAGGACGCACCTGTCGGTCGGACGCCAGCCGCCCACGTGTCCGTCCTGCGGCGAGACGCTGGCGGCGGCGTGCGGCCTTAGGAGACACCGGCTGACGTGTCCGAGAGCAGACGAGACGTTCAGGTGTGTGGAGTGTGGGAAGGAGTTTTCTAAACGCAGCTACCTGTCCTCTCACCAGAGAGTCCACCTGAAGGACAAACCCTTCACGTGTCCCTCGTGTGGCAAAGGATTCACGGCACGCCACAGCGTCCTCGTCCACCAGCGGACGGTCCACGGAGGCCTGAGGCCGTTCAGCTGCAGCGTCTGTGAGAAGAGCTTCAGCCAACGCAGCGGCCTCAGCGCTCACCTGCAGACGCACTCTGGCGAGCGGCCGCACGCCTGCGACCAGTGCCACAAACGCTTCTCCAGCCGCAGCAGTCTGTCTGTCCACCGCCGCGTCCACACGGGGGACAAGGCCTTCAGCTGCCACGCCTGCAGCAAGAGCTTCAGCGTGGCCGCCAACCTGCGGCGCCATCAGCTCGTCCACTCGGGCCGCCGGCCGTTCAGCTGCGACGTGTGCGGACGCAGCTTCTCGCAGGCGGCGCACCTGAAGGTCCACCGCAGCCTGCACGCCGCCGAGTGGCCGTTTATCTGCAACGCCTGCGGGAAAGGCTTCAGACAACGCAGCGCGCTGCTCGTCCACGAGAGGAGCCACAGTGGCGTGAAGCCGTACGGCTGCAGCGACTGCTCCAAGAACTTCTCCTCGTCCACGTCTCTGAAGCGCCACCTGCTGGTCCACGCTGGACGGGACGTCCACACCTGCCACGAGTGTGGGAAGAGCTGCAGCAGCGCCCAGGTCCTGAAGAATCACCTGCAGCTGCACGCCGTCAGGAAGACGTTCACCTGCGACGTGTGCGGCCGCGGCTACAGCTCGGCGAGTTACCTGAAGACGCACCGGCGCAGCCACTCGGAGGGGAAACCGTTCAGCTGCGCTCTGTGCCAGAAGAGCTTCTCCACGCAGGCCAGCGCCACGTTGCACCAGCGGACGCACAGCGGCGAGAAACCGTTTGTCTGCGAGGTCTGCGGGAAAAGCTTCAGCGTGTCACAGAACCTGGTCAGACACAAACGCGTCCACAGCGGAGAAAAACCCTTCGAGTGCCGCGTCTGTGGGAAGAGCTTCAACCAGAACAGCAACCTGAAGACTCATCAGCTGATTCACTCGGGACTCAAACCGTTCAGCTGCTCCTCCTGCAGCCGCAGCTTCGCCTCCTCCAGGAGCCTCAGAGGACACAGCTGTCAGACCTGTCCCTGAAGACGACGACGAGGACTTAAAACCTTCTCTGGTTCTTTACACCAACACTCTGTTCTTATTTTATTATTCAGGTTTAGTTTTTATTACAGTTTGAATATTTTCATTTTATTTCTGATTCTTGTTTTAAACTTAAACGTTTATTTGAACAACTTCTATTGTTTTCTAGTAAACTGTTCAGATGATTGTCAGCTGCTGGTTGTTTCGCTTCAATGACAATAAAAGAAAACAAATAAATAAATAATAATAATACATTTTATTTAAAAGCGCTTTCCAAGATACTCAAAGACACTTTACATAAAAAGAACATCAAATCAGTAAAACAACGTGAAACAGAACAACACATTTTTAAAAAGAAAAACCTAAAATGAGAAAATCAAACAGAATAAAATTCTAGTATATATATATATATATATATATTATAAAAGAGAATACGTCTGTGTCTCAGGTTTAATGTTCAGTTTTCAGTTATATTTTTACTTTTTCTCTTAGTTTCCTTTTGTTTTATATTTTCATCATTTATTATTTAGTATTAACGCATTCATTATTATTATTATTATTATTATTATTATTAGCTTCATCTTTAGTTGGAATAGTTTTTGTTTTCGTACTTCCGGAAACTTTTACTTTGAAAAACGACGTTGTGACGACGTTTCTTAAACTTGGGGCTTTTATTTTGAAGGGGGCGGAAGTAGGCTCTGTCACGGGGAGGATGTTGGGTTCTCTTCTCGGCCTCAGTCCGTCTGTTGGAGGATAAACTCCGCACACTGACCCGGTCCAGCTGCAGGCCAACAGCCGAGCCGAGCCGAGCCGATCTGATCCGAACTGATCCGAGTTCTCCGGCAGAGTCCAGCATGAACGAGTCGGCGGGGCTCCGGTTCCGGCGGCTGCACAGACCGCAAGTGATCACCGACGAGCTGCCGGAGCATCGACACAAAGGAACCGGGTAAGAGACGACGTATCGATCCAGTCAGCTGATCACAAACCGGAAGCTGAAGCAGGAAGTGAGATGAGCAGCTTCCTGTAGAGAAGACCAATCAGTCAGAGGCTGGAGGTTTGAGACGGATGGATGGATGGATGGATGGATGGATGGATAGATGGATGGATGGATAGATAGATAGATAGATAGATAGATAGATAGATAGATAGATAGATAGATGGACGGATGGATGGACGGACGGATGGACGGATGGATGGACGGACGGACGTGAGAGACATCTCATGATGGTGAAACCACAGATCTCTGTCGACACGTCCTCAACCTCATTGTTGCTAAAGGCAGCGCTGCCGTTGGTTACAGGAGGGTTCAGGGTCAGGGTGACTGTTCCAGGGTGACTGTTCCAGGGTGACTGTTCCAATGAGAACTGTTCCAGGGTGACTGTTCCAGGGTGACTGTTCCAGGGTGACTGTTCCAGTGAGAACTGTTCCAGGGTGACTGTTCCAGGGTGACTGTTCCAGTGAGAACTGTTCCAGTGAGAACTGTTCCAGGGTGACTGTTCCAGGGTGACTGTTCCAGTGAGAACTGTTGGGTCATAATCACCATAAACCAGCAACGAGCAGTGGAAGTGATGCACTGAGCAGCCATGACTTCAACAAACAAGCTTCAGAAAACATGTTGAAGCTCGTTTAAAGTTTGCTGAAACACTGAGAATCTGGTCTGGTCACATGACACTGACCTCTCTGGATGCCATAACACAGCCCATCACCCAGAATCACCGTAGCAACAGTGAAGTGTGGAGGTGGGGGCACTGGAGGACGATGACCTAACCCTAACGTCTTCCAGCTGTTATTACTATTAAATACGTTTAATTAAGTGTTCAGTACCTTTCCTTGTGTCATTCTATATTTTAACACGTAGCTTATGGACCTCTAAGGTTTGCTCAGCGTGTCTCCAGGGTCACATGGTTGATGTCAGGGTCAGATGTCACGTCAGTAGCAGCTTTGTTTGTGTTTCCTCAGCACCTACAGTGGTAAGGTGTTCCAGGTGACTCTCATCTCTCTGGGCGGTTTCCTGCTTCTTCCTCTTCTCGTCATCGTCCTCATCCTGGAGTCTCCGGTCCAGCCCGAGGCCTTCAGGTCAGAACCCAGTCTCTTTAAAGCTCCGCCCCTCTAAGTGTTTCCTCTCTAACGTCTCTGACGCGTCCCGCCGCAGCCTGAAGGAGCCGCCGCCCATGAAGGGCTGCTGGGAGCCCAACCTGAAGCTCCGAGGGGCCCAGAGGCTCTACGAGGACCAGCTGGTCGGACCGGAGTCCATCGCCAACATCGGAGGTCAGTCTGAGGTCAAGGGTCGGGGGTCAGGGGTCAGTCTGAGGAGTCAGGACTCTACTCTAAACCTGTGTCAGTGATGAAGACCACGATGAAGGCTGACAGATGTTTGTTTGTCTCTGCAGATGTTTTGTTTACTGGAACAGCTGACGGCAAAATCCTGAAGCTGATTGGTCGAAGGATCCACACGGTGACGACGCTCGGAAAACCTCCGTGTGGTGAGAGAGTCAGGATTTAAATAAAGTTTAAATTCAACTTTAGGAGCCGCTGTCAAAATAAAAGCTGAGTAAGTTTTGTTGATTTGAGCTGACTGTGATGGTTCCTGATCAGATGGGTGTTAGTTCTCATCCTTTAAATGAAACATGACCTTTACATGACCTTTACATGACCTTTACATGTCCTTTACATGAGCTTTACATGACCTTTACACAACATTTACACGACCTTTACACGACCTTTACATGACCTTAACATGAGCTTTACACGACCTTTACACAACCTTTACATGAGCTTTACATGACCTGTACATGACCCGTACATGACCTTTACATGACCTTTACATGACCTTTACATGTCATTTACACAACCTTTACATGACCTTTACACAACCTTTACATTACCTTTACATGACCTTTACACGACCTTTACATTACCTTTACACAACATTTACATAACATATACTTGACCTTTACACAACATTTACATGACCTTTACACAACCTTTACATGGCCTTTACACGACCTTGACAAACTGTTTCCTGTTGTTGCTGAAAATGAAGCAACTGAAACACGTTGAGACAGGAAGTCAACTTTAAACTTTAAACTATAGTACTACACTATAGTATACTATAGTACTACATAGTACTATAGTATACTATAGTACTATGTAGTACTACACTGCTGTAACTTTAGATTGAACTTTTCATTTGGTCCCAAACATTAAAAAAGTTTATTTAAATGAAACCTTTTAATCATAATTTAAATAGAGTCACATCAGGTATCAGGTTGACCCATGTCGTCTTGATGTGTGTCACATGTATGTGTGATATTTTTACGATGTGGCACTGTCCTGTACGTGTATGTGTGGTACTGAGTGCTGGTACTTGTACTCATTGTTCAGCTCTAGGCTGAGTGTGGACCTACGCTTATCTTGTCTTGAGCATTTTGTTTTTATGTGGCGTCTATTTTCTGTTTACGTACAACTACAGGTGGAAATGAGCTTTTTTCTTTAAAAGGATTAATGGAAGCGCATACTGTCCTTAAACTGAATAAAAAAATAAATAAATTATTTCAGAGACTTCAAAATAAAAGTTGTTAGAATTCTCTTGGTCGAGCCTGTTGACTCTGAGGACGACGGTTTATTCAGCAGTTGTTTGACCTCGTTGTCGTTGACCTCGTTGTCGTTGACCTCGTTGTCGTTGACCTCCAGGCTCCAGGGAGGAGGAGCCTACCTGTGGGCGGCCGCTGGGAATCCGGGTTGGACCCAACGGGACTCTGTTTGTAGCCGACGCTTACCTGGGTCTGTACGAGGTCAACCCCACCACAGGTCAGTGACCCCTGTAAGACTAGCAACATGCTAACAACATGCTAGCTTTAGCTTTTCACGTGCTTGTCTGCTCCCTTCTTTCACTTCCTGTCTTCTCCTTTGAGTCTGGCTAATGCTAGCTTAGCATCAGTAAAGATAGCTTTCTGTGCTGCTGATGTTAAACCTTCAGCGGTTTCTCTGCAGGTGAGGCAACCAGGTTGGTGTCAGGTGGTCAGGTGGTTGCCGGCAGGAAGTTGTCCTTCATCAACGACGTAGCAGTGACGCAGGATGGAAAGAAGGTGTACTTCACCGACTCCAGCAGCAGGTGGCAGCGCAGAGACTACCTGCACCTGATCATGGAGGCTACCGCCGACGGACGGTACGACAACAAGACACACCTGAACAACAACACACACCTGTACAACAACACACACCTGAACAACACCTGAACAACCACACACACCTGAACAACAACACACACCTGAACAACACCTGAACAACAACACACACCTGAACAACACCTGAACAACCACACACACCTGAACAACAACACACACCTGTACAACAACACACACCTGAACAACACCTGAACAACCACACACACCTGAACAACAACACACACCTGTACAACAACACTCACCTGAACAACAACACACACCTGTACAACAACACACACCTGAACAACACCTGAACAACCACACACACCTGAACAACACCTGAACAACAACACACACCTGAACAACCACACACACCTGAACAACAACACACACCTGAACAACCACACACACCTGAACAACAACACACACCTGAACAACAACACACACTTGTACAACAACACACACCTGTACAACAACACACACCTGAACAACCACACACACCTGAACAACAACACACACCTGAACAACAACACACACCTGTACAACAACACACACCTGTACAACAACACACACCTGAACAACCACACACACCTGAACACTCACCTGTTGGTCTGTGTCGTGGTCTCAGGGTGTTGGAGCTGGACACTGAGAGCAGAGAAGTGTCTGTGGTGATGGATCACCTCAGATTCCCAAACGGTATCCAGCTGCTTCCTGATGAGGAGTCTGTCCTGGTGGCTGAGACCACGATGGCCCGGATCCGCAGGTAACTCACCTGAAACACCTGAAACAGGAACTGATTCTCTTTCAAATTAAAAGTCCGTCATATAACAGAACATCAACCACTTCCTGTTTGACTCCTTGCTCCATATTTCATGTGTGATGAACTTACACAACCGGCTCTCTGTTGCCATGGAAACAGGCTTCCTCTGTGTGTGTGGGCAGGTTTTAGTCAGGTAGTGAGGACCCGTGGCTTCAGAGCTTCAGGCTGTTACATAAAGCTGAGTGTGTGGTTGTAGTGGGAGGTGTTGATGTTGTCCACCCGGTTTATTTCTGTCCTTGTGATGGAGACATTTGAAACTTTATAAACATAAACATGAGGAACACAGACCTTTAATCTGAAACACTGGGACTATTAGTCTGACTCAAACATTAAAGCATCGGTGACGTAAATTTCGTCATCAAACGTATCGTCTCCATCTCAGGGTCCATGTGGCCGGCCTCAATAAAGGTGGGATGGACACATTCATGGACAACCTGCCCGGTTTCCCCGACAACATCCGTCCCAGCTCCACCGGAGGCTACTGGGTGTCCATGTCTGCAGTGAGACCCAACCCCGGCTTCTCCATGCTGGACTTCCTGTCCCAGAGACCCTGGATCAAGAAACTCATCTTCAAGGTAAACAGGACGCTGACTGCAGACGGTGTTATTAATCTGGTTATTATTAATCTGGTTATTATTAATCTGGTTATTAGTAATCTGATTATTAGTAATCTGGTTATTAGTAATCTGGTTATTAGTGTTCAGGTCAAAGTTGTGTCTTTGACGATGGCAGAATGTTTTTATTTTATCTGAGACGTTTCAGACTCATTGTTTTCTCTTTTCCTCATCATCCCTCCATCTCTTCCTCCTCCTTCCTCTTCTTCCTCTTCTTCTTCCTCCTCCTCCTCCTCCTCCTCCTCCTCCTCCTCCTCTCAGCTCTTCAGTCAGGAGGTGCTGATGAAGTTTGTTCCTCGCTATAGTTTGGTGGCTGAGCTCCACGATGGTGGCATCTGCACGAGGAGCTTCCACGACCCCAACGGCGTGGTGGCGGCGTACGTCAGCGAGGCCCACGAGCATGATGGGAGTTTGTACCTGGGCTCCTTCCGTTCGCCTTACATCGCCAAACTCGACCTCCGACACCTGTAACGCATTTTCAGTTTGACTCAGTTTGACGTTTCCGCGGAGAACTGAACCGTCCTGGTCCCGTGTGGACGAAGGTCTAGCGCCTCCTGCAGGTTGATGTCAGCTGAGTTCAGTTTAATTTCAGTCCGTTAATTTCTCTTCAGACGTTTTATCGTCTTTGTTCAGTGAGGACGACACAAGTGAACACCACGACATCACTGATTAGCTCAAACTAATTAACTTGTACAGCTGGTTGGTTAGCTTGCTAGCACGCTATCTTGTGAGCTTGGTCATTAAAGTGTTTCCTTCACTCGCTATCCTGCATGTGTTTGGCAGAGGTTAGCGATCAATGCTAGCTTTGTTAGCGTTGTCTGACCTAAAGAGGCTGTGGTCTCATAACATTTCAGTTAAACAAAATGAAGTGTTTATTAGTTCTCAGTTCACATCAGACGTCCATGTTTGTTTGGTTTTCATACATTTCGTTCAAAACAAAAGCTCAGAAATATCAGAAAGGTCTCACAGTAGCTGAAGCCAGCATTAGCATCTTAGCATGCTAATATATGTCTATGTTAGCAAGTTGGCTACAGTTAGCATTTCAACAAGTTCGACAGCTACAAGTTAATGGTAGTTACATCATTTACTACTTTATCTTGTTGACATGCGAACAGCTCCGTGTTCAGACGTCCTGTAGTTTCATTTAAACCGAGAACAGTGTTTTCTTTAACTTATGTGTCACCTGAACGCAGCACAAGTCAGATCAGCTGATGACGTCACATGTCAATCAACCATAGTTCAGGATGAGGATCAAACAGCTGATGATTCATTTCTCTTTTCTCGTTCATGTTTGTTTTGGACTCTCGTCCTTTAAAGGACAGTGAGGCGTTCAGGGTCCGTGTTTGCTTCTGTCTTTATTTTGAATAAATAAATCAGTTTGAATTAATTGTATTCTCTTTATTCAGTGTTAAACTTTAGAATCAGGTCAAACTCTGAACATTTATCCACAGACAGAGAAGGAAACAGTCATGAAGAATGAATGAATGAACATTTTAATGATAGAATCAAGAACCTGTCGACCTCCTCCTTTAACTGATGAGATGATCTAAGTCTGTTACTGTCAGTGAATAATGTTTGACTGGAGCTGTTCCTGTGTCTGACCAGCAGGGGGCCCCACGCTCCGCCTACTTCCTGAAACCAAAGGTTATTCGACTGGTAAACAACAACAACAACAACAACAAGTTGTTTCCATGAGTCAATGATTTAAAAACGTTTGTGTTGTTCTCCAGGTTTAACCAACACGGTGCCCACGGCCACGTGAGTCCCGGGGGTATGTTGTAAAACACTTGTCACCATGGTGATGCCCCTAAAACTGTATTTAACTGTTGTTCTTTTATATCAGTAACACTATGGTGTTAAATAATATAAATTATATTTGTTCACATTAGAGCGAAAGAAAACGTTAAATTTTCACGATGAGTAGGAAAAGAAACGTTTAATAACCGTAAAAGAAACGTGTGTACGTCTCATTTGTTACTATGGCAACGGCGAGAGCCGAAGTCCCGCCCTTCTACTTCCGGTCCACGGGACCTATCTTTCGAAAAAACATGAACGGGAGTTAATGGAGAGATCCTAATTACCTGCCAACACTCCCGATTTATGCGGGAGGCTCCCGATGTTTAACACTTCCTCCTGTCCTGCTCCCGATCTGTCATTTCTCCCGCTATCTCCCGATTTTAAAGTGAAATGAGTCGATGGTGTTTCATGTGTCCTGGTACCTGACAACCTGGCAACCCAACCCAAACACTCCCACTCTGCGTGCCTCGTGTCCCTTATGTCACTGCCTACGTCAGTTCCCGGGCTACACAAAATGAGCAAGATGGAGACAACAAACGAAAAGTAGGCTATGCTTCAAAGTTCCAATCTGGGTGGTGGGACCATTGACTGTGGGTGGGACCATTGACTGTGGGTGGGACCATTGACTGTGGGTGGGACACGTGTCACACCACGCAGATCACCTTTGTCGTCACGTAAAGGTTAGATTATGCTTCCCGTAGTGATCACGCAATGGCCACGCAGTTGCTTGGACGCAGTGTGAGACCGTGATGGTTCTGCGTGGGGTTTACGTGTCGAAATGCATGCCACACCGGAAGAGGGCGCTATGGTTTTTTGTGACTGACCGACCGAGACTCTTGTGACGTATCTCGCCTCGTTATTTACCTTCCGGCTTTTGCCGTAGTCACAGTGAACGATGGACACCGAGACAGAGAGACTGGCGTTGGAGCTCCAAATTATTCAAGCAGAGGAAGAAATACTTCTATTGCAAATTAGGGCACGACAAAGGAGACAATTATGTTTATGAGTGGAAACCGGAAAAGCGGTCTCCAGCGGATGTAGTTAGCGGACCAATCACAGCCAATGCCGCTGCGTTGCTGTTGCGTCGCCTCGACGCGCGTCGAGGATTTTTGGGAGGTGCGCGTCTGGCCCTTGCGTAGGTAGGACGGGGGTCCGCAAGGACGCAATAGGTCCGTAATAGGTCCGTACGCACGGACGCGCTGTGTCAACGCGGAAGCATAATTTCGGCTTTAAGCGTCTCCCATGCGTCTAAACTGTGTCAGGGCGCGGAGGGAAACACGACGTTGTGCTAAACACAAGCAGCAGTGAGGCCCAGAAAGAACCAAGCATCGGGTCATTGTTTCTGAGGCGCGTGATGGTGATGCTGGTCACGAACAACATGCCTTTAGTTTTCTGTGATGACTTCAGTAAAAGTGTGTCTTTATTTTGACCCCATTATTAAAGGGGTTAACTATATGAATTTAACGCAAGTGCTCTACAGACTGGAAATTGCTATTTTGAATTTTATTAATTCACAAACGAAATATGTTTGGTTTCTTCAGTTACAATTAATAATGTACATTTATATTATGTGTGTGGTTTAAAAACTGAAATTTTTGACAGCAAGGTTTTCTGTTGTTATTGTATGTATAATTGTACATTGTATTTTATTGCGATTAAAATTACACACATTTGCCTCCAAGAAGCTGTAGAGTCATTTCAGACGTACGTTGTAGCACATTTCCGCTACCCCAGAAAATCTCCCTCTTTTTCATAGCTCAATGTTGGCAGGTTTTGGTCCCGTTCGAATTGTGGCATGAATTTCACATATGATGTGTGTGAATTTAAAAGATAATTTTTCACGTCAAGAGATAAATTATTTGACGTAAATAAGCTGAACAACATTAGGTTTTGTATGAGATCGCTTAGTGAACTACATCTCTCTAGAGATCCCTAGAGAACTATGGCTGTCTCCTTGTTGAGCTTTACCGTCTTCTTCCAGGACGAAGGCAGAAGCATCAAACGAGGTGACAATCATTATAAATCGGGTCATGTCCAGAGCTGTAGTTACACCAAGGGAGTTTTGGTCGGTTCTGTACGCGCCAGCATGCGGGACTTGTAGTTCGTTTAATTACGTATTTTCCATAGCGTTTTACTGAACTATCTTGAGACAAACTGTGACATTCTTGACATGTAAAATCATTTTTTATTCTGAAAAACAACATATGTATAATCCAAGGCACAAGTCGATCGGGACCAGAAAATAATTTATCTTTCTCCATAGACTGCCGTTCATATGTTTTAGAAAGATAGGTCCCATAACCCGGAAGTAGAGGGGGCGGGACTTCGGCTCTCTATGACGTGGAGAGACGAGTCCCGCTAGCTTGAAGCTACTAGCTTCCATGCTAACTGCTAACTAGCCGCTCTACGGATGTTTTAGTGAAACACGTTAAACTCAAAAACGAACAGATGTAATTATATGTTAGAAGTGCTACAGATGATGTTTATTTTAATATTACATCACTTTGTTCAAAAATGTCACAAAAGTTAATTTGAACAAAAATAAAACAGGTGACTTTCGACAAGGTACGGAGCAATAAACATTTAAATCATTGTTAATATTATAATTCATCAACATGAGCAGACAGTCTCCTCACATATAAGTTATTATTATTATTATTATTAAAGGTGAACTGTGTGATTATGTTATTCAGGAGGTTTGTATCAAACAGCTGGACCTTCGTATTACTCTGGACCCTTGAAGTAGCTCTGGTGACCCCTGAACGGAGCACGGACGTGACTCTGGAGCAATGTTCAGATGTAATGTTAGACTTTCTGACTCAAGGGATCTGGTCGTCTGGAGAAGAACCAGGTTTATTTAGAGCTGAACACAATGATCCATGGACCAGAGAGACCAGAGAGACCTGGACCAGAGAGAGACCTGGACCAGAGAGACCAGAGAGACCTGGACCAGAGAGAGGCCTGGACCAGAGATAGACCTGGACCAGAGAGAGACCTGGACCAGTGGTCACCATAGAGACTACTTCCTGGACCAGAGAGACCTGGACCAGTGGTCACCATAGAGACTACTTCCTGGACCAGAGAGACCTGGACCAGTGGTCACCATGGTTCCACCTCCTGCTTCAGTCAAGGACCAGAAATCACCTCAGGAGAAACAACGTGAAGACTCAGATTAACTTTAGACGGCAGAACAACATAAAGCTTAGATGTTGTTTGATTTAAAAATAAAACCCAGGTACCAGTTGTTTCTTAAGTTTTTGTTTCGGGTTTTAAAATCAAATTCGTGTCAGATTCACTTCCTCTGATTTCTTGATTCATAATCAAACACGAGATACGAGTGAAACCTGTGAGTTTATTTCTGTTGCTGCTCAGATCAAGTTAAACATATATGACACATATAATATAAAGAGAGAGATGATGGAGACGATTGAGATGATGAAGCTGGACGTCCTGCTGCTGCCTCAGGATTTACAGACCAACACCAGGGTCCTGGTCTGGTTCTCCCAGGGGATCAACCAGACCTCAGTGTGACACTGAAACGTCTGCAAACACAAACCAATGTCAGCGTCTCTGAGGCTGTGGACTCAGGATTATGTCTCCTGGAGGAACTGACCTGCTGAAGACGACCTGGAGGCTGGAAGAGACATCTGGACAGGTCCTTGTTGTCCTCTCGTTTGGGACACACGGTCCTGGAGATGTCCAGGTCTACGATGTAACGAAGGCCTCTGACGATCTGAAACAAACATTCATTCAGATCAGCTGACTGAGGAGGAACTCGGTGTCATGTTCATGGAACTGGATCTGACTTCAGAAACAAAGAGAGCGACAGTAGACTTAGACAAAATCAGAATGGAGTCTGGTTTAATGGAAGAACTTAACTCTAGCACATTAGCAACAGTTAGCACAGTATCTTGTTAACATGCTCAATATTAGCATATCACTGTAAACATGCTAACATGCTAACTGACTGACTGATATTGAGCAGCAGTGACCCAGCGGTGCCTTCAGTGGTAATCTGTAAATTAGAGTTGACTTTGGGTGTATTCACACCTGCCTTGTTTAGTTCGATTAAAACGAACTCAAGTTCGTTTCCTTGCTTGGTTCGGACCTTTTTGACTGGTGTGAATACAATCACTCGAACTCTGGTGCGGACCAAACAAGCGGACCGAGACCCAGCTGAGGAGGTGGTCTCGGAGCGGTTCCTACCGAACCCTGGTGCGGTTCCTTTATGGTGTGAAAGCAGCCCGACCTCGATCCGACCCAAGTTGCAAAAATCTACCTTTTTGGATTTGACGAGCTCCCGTAGTTTTCGCGCATCTATCAAGAAGCGTCTGTGTGTCTGTCTGTCTGTGGCACGCATATGTCGCGAACCGTTGGCCCGATTGATTTGAAACTGGGCAGGTGTCTCGCTACGGGCACGAAGATGTGCACTGCTAAGTTTGACGTTGTTTGGATAAGAAATGTAAAATATATCGGTAAAATAGATTTTCTCCGCTCTAATATTTCCAGTTGCCTGATGACAGGTCTAAATTATTGCGCTGGCTCAAACGCTAGATGGTAACCATGGCAACGGAGACTCAACGTTATTTTACAGTTTACAGACAAAACATGAGTGATTTGATCATCTATCTATAAATCAAGAATTTCTTTTAACTTATTTGGTGAGTTTGTGTCTGTCTGTCTGTCTGTGGCACGCTGATTTGAAACTGGGCAGGTGTCTTTGTGGGGAGGAGACATGGGTCACGACAATGGTCACAACTGAAAAATCTTCTTCAGCTCCCACTATAGGAATACATACTTCCGACGGGCACTGCACTAGTTATGGGAAATGTAGGATAGCCCAGTGACACACACAACAGAGAGAGACACGTGAAGCAAACAAACGCAGGTAGGTTAGGTAGAGATGAGCCGTGGCTTAACCGAGCTCTGAGGAGACACGCTGCCTCCTAGATATCTGGGCAGATGTCCAGATATCTCAAATGCTGGAGAAAACACATAAAAATGCAGAAGTATATAAGATTTTTAGTAAACAAATGAGAGAGAGGGGATTCCAGCGCTCAGTTTATAAACCATATTGCTAGCATAATAACAAGTAGACCTACAGTACGCAAAGTCTCCATTGTAGCCTATTTACGTGGGACATTTGGCTTCCTTCTTTACCCCGCCTATACGTTTACCAGCCAATGGCTGAACGACCTTAGCACATGTGTTTTTGTTTATAAATTCTGGTCCGGTTGCAATTAATCACAGTGTGAAAGCGAACCGCACTAAAAAAAAAAAAAGAAAAAAATAATTGGTCCGGACCAAAGCAAGTGAACTAACGGACCTTCCTGGTGTGAATACGCCTTTAGTCTGATCTCCCCGTGACCCCTGACCCTGCAGACAGGGGTGTCGTACCTGCCGCTGCGCTGTGAGGACAGCTGAGGCTTTGAAGAGGAAGGCGTCGTTTGATTGGTTGTTGAAGGCGTAGGCGGCGGCGAGGACGACCTGCTGGAGGCCGAGGTCGTCTCTGCTGACGTTGCTTGGGGCGCCGGGCATGGAGCGGCCAAGATGGCTGCCGGCCACCAGCCTGAGATCTGGAGGAGAGAGAGAGAGGAAGTGAACACATGACGAGGCCTTGAACGCACCGCTGAGACGCCCAGGTCTCCAGAACAGAAGAAGAAGAGTCAGTGAAACCTGGAACAGACGTTTGTCTGAAAGGTCAGAGGTCGTTTTGTTCATCAGTATCACTGATGCTGTGACACAGAAACGCTTCCTGTGCATCTTCTACAGCTTTTAAAGATCATTCTTCATGGATCAATAATAAATAAATGATTGATCCGCTCGATCAGACACAAACACGACAGTGACACAAGAATAAGAGTCTCACCGAGGACGGCGAACAGAGAGACGAGCAGCAGCGTCTTCACCTCCATCCGTCTGAACTTCCTGTGAAGAAACAACTCTGACCACAGATCAACAACCGCCCGTCCAGCAGCCGACGTCACTTCCTGTCAGTTCAGTCACTAGGCGCGTTCGACTTCATGCAGATCTGTGCAGATCTGACTTGACGTGATGCATGCTGGGTTGAACAAGTTCATTTTAACCAATCATATTCGAGGTCTATGAGCATGAACAACCCAGCATGCATCACGTCAAGTCAGATCTGCTCAGATCTGCATGAAGTCAAACACGCCTAGTCACTTCCAGTCAGTTCAGTCACTTCCTGTCAGTTCAGTCACTTCCTGTCAGTTCAGTCACTTCCTGTCATGACATTTATGTGCCTCTAAATAAAGTTGTGACCAGCCAAACGTCTCCTGTCCCAGTCCTCCTTCTTCTTCTTCTTCACAAATAAAACACACAGGAAATAGAACGTTAACATTTTATTAACAAGCATTTGAAATCCAGAGGTTTAAAAAAGAACCAGCCAATCAGAGAGTGGCTCTCTTCTCTAGGAAGTGTGTGTGTGTGTGTTTGTCTCTCCTTTGTGCTAAGCTAGGCTAACAGAGGAGTCACCACAGAAGACAGACTGTTCCTTTAAATTTCTTTCTTTAAGGCTGTCAATCACTGTTTCCATGGAGACCGAAAAAATGCATGTGTTTACATCCACAGTTAATAACAGAAGAAGAGGTTCATCAAATCTACTGGAAATAAAACAGACGAAGAAGAAGAAGAAGGAGGAGGAGACACGAACTTCCTGTCAGAGCTCCGCCCTGTAAATCTTGAGATCACTTGGTTTCTATCACCACGTCCTCCCAGGTGGGTGGGGCTTATTAAACACTCTGATAGAGGAGAAGGATCAAAAGAAAGGACGTCAGAGAAGAAAGAAAAGTCTCCAACAGCCACGCGTGTCTTTCAGGACATCCATCAGACGTCTTAAGATGTCCTGGATGCCCTCATGTTACTTCCTGGTTTATTCAGACAGAGCAGTGGACAGAGCAGAGGACAGAGCAGAGGACAGAGTCTCTGTCTCTGGTCTCTGGCTGTGATTTGATTGTCTAAAGTGAATCTGTCTTTATTTGATGAGTCTGAAGAAAGAAACGATAAAAACAAACAGGAAGTCAACAGCTGCACCTGTCAATCAAACCAACCACCCATGAAGCATTTAGAGCAGCAGCGCCCCCTGCTGTGTGGGGGCTGGCGTTGTGTTTAAAGACTTATTTAAAACAGACGCCCCCATCAGCACAGGAAGTCCTGGTCCCAGCGGTCCCAGTGGTCCCAGCAGGGGCTGATGGGTAACGTCTACCAGTGGTGGTTCTTGGAGAAGTAGGCGATGAGCGCCACGGCCACGCCCACGTAGATGCCTGTCCCGATGGTGATTGACAGCACGGCCAGGAAGAGGGCGCGTCTAGAGCTGGAGCTCGCCACGTGGAAGTCTCCTCTGGAGACGGCCTTGTTGGTCTGAGACGGAGACAGGAGACAGTCTATCAGCCATCAATAACCAGTCATCAATAACCAGTCATCAATAACCAGTCATCAATCATCAATAACCAGTCATCAATCACCAGTCATCAATCATCAATAACCAGTCATCAATAACCAGTCATCAATAACCAGTCATCAATCATCAATAACCAGTCATCAATCACCAGTCATCAATAACCAGTCATCAATAACCAGTCATCAATAACCAGCCATCAATAACCAGTCATCAATCATCAATAACCAGTCATCAATAACCAGTCATCAATCATCAATAACCAGTCATCAATAATCAATAACCAGTCATCAATAACCAGTCATCAATCATCAATAACCAGTCATCAATAACCAGTCATCAATCATCAATAACCAGTCATCAATCATCAATAACCAGTCATCAATAACCAGTCATCAATCATCAATAACCAGTCATTAATCATCAATAACCAGTCATCAATCATCAATAACCAGTCATTAATCATCAATAACCAGTCATCAATCATCAATAACCAGTCATCAATAACCAGTCATCAATCATCAATAACCAGTCATCAATCACCAGTCATCAATCATCAATAACCAGTCATCAATCACCAGTCATCAATCATCAATAACCAGTCATCAATCATCAATAACCAGTCATCAATAACCAGTCATCAATCACCAGTCATCAATCATCAATAACCAGTCGTTTATTTAAACCTAGATCTGTGTGTTGCTCAGATGATGAAGGTGAAGAAGAAGATGTAGAAACCTGATCTGCAGAGGAAGAACTTGGTCATGTGACCCTTAATCAGTTTCCTAATGATGGGACGTCTCCTGAGACACAACGTAGTCTCTGATGAGGACGTCTCCTGAGACACAATGTAGTCTCTGATGAAGACGTCTCCTGAGACACAACTGTCCTCAAGTCTCCAACCGGAGTCAATGCAAAATATAAACATTTTTACTGACACAAACTAAAGAGTCCTGATGTGTGTCCTCTGTCTCTTGTCCTCTGTCTCTTGTCCTCTGTCCTCTCAGGTCAGTCTGAGTCTTAACGAGCTCATTAACTGTTTAAACCTGATTAAACGTCTCGTTGGCTGGAAGCCGCTGCTTTAATCACCGCCTCATTTCCACCAAGATTTAATTACATGTTCTGACCAATCAGATGTCATGCTGACATGAAAGAGGGCGGAGTTATATCAGGAGCTCAGTGTGTTGGTCTCAGATCAGATTATCAGACAGACTGGACACGTCACTGTCGCTGTGTTTCAGTCTGGTGGAGCTGTTCCTGGAGGAGCCCCCCCCCCCAGACCTGTTTGTGGATGGATTTCAGTGTGGGAAGGGTTGCCCATGGCAACCAACCCTGTCTCCTCTGGCACTGTAGGTGTGAAGACGTTGCCATGGGAACAACATCCACAATACATCAGCAACAAGACAACTGACACTGGAACTGATCATTCTATCTTCACCCACAGTTCATTCTATTTCCTGCTCAACAGCACAAAGTCAGCTGAACCGTCAACAGCTACAGACAACTGCAACTACTGTATGTACAGGTACAGACAACTGCAACTACTGTATGTACAGCTACAGACAGCTGCAACTACTGTATATACAGCTACAGACAACTGCAACTACTGTATGTACAGCTACAGACAACTGCAACTACTGTATGTACAGCTACAGACAGCTGCAACTACTGTATGTACAGCTACAGACCAGCTACAGACAACTGCAACTACTGTATGTACAGCTACAGACAGCTGCAACTACTGTATATACAGCTACAGCAACTGCAACTACTGTATGTACAGCTACAGACAACTGCAACAACTGTATGTACAGCTACAGACAGCTGCAACTACTGTATGTACAGCTACAGACAACTGCAACTACTGTATGTACAGCCACAGACAACTGCAACTACTGTATGTACAGCTACAGACAGCTGCAACTACTGTATATACAGCTACAGACAGCTGCAACTACTGTATGTACAGCTACAGACAACTGCAACTACTGTATGTACAGAGACAGACAACTGCAACTACTGTATGTACAGCTACAGACAACTGCAACTACTGTATATACAGCCACAGACAACTGCAACTACTGTATATACAGCTACAGACAGCTGCAACTACTGTATATACAGCCACAGACAACTGCAACTACTGTATATACAGCTACAGACAGCTGCAACTACTGTATGTACAGCTACAGACCACTGCAACTACTGTATATACAGCTACAGACAGCTGCAACTACTGTATGTACAGCTACAGACAACTGCAACTACTGTATGTACAGCTACAGACAACTGCAACTACTGTATATACAACTACAGACAACTGCAACTACTGTATGTACAGCTACAGACAGCTGCAACTACTGTATATACAACTACAGACAACTGCAACTACTGTATGTACAGCTACAGACAACTGCATACACAACTGCAACTACTGTATGTACAGCTACAGACAGCTGCAACTACTGTATGTACAGCCACAGACAGCTGCAACTACTGTATGTACAGCTACAGACAACTGCAACTACTGTATAAACAGCGACAGACAGCTGCAACTACTGTATGTACAGCTACATACAACTGCAACTACTGTATGTACAAAGACAGACAACTGCAACTACTGTATGTACAGCTACATACAACTGCAACTACTGTATGTACAAAGACAGACAACTGCAACTACTGTATGTACAGCTACAAACAACTGCAACTACTGTATATACAGCTACAGACAACTGCAACTACTGTATGTACAACTACAGACAACTGCAACTACTGTATGT
This sequence comes from Chelon labrosus, assembly GCF_963514085.1. Classification (NCBI taxonomy): domain Eukaryota; kingdom Metazoa; phylum Chordata; class Actinopteri; order Mugiliformes; family Mugilidae; genus Chelon; species Chelon labrosus. Next base: position 28,844,572 of record NC_140348.1, read on the forward strand.
ACAGCCACAGACAACTGCAACCACTGTATGTACAGCTACAGACAACTGCATACACAACTGCAACTACTGTATGTACAGCTACAGACAACTGCAACTACTGTATATACAGCCACAGACAACTGCAACTACTGTATGTACAACTACAGACAACTGCAACTACTGTATGTACAGCTACAGACAACTGCAACTACTGTATGTACAGCCACAGACAACTGCAACCACTGTATGTACAGCTACAGACAACTGCATACACAACTGCAACTACTGTATGTACAGCTACAGACAACTGCAACTACTGTATATACAGCCACAGACAACTGCAACTACTGTATGTACAGCCACAGACAACTGCAACTACTGTATATACAGCTACAGACAACTGCAACTACTGTATGTACAACTACAGACAACTGCAACTACTGTATGTACAGCTACAGACAACTGCATACACAACTGCAACTACTGTATGTACAGCTACAGACAACTGCATACACAACTGCAACTACTGTATGTACAGCTACAGACAACTGCATACACAACTGCAACTACTGTATGTACAGCTACAGACAACTGCAACTACTGTATATACAGCCACAGACAACTGCAACTACTGTATATACAGCCACAGACAACTGCAACTACTGTATGTACAGCTACAGACAACTGCAACTACTGTATGTACAGCCACAGACAACTGCAACCACTGTATGTACAGCTACAGACAACTGCATACACAACTGTAACTACTGTATGTACAGCTACAGACAACTGCAACTACTGTATGTACAGCTACAGACAACTGCAACCACTGTATATACACCTACAGACAACTGCAACCACTGTATATACACCTACAGACAACTGCAACTACAGACTGTGCCCACTGGACCCCTCGGCTTGATGTTGCCATGACATCCAGTCCATTTCCTGACTGTAGATCAGTTATATAAGGTTGTGGCTCTTTGTCAGGATGTTCTGTTGATATTATGTGTTCCCTGTAACCTGATTATAATCTTTACCCTGAAACCAGGTCTGAGCCCTGGACCGGGTCTGAGGCCTGGACCGGGTCTGAGCCCTGGACCAGGTCTGAGCCCTGGACCAGGTCTGAGCCCTGGACCAGGTCAGATAACTGTCCATCTGTTTGTACCTGTGTTCACAGCTGACGGGTTAAAGGTGTCTCAGTTTCTCTGTCTGTTCCAGATTTTGGAACAAGCTGGAAAGTCTCTCTGAGGACAGGTTGTCATGGCGATGAGCTGAAGTCTGACAACATTTGAGCGTCTGACATGCAGTACATGTCCAGTGTCTGTCTGTGAGTCCTCACCTCGTGCGACAGGTAGAAGGCGGCGATGCCGAGCGGCCAGAAGCAGCAGAGCATGGAGAAGACGCTGAGGCCAAGGTGATCTCTGGGAGGCATCATCAGGAAGGCGTCCTCGCTCTCTGATTCGCTGGAGTAATCACTCTGAGGAAACACCACACACTCACTAACATGCTCCTCTCGACATTCACACACAGCGGCTGGCTAGTTTCCCTACTGTTTTATGACAGTGAACACAACACGATAATGAGAATAGATATCTTCTATATATTCTGACACTTTGAACTTTTATTGTGAAAAACCTGACATGTCAGGCTAGGTTGTGTTGAAATGAGTAATCTCTGTGCCAGCACTCCACCCGCCACCGCTGTAATCCCAGAATTAGAGCCCCAGAGTAGATTAAAGCTGGACTCCAGCACCGAGCGTCTGAGGCTAATCGTCTCTAAAGCGATTGGCTGTTAGCTCGCCAAATGTGCCGCTCAGATCAGAGCGCTGCAGGTCACTAATCTCATTCTGCTGGAACTAGCGGGAGGATGGAAATGTGGAGGTGAGCTGGGCTAATGGTTTCCCTGTATTTACTCTATGCTAAGCTAAAAGTCAAAGTGTTCAAGCTACATATAACTACAGACAACACAGTGACATGTAGTGTTTGAGACAAGGCTGTAACTCCAGCTAGCCTCTGGCTCAATTTAAATGAGGCTGCAGGAGAAAAAACAACCAGGCTAACAACTTCCACCTGCCCTCAAGCTTTGTGCTAAGCTAGGCTGAACATTACAGACTCCACAGAACAAAGACTTTGAAAGCAGTTTTAGCTTCTAGGATCAGTTAGCTTGTGGAATAGTTAGCTGCTAGGTTTAATTAGCTTCTAGGATCAGTTAGCTTCTGGAATAGTTAGCTGCTAGGTTTAATTAGCTTCTAGGATCAGTTAGCTTCTGGAATAGTTAGCTGCTAGGTTTAATTAGCTTCTAAGTTCAGTTAGCTTCTGGAATAGTTAGCTGCTAGGTTTAATTAGCTTCTAAGTTCAGTCAGCTTCTGGAATAGTTAGCTGCTAGGTTTAATTAGCTTCTAAGTTCAGTCAGCTTCTGGAATAGTTAGCTGCTAGGTTTAATTAGCTTCTAAGTTCAGTTAGCTTCTGGAATGGTTAGCTGCTAGGTTTAATTAGCTTCTAGGATCAGTTAGCTTCTGGAATAGTTAGCTGCTAGGTTTAATTAGCTTAAAGAGATCAGTTAGCTTCTGGAATAGTTAGCTGCTAGGTTTAATTAGCTTCTAAGTTCAGTTATCTTCTAGGCTTTATTAGCTTTTGAACACTGTTAGCTTTTTAAACCAAAGAGGGTTTCAGGCCGGGTGTTGTAAAGCGTCTTGAGACAATTTATATTGTTATTGATGCTTTAGAAATGGAATTGAAGTGAATAGCTTAAATGCTAAGTTAATCTCTGGACTCAGTTAGCATAGAGTTTGTCACAGCAGGTGGCGCTAGCTTCAAATAATGTTGCTGTAAATGGACCTCCGTCCTCACCTCCAGCTCCTGGAAGTCGTCGTCGTCATCAATGTCGTACGACAGCGTATGAATCTTTGCATCGTCTCCAGAAAAGTCCAGAAACTTCCCGTCGGCAAACAGCAGCACCTCCTTGGAGGAGGAGGAGGATGAGGCGTCGGGACCGAGCCCCTCGATGAAGGTGGTCTCACAGCAGTCCCCTCCCCCGGCCTCCCCCCACGCTCGTAGGACGCTGTCTGGGCACAGGAGGAGGCCGGGAGCCGGTCTGAGGTGGGAGTCAGGAGGCGTCTGGTGGTGGAGGAGGGCGCGGGGGTTGAGGAGCTGGGGAGGACCCCTGCTGTGCTCCTGCTGGAGGGGGGTACCGACCACCACGTGGGCCTGGTACTGAGGAGCCGAGTAGACCGGCTCCACCAGCAGTCTGTGGGTGCCGATGAGAACGTCTCCTCCTCTGGGGGAGGCTCTCCTCAGCTTAGAGGAGCTCTCAGCCTCTCCTCCTCCCTCCATCCTTCCTCCTGCTGCTCCTCAGAGCTGTCTGTCAGAGAGGCCGGGAGTCAAAGGTCACAAGTCAGGGGTCAGAGGTCAGGCATCGTGTACTGAACCCTCCTGAAAAAACAAAAACAGCGACAAAAACAAGTCTCAAATGTCCCCTTCTCCCTGAACTAACCCGTGAGGACGTCTCTAAACTGTGAGGACATCTCTAACACATGAGGACATGTTTAACCTGTGAGGACGTGTTTAACTTGTGAGGACATCTCTAACTGTGAAGACGTGTTTAACCTGTGAGGACATCTCTAACTGTGAGGACATCTCTAACTGTGAGGACATGTTTAAACTGTGAGGACATCTCTAACACGTGAGGACATGTCTAATTGTGAGGACATGTTTAACCTGTGAGGACATCTCTGTGAGGACGTGTTTAACCTGTGAGGACATCTCTAACTGTGAGGACATGTCTAACCTGTGAGGACATCTCTAACCGTGAGGATATCTCTAACCTGTGAGGACATGTCTAACAGTGAGGACATCTCTAACAGTGAGGACATGTCTAACCTGTGAGGACATCTCTAACAGTGAGGACATCTCTAACCTGTGAGGACATATCTAACAGTGAGGACATGTTTAAACTGTGAGGACATCTCTAACTGTGAAGACGTGTTTAACCTGTGAGGACATCTCTAACTGTGAGGACATGTTTAACCTGTGAGGATGTGTTTAACTTGTGAGGACATCTCTGACTGTGAAGACGTGTTTAACCTGTGAGGACATCTCTAACTGTGAAGACATGTTTAAACTGTGAGGACATCTCTAACACGTGAGGACATGTTTAACCTGTGAGGATGTTTAACTTGTGAGGACATCTCTAACTGTGAAGACGTGTTTAACCTGTGAGGACATCTCTAACTGTGAAGACGTGTTTAACCTGTGAGGACATCTCTAACTGTGAGGACATCTCTAACTGTGAGGACATGTTTAAACTGTGAGGACATCTCTAACTGTGAAGACGTGTTTAACCTGTGAGGACATCTCTAACTGTGAGGACATGTCTAACTGTGAGGACATCTCTAACTGTGAAGACGTGTTTAACCTGTGAGGACATCTCTAACTGTGAGGACATGTCTAACTGTGAGGACATCTCTAACTGTGAGGACATCTCTAACTGTGAGGACATGTTTAAACTGTGAGGACATCTCTAACACGTGAGGACATGTCTAATTGTGAGGACATGTTTAAACTGTGAGGACATCTCTGTGAGGACGTGTTTAACCTGTGAGGACATGTCTAACCTGTGAGGACATCTCTAACCGTGAGGACATGTCTAACAGTGAGGACATCTCTAACCTGTGAGGACATCTCTAACCTGTGAGGACATGTCTAACCTGTGAGGACATGTCTAACAGTGAGGACATCTCTAACAGTGAGGACATGTCTAACCTGTGAGGACATGTCTAACAGTGAGGGCATGTCTAACTGTGAGGACATCTCTAACAGTGAGGACATGTCTTACAGTGAGGACATCTCTAACAGTGAGGACATCTCTAACCTATGAGGACATCTCTAACCTATGAGGACATGTCTAACCTATGAGGACATGTCTAACAGTGAGGACATGTCTTACAGTGAGGACATCTCTAAACCATTTCAGATCTTTTACTAATAAATAATGAGTACTTCACTGACCTGACTGTAAATCTGTTTTTCCGGCTGCTTGTGTTGATGTTGATGTTTTAAACGGTTTATTCTCATTTAACTCATCATCAGCTGGTTCTGGTCAAAGTTTGAAGCTTTAATTTGTTTCTTTTAGTATTTTGAAATGTTTGTTCTCATGTTCAAATAAAAGAACACACTCACCTCCCAAGGTGAGCCGTGAGACCATCCATCCATCCATCCATCCATCCATCCAGCGCCACAGCGGCTCCTCCTCCGTCCTCCAGCGGACCTCGGGGCGCTGTGAGCGGCGCAGAGAGCCGACGGAGTCCCGCTGTGAAGGTCCGCAGCTCCGAGACACAACGAACCCAAAGAGGAGAGAGGTGGACGGGAAGACAGGAGTCCGTCTGACCGGAGGATGGGTGTTCTGCAGAGAGGAGGAGGAGGAGGAGGAGGAGGAGGCATGCTCTGAATACAGAGGAATGAATACCAGCAGAGGTGTCCTCCTCATGGTCCTAAAGACCGTCGGCAGCAGAACCAGAACTCAGAGCTGTTGATCCAGAACCATCAGTAGGCCCCCACCTGGACGAACCAGGAACTACAGCACAGAGGACAGGTGACATAAAAAGACAGGAAGACAAAATAAGATAAAAAAGAAGACAACAGAGATGGATGGAGAAGAAGGAGGAGGAGGAGGAGATGAAGAAGAAGGAGGAGGAGGAGGAGATGAAGTAGATGAGATGATGAAAACAAAGAGGAGGAGGAGGAGGAGGAGAAGACTGAGAAGATGAAGAAGAAGATGAAGAAGAAGGAGGAGATGAAGAAGAAGAAGAAGAAGGAAGATGAGGTCATGAAGACAAAGAGAGGAGGAGAAGAAGGAGGAGGAGGTGATGAAGACAGAGGAGGAGGAGGAGGAGGAGGTGATGAAGACAGAGGAGGAGGAGGAGGAGGAGGTGATGAAGACAGAGGAGGAGGAGGAGGAGGAGGAGGAGGTGATGAAGACAGAGGAGGAGGAGGAGGAGGAGGAGGAGGAGATGATCCTGATGATGTGACTGGAAGCAGAGCTGCTGTTGATGAAGCGTCAGCGCCATCTACTGTTCAGGTCATTAGTAACACTGAGAGTCAACGAGTCACCTGGAGCTTTTATTTTGAAGGAGTTCATCAGAGTCTGGAGGTCCTGGTGATGACAAACCCTCTGTGATGTCACCCAGAAATACTAGTGAAGTAAACTGAGACCAAACCAAACTGTCAACGTCTCCTTTAGAGCCTCAAGTGGTCACTCGATGAACTGCAGGTCTTTTCAGTCCTGCGCCACTGTTCAGAGCATAGACTGTATATAAATATGGACTCATCATGAGGTCACATCCGGTTTCTATAGCATCAAATAACTAAAACAAGACTTATCAGAACAATGCTCACCTGAACATCAACATTATATTAACTAACATGACTGAAACCATCAATAAAAAAAACATTTGACGTGTACTTTAGTGTTTTAGTCAAAGTCCCGCCCACTAATATGGAGGGGGTGGAGCTTATGATCTATACTGCAGCCAGACACCGTGGGAGGTCTACTTGGTTTGACTTGGAGCTGTTCCATCATCCATCTTTATACTGTCTATGGTTCAGACCTGGAGGTTGCTGGTCGTCTTCAGGACTCCTCTACGTCTACTACTTCTACTACGTCTACTACCGCTACTACGTCTACTACGTCTATTACTTCTACTACGTCTACTACTTCTACTACGTCTACTACCGCTACTACGTCTACTACGTCTATTACTTCTACTACTTCTACTACGTCTACTACTTCTACTACTTCTACTATGTCTACTACGGCTACTACTTCTACTACTTCTACTACGTCTACTACTTCTATTACTTCTACTACTTCTACTACGTCTACTACGTCTACTACCGCTACTACGTCCACTACTTCTACTACTTCTACTACTTCTACTATGTCTACTACTTCTATTACTTCTACTACTTCTACTACGTCTACTACGTCTACTACCGCTACTACGTCCACTACTTCTACTACGTCTACTACGTCTACTACGTCTACGACTTCTACTACGTCTACTACCGCTACTACGTCTACTACGTCTATTACGTCTACTACTTCTACTACGTCTACTACGTCTATTACGTCTACTACGTCTACGACTTCTACTACGTCTACTACTTCTATTACTTCTACTACGTCTACTACCGCTACTACGTCTACTACTTCTACTACCGCTAATACGTCTACTACGTCTATTATGTCTACTACGTCTACTACTTCTACTACGTCTACTACGTGTATTACGTCTAATACGTCTACTACGTCTACTACGTCTACTACCGCTACTACGTCTACTACGTGTATTATGTCTACTACTTCTACTACGTCTACTACGTCTACTACCGCTACTACGTCTACTACTTCTACTACTTCTACTACGTCTACTACGTCTACTACCGCTACTACGTCTACTACTTCTACTACGTCTACTACGTCTACTACGTCTACGACTTCTACTACGTCTACTACCGCTACTACGTCTACTACGTCTATTACGTCTACTACTTCTACTACGTCTACTACGTCTATTACGTCTACTACGTCTACGACTTCTACTACGTCTACTACTTCTATTACTTCTACTACGTCTACTACGTCTACTACTTCTACTACGTCTACTACCGCTACTACGTCTACTACTTCTACTACCGCTAATACGTCTACTACGTCTATTATGTCTACTACGTCTACTACTTCTACTACGTCTACTACGTGTATTACGTCTAATACGTCTACTACGTCTACTACGTCTACTACCGCTACTACGTCTACTACGTGTATTATGTCTACTACTTCTACTACGTCTACTACGTCTACTACCGCTACTACGTCTACTACTTCTACTACGTCTACTACGTCTACGACTTCTACTACGTCTACTACCGCTACTACGTCCACTACGTCTATTACGTCTACTACTTCTACTACGTCTATTACGTCTACTACTTCTACTACTTCTATTACTTCTACTACTTCTACTACGTCTACTACTTCTTCTTCTTTTCTTCTTTTCCTGCAGCAGTTTCATTCCTTCAGTCTTCTGAAGCTGATTTTGAGATTAACTCTGATCTCGTTAACAGAAATGAAGCTAACATGAAGCTAACAGACATGAAGCTAATAGACATGAAGCTAACATGTTGTTAATATAAAGATAATAGACATGAAGCTATAATGAAGATAATATGAAGATAATAGACATGAAGCTAACATGAAGCTAATATACATGAAGCTAACATGAAGTTAACATTAAGCTAATATGCATGAAGCTAACATGAAGCTAATATGAAGATAATAGTCATGAAGCTAACATGAAGCTAACATGAAGCTAACACGGAGCTAACATGACGCTAACACGGAGCTAATATGAAGATAATAGACATGAAGCTAACATGAAGCTAACATGAAGCTAACACGGAGCTAACATGAAGCTAATACGAAGATAATTGACATGAAGCTAACATGAAGCTAATACGAAGATATAGACATGAAGCTAACATGAAGCTAATAGACATGAAGCTAACATGAAGTTAACATGAAGCTAATATGAAGATAATAGTCATGAAGCTAACATGAAGCTAACATGAAGCTAACACGTAGCTAACATGACGCTAACACGGAGCTAATATGAAGATAATAGACATGAAGCTAACATGAAGCTAACATGAAGCTAACACGGAGCTAACATGAAGCTAATACGAAGATAATTGACATGAAGCTAACATGAAGCTAATACGAAGATATAGACATGAAGCTAACATGAAGCTAATAGACATGAAGCTAACATGAAGTTAACATTAAGCTAATATGCATGAAGCTAACATGAAGCTAATATGAAGATAATAGACATGAAGCTAACATGAAGCTAACACGGAGCTAACATGACGCTAACACGGAGCTAATATGAAGATAATAGACATGAAGCTAACATGAAGCTAACACGGAGCTAACATGAAGCTAACACTCAGTTTTTTTGTTGGAAAATAAAAATAAACGAAATCTGATTTGAGTCATTTCAAAGTTTAACATAATTAATAAATAAGAATATTATTATTATCATAGACGGACAGATAAACTATTTACACACTGATCTATTGTCGTGACTCGGCTGCACATTTTACAGCAGTTTGGGATAAATATCACAAAGTAGAAGGAGTTTTTATTTTACAGTCTAAACTGTTGACTGTTTCTACCATAGACATATATATATATATATATATATATATATATATATATGTCTATGGTTTATACTCGGTTCACACTAAAGGCCATCGTTGGCAGTAATGCGCCTCTAAACTGGTTTGTCACTAGAACAAGCGAAGAAGAAGATGATGTTTGAAGCAGGCGTAGAAGAAGAAGTCCTGGGTGATGCTGTTCCTGTCACAGTGCGCAAATGCGCATCCAACAGTTCAGACCTCCGGCGGAGAGCGGTCACAGCAGCAGGCTGGGAAACGACACGTTAGGGCGGAAGAGAAAACAGCGCTTCGGGAGCAAGGCCGAGGCCGCGAGGAGAGTCTGTGACGCGGCAGGTAAGCCTGACACACCTGGGGCAGAGCCGGAGAGACTCTGCGGAGCCGCTTTGCTGCCTGACCCGAGCGGGGAGCAGCGCAGGCCCGCCGCGGCTCCTCGGCTCCTCGGCTCCTCCACAGGTCACTCCTCCTGGAGGGATGACACACCAGACTACATTCAAAAACCCGCTAATTTAAGAAAACTCAACGGACAACATGTGGAGATGAATGTTTTATTGAGATTCACTCTTCAACACAGCGCCTCAAACAGCAGCTAATTCACTTTAAAAGCAGTTTGAACAAGTTTAACCCACTGAGAACGTTAAACGGTCAAAACTTTAAACTGTAGAAGTTTGTATACTGATTAAGATGAACTCGTTAACGGCGCCGTTTTCACCGGGAGATCATCTGAAACCAGCAGCTGTCAGGAACGCGTCCAAACTTTCAGTTATGTTTTTCTGGAATCACCGACACGTTAAATCTGGAGATTCCTAAATGGACTCTGGTCTGACGTTTTCTGGGCGGCGTGCATATGGCTAGCTATCACTTGGTATGGATGTAGCTAGCAGCTAGCTGGTTGCAGAGTTAACCTGGTTCAGTTCTCAGATGTTTGTTAAACCATAACAGTAGCGAGCAGCTAACGTTAGCATCGCTGTTAGCCGGTTAGCTGTTGCGTTCAGGTGTAAAAGTCTGCGGCCTGTTTATTTACTGAAACTAAAGGACTGGTGAGTGACTGGCGGGTGGACATGTCCCTGGCTGGTGTCAGTCATCGGCCCGGGACTGTTCACTAAAGCCGGCTGAGACCGTGTCAGTCCAGGCTAACCCGTTAGCAGCTAGCTCCAGGTGTTAGACGGAGACCGGCTGTAGAGGAAGTGCTGTGAAAAACCGAAAATAAAACCAGCGACAGGAAACGATCAGATGAAACCGTCTAATACCTGGAACCGAACAGTTTGTTTATAGTCAAAATAGTTTTTCATTAAAAAACAAACTTTTATTTGTGTCAAAGTTTAATGAACTGAATATATGTTGTTGTCTTCCCTTTCAATGCTCTCCTCCTCCTGTCTCCTCCTCTCCTCTCCTCCTCTCCTCTCCCCATCTCCTCCTCACATCTCCTCCTCCCATCTCCTCCTGTCTCCTCCCGTCTCCTCCCATCTCCTCTCCTCTCCTCTCCTCCTGTCTTGTCTCCCCATCTCCTCCTCCCGTCTCCTCCTGTCTCCTCTCCTCTCTCCTCCTGTCTCCTCTCCTCTCTCCTCCTGTCTCCTCCCGTCTCCTCTCCTCTCTCCTCCCGTCTCCTCTCCTCCTGTCTCCTCTCCTCTCCCCTCCTGTCTCCTCCTCCCATCTCCTCCCGTCTCCTCTCTTCCCGTCTCCTCCCGTCTCCTCTCCTCTCTCCTCCTGTCTCCTCTCCTCTCTCCTCCTGTCTCCTCCCGTCTCCTCTCCTCTCTCCTCCCGTCTCCTCTCCTCCTGTCTCCTCTCCTCTCCCCTCCTGTCTCCTCCTCCCGTCTCCTCCTGTCTCTTCCCGTCTCCTCCCGTCTCCTCTCCTCTCTCCTCCTGTCTCCTCTCTCCTCCTGTCTCCTACCGTCTCTCCTCCCGTCTCCTCCCGTCTCCTCCTGTCTCCTCCCATCTCCTCCCGTCTCCTCTCTTCCCGTCTCCTCCCGTCTCCTCTCCTCTCTCCTCCTGTCTCCTACCGTCTCTCCTCCCGTCTCCTCCTGTCTCCTCCCGCCTCCTCTCCTGCGCCTCCTCCTGCGCCTCCTCCTCAGAGACCATGGTGGGTGAACGTCGCAGTGGGAACCTTCTGGTCCAGCTCGGTCCGAGACTCCAGGCGTATCCTGAGGAGCTGATTCGTCAGCGGCGAACACATGATAGCCAGACAGAGTACCTGATTCGCTGGTGCCTCGTCACCCTGGACGACGGCTCCAGCTCTGGGGGCGGAGCCAGTGAGGCGGGAGGGACGGGCGGCTCCAGCTCCGGGGTGGGCGGGGCCGGCGGCTCCTCCTCTGGAGAAACCAAACCGGAGAACATCCTGATGTGGATGTCCACGGAGGACGTGTACGCCAACTGTCCCACGCTGCTGGGCAAGAGGAAGACGGATGGCCAGCAGCAGGGTGGCGAGGCGGCGGACGGAGGCCAGGGAGGCGGCGGCGAGGTGGCGGCAGACGTCACCTTCGACGAGGTGGAGCTGTCGGACATGAAGGAGGACGTGAAGAACCTGGTGCGGCGAGCCAGGAAGCAGATGGCCAAGAAGAGCGACTTCTCCATCAACATCATGCACACCATCCACGTGCTGAGCGCCTACGCCAGCATCGGCTCGCTGGTCGGCGTGTTCAAGGAGACCGGCGCCCTCAACCTGCTCATGGAGCTGCTCTGCAACAAGGAGACGCAGACCAGACGCAGCGCCGGCAAAATGCTGCGAGCGCTCGCCTCCCACGACGCAGGTAAGCTCACCTGGACCAGGCCACGCTGCCTTCAGGTGCAGCTGGAAGTTCATAGTTACAGGTGAAGCTGCTTCAGGTGAAGCTGCTTCAGTGCTAGCGTCATTAGACCTGGACCAAACAGAAACGTCTTCCTCCTTCTATACGTACCTGAACACCTGTGGGCCATAGTGGTTAGGGGCGGAGTCACAGGGATGAGGCCCTGCCCACTGCCGTACACACCTCTTGTAGCAGAGCCGCCGCCATCTTGACCGTTAAATGCTGATAATCTGTAACTGCTAGCTGTCCAGCTAGTTAGCTGTAGCGCTAACATTAGCTTGTTAAATATGCTAGTCATCTAGTTGACTGCAGTTAAACATCAACACTATGACAGTACTGAGGCCGCCAGCAGGGGGCGAGGAGGAGGAGGAGGAGGTCTAGTGGTCCAGCCTCTGGTTGCCTCGGTAACCACCACATAAACATGTCCCGTCGTCATGGTGATCTGGTGGTAGGAACCTTAAGATCCTGAAACACTGATCCGTGTCTGCAGCTCTGACGGGTTCAGGTAAACCAGGACACTTTAACTTTTATAAATAATATGTACAAATACAAATAAACACTGTCCCAGACTTCAACTACTGAGTTGAATTAGATGCATATGAGTGATATGAACACATGGAAAACTGATTATTATTCAACAATTTATTTTTAAATCAAGCAACAGTCCCTCGACCAATGAGATGACAGCGGGATTCCTGCTGTCATCTCATTGGTTACAGAGCAGGAGACGTACGGGACAAAGTGCGTCCTGCTTCAGCTCCATACAGGACGCGTACTTTTGTTTGTAAATACAGGACGACTCAGTTTTTTAAGGGACGGCTGGTAACCTTAGTTACGTATGTGGTTTGTTCTGAGTCAGACGCCTCGAGGCCGAAGTGTTTCCACGCCACAGAATTCACTTTTCCTTTCTTCCCACCAAAGGCTGCCACTGGTAATACGCACCGGCGCGGCTCAAAGAACATTTTCAGGCGGAGCAGAGTCCACAGGTGGAGATGGAAGGGTTCGCTTCATTTACCTCATAAGACACGGTCTGAAGCACAACCATCGTTATTAGGGGTGGGAATCTCTTGGCACCTCACGATTCGATTCGATTCTGATTCAGAGGTCAACGATTCGATTCTAAAACGGGGTCAAAAATCGATTAATCGATTATCGATTAATCAATTATCGATTAATCGATTTTTTTTTTTTTTTTTTTTAATGTACATTTCCATGCGTGACTTTAAATTTTGTGATATATATATATATATATATATATATATATATACACACACACACACACACATTTTAGTTTGGTCAGATTCTTAAATATGAGTTTGCTACTCAGAATTTGCAAATCATTTCCTACTATTGTGTTGATCATTAGAGAAAGAAAAACAGATGAATTACCTTCTCTAATTTTTTTTTAGAATTTACCTTACAAACGGTGAAAGTCTTGTCGATCTTTCCTCCATCCTCAAAAAATCCAAAATGCTGCCATACGTCAGCTTTTAAAGAAGCCGGTGCAAGTCTTATGACTGTGTCTCAAATGGCGTACTTTCGTCAGTACACTTCGATATCATGCACTATGAGCACTATGCACTTACGTCCGTAGTGCGTAATTTTCAAAAAGGTAGTATCGTCTCAAATCGGGTACTACGCCTATACTTACCGGAAATGACGAATGACTAACGCCGTATTTTGATTTTGACCGCGAGCGTATATCGAGCAGCAATTTAATAGTACTACGTGTAAAACAGCAATATAAATCATTTTCATTAAATGTCATATTATAACTTACATCTGTATGGACCTGTAAAACTGCTCCACCACCGCTTCCAAATCAATGCCGCCGATATCAGCCGCCACTATCGCAAGTTTGAATTGGGTTGATAGCCCCTCCCCTTCCGCTACGTAGCCAAGATGGCTACCGTTAAGGGTGGAAAGTGTGCAGCGTTCCACACTCAGCTTTTTGACCGTTATGAGAACACCATCCGGGTACTTGCAGCGCACTTCGTCTCGTTGGAATTTTCAGTGTGAACGCCCTCACGTACTCAAATTAGGTGGGTCTACCGCTCGCTGTTGCAGCCATTTTATCGGCGCATGTAAACAACTCGCACGTGTGTGCGCATGCGCGTATAGCAGAGAATCAGCAGGCCAGAGAGGAGAGTTTTCTGTTGAGCTCCGCAGCAGGCGCACAGAATATTGCAGCGGGCGAACTAATTAAAAATTTTAATTTTAAAATTCCGATTATGAACTTATTTGAATCGAGACAGAATCGTTCAGAATAGAATCGAAATAAATCGGAGAATCGATTTTTTTTCCCACCCCTAATCGTTATATTACAGTTGTCTTGTTTTCATGATCGAGGGAAGACGAAATCAAATTTCAATTAACCACCCAGCCCTATGACATGTCCTCCCCATGTCCTCCCCATGTCCTCCCCATGTCCTCCTCAGGAAGCCGGGCCTACGTGTTGCTGTCTCTCAGTCAGCAGGATGGAATTGAGCAGCACATGGACTTTGATAACCGCTACACTCTGCTGGAGTTGTTCGCTGAGACCACGTCATCAGAGGAACACGGGATCTCCTTCGAGGGCATCCACCTGCCTCAGGTAACTTTATGTCCCTGTGAGGACCTGTGTCCCTGTGTCTTTATGTTCCTGTGAGGACCTCTGTCTCTGTGTCTTTATGTCCCTGTGAGGACCTGTGTCTCTGTGTCTTTATGTTCCTGTGAGGACCTCTGTCTCTGTGTCTTTATGTCCCTGTGAGGACCTGTGTCTCTGTGTCTTTATGTCCCTGTGAGGACCTCTGTCTCTGTGTCTTTATGTCCCTGTGAGGACCTGTGTCTCTGTGTCTTTATGTCCCTGTGAGGACCTGTGTCTCTGTGTCTTTATGTCCCTGTGAGGACCTGTGTCCCTGTGTCTTTATGTCCCTGTGAGGACCTGTGTCTCTGTGTCTTTATGTCCCTGTGAGGACCTCTGTCCCTGTGTCTTTATGTCCCTGTGAGGACCTGTGTCTCTGTGTCTTTATGTCCCTGTGAGGACCTGTGTCCCTGTGTCTTTATGTCCCTGTGAGGACCTGTGTCTCTGTGTCTTTATGTCCCTGTGAGGACCTCTGTCCCTGTGTCTTTATGTTCCTGTGAGGTCCTGTGTCTTTATGTCCCTGTGAGGACCTGTGTCTCTGTGTCTTTATGTCCCTGTGAGGACCTGTGTCTCTGTGTCTTTATGTCCCTGTGAGGACCTGTGTGCCTGTGTCTTTATGTCCCTGTGAGGACCCGTGTCTCTGTGTCTTTATGTCCCTGTGAGGACCTGTGTCTTTATGTCCCTGTGAGGACCTGTGTCTTTATGTCCCTGTGAGGACCTGTGTGCCTGTGTCTTTATGTCTCTGTGAGGACCTGTGTCTCTGTGTCTTTATGTCTCTGTGAGGACCTGTGTCCCTGTGTCTTTATGTCCCTGTGAAGACCTGTGTCTTTATGTCACTGTGAGGACCTGTGTCTCTGTGTCTTTATGTCCCTGTGAGGACCTGT
Organism: Chelon labrosus; assembly: GCF_963514085.1. NCBI lineage: Eukaryota > Metazoa > Chordata > Actinopteri > Mugiliformes > Mugilidae > Chelon > Chelon labrosus. Next base: position 28,860,077 of record NC_140348.1, read on the forward strand.
GTCTTTATGTCCCTGTGAGGACCCGTGTCTCTGTGTCTTTATGTCCCTGTGAGGACCTGTGTCTCTGTGTCTTTATGTCCCTGTGAGGACCTGTGTCTTTATGTCCCTGTGAGGACCTGTGTGCCTGTGTCTTTATGTCCCTGTGAGGACCCGTGTCTCTGTGTCTTTATGTCCCTGTGAGGACCTGTGTCTCTGTGTCTTTATGTCCCTGTGAGGACCCATGTCCCTGTGTCTTTATGTCCCTGTGAGGACCTGTGTCTTTATGTCCCTGTGAGGACCCGTGTCTCTGTGTCTTTATGTCCGTGTCTCTGTGTCTTTATGTCTCTGTGAGGACCCGTGTCTCTGTGTCTTTATGTCCCTGTGAGGACCTGTGTCTCTGTGTCTTTATGTCCCTGTGAGGACCTGTGTGCCTGTGTCTTTATGTCCCTGTGAGGACCTGTGTCTCTGTGTCTTTATGTCTCTGTGAGGACCTGTGTCCCTGTGTCTTTATGTCCCTGTGAGGACCTGTGTCTTTATGTCCCTGTGAGGACCCGTGTCTCTGTGTCTTTATGTCCCTGTGAGGACCCATGTCCCTGTGTCTTTATGTCTCTGTGAGGACCCGTGTCTCTGTGTCTTTATGTCCCTGTGAGGACCCATGTCCCTGTGAGGACCTTAACTCTTCTTCTGTGCTCAGATTCCAGGTAAGCTGCTGTTCTCTCTGGTCAAGCGTTACCTGTGCGTCACGTCTCTGATGGACAAGCTCAACACTGCGGGGGCGGAGCCTAGCTCTGACAGACAGGATGCCAGCCCCTCCCCTGCCTCCTCCTCTAGCTCCGCCCACCAGACGGAGCACCTGCGCGTCCAGCGAGAGTTTGACTTCACCATGGCGATGGCCAACCTGATCTCGGAGCTGGTTCGAGTCATGGGCTGGGACCGGAACCGCCAGCCACCCGACGGTGCCGCCCGCCACTCAGGAGGGGGCGTGGCCTGCGGGGAGCAGCAGGGGGAGGAGCCGACCCGCCCCGTCCTCAGGTCCATCTTCCAGCCTCGGTTTTTCGCCTCGCCCGTCGCTCTCTCCGTTAACGCTGCCGTGGCCACGCCCACCGCCGCCGCTGCAGCACCAGCAAAGAAGAAGACGGGGAACGGTTTCAAGACGCGGTCGGACTTCGCCAGCCGCTCCGCCTACGTGGAGTACGTCCAGGAGAACCTGAAGAGCGGCATGATGGTCCGCATGCTGGAGGACTACGAGGAGGTGTGCGCCCGCGACGAGGGCGAGTTCCGTTACAGCAACGACGGCTCGCCGCCCGTTCAGGTGAGTCCTCCTTCTTCTTCTACTGTCTGTAGTCCTGGACACCTGTCTCTGACCTGTCCTGTGGTGTGTTCAGGTGTACTGGAACTCCCTGTCCAGGACCTACTGGGTCCACTGGCACATGGTTGAGATCCTGGGCAGCGGCGGCGGCGGTCAGGCCGAGAAGGAGACGCAGGAGAAGGCCTCGTCCCTGACGGAGACGCTGCAGCTCACATCCGGTAAGAGACGCTCGGCGACCCCCGCTCTCTCAGCTCGCCGTCGGTCTGAACGTGTCTTTGTCTCCGCCCCCCCAGCCAGCCAGACCTTCTTCTCCAAACCCCCCGGGGGCCTCTACTCGCTGCCCTACCTCCAGGAGCCTCTGCTGGCGGAGCCGGCTGCCCTGAGCCGGGCCGAGTGGTGGGAGGTCCTCTTCTTCATCAAGAAGCTGGAGACCAAGCAGCAGCAGGACGTCCACCAGGTCCTGAGACAGAGCCTTGACGAGCAGGTAGGGGACGGGGCAGAGACTGTGTAGAACCAAGATGGCCGACATGTCCATCCTTCCTCTAGATCACAGATCACGAACAGACGGACCAGGTCCCATACGGACGCTATGCTGCACATTAATGCTATGCTACTAGGCTATACACCTTGATGCTATGCTACCAGGCTACACACATTAATGCTATGCTACTAGGCTACACACCTTGATGCTATGCTACCAGGCTACACACCTTGATGCTATGCTACCAGGCTACACACCTTGATGCTATGCTACTAGGCTACACACCTTGATGCTATGCTGCTAGGCTACACACCTTGATGCTATGCTACCAGGCTACACACCTTGATGCTATGCTACTAGGCTACACACATTAATGCTATGCTACTAGGCTACACACCTTGATGCTATGCTACCAGGCTACACACCTTGATGCTATGCTACTAGGCTACACACCTTGATGCTATGCTACCAGGCTACTATGCTGCTAGGCTACACACCTTGATGCTATGCTACCAGGCTACACACGTTGATGCTATGCTACTAGGCTACACACCTTGATGCTATGCTACCAGGCTACTATGCTGCTAGGCTACACACCTTGATGCTATGCTACCAGGCTACACACGTTGATGCTATGCTACTAGGCTACACACCTTGATGCTATGCTACTAGGCTACACACCTTGATGCTATGCTACCAGGCTACTATGCTGCTAGGCTACACACCTTGATGCTATGCTACCAGGCTACACACGTTGATGCTATGCTACTAGGCTACACACCTTGATGCTATGCTACCAGGCTACTCACCTTGATGCTATGCTACCAGGCTACACACCTTAATGCTATGCTACCAGGCTACTATGCTACCAGGCCAAACACCTTGATGCTATGCTACCAGGCTACACACCTTGATGCTATGCTACCAGGCTACACACCTTGATGCTATGCTTACACACCTTGATGCTATGCTACTAGGCTACACACGTTGATGCTATGCTACCAGGCTACACACCTTGATGCTATGCTACTAGGCTACACACCTTGATGCTATGCTACCAGGCTACACACCTTGATGCTATGCTATTAGGCTACACACCTTGATGCTATGCTACTAGGCTACACACCTTGATGCTATGCTACCAGGCTACTATGCTACCAGGCTACACACCTTGATGCTATGCTACCAGGCTACACACCTTGATGCTATGCTACCAGGCTACACACACACATCACTCTAAATAAACAGATCAGCCACCAGGGGGTAGAGGAGCCGTCATGGCATCCACTGGTTCCAAAAACCATGGCAGAGAGTCGGAGGACAGAAAGACATGTGTCCAAATGTTTTAGTTATTGGACACTATAAAACGGTTGCCATGACTACGTCTCGTCACTGGTGGAGCAGGAGCAGGAGCAGGAGGAGGAGGAGACGTGTCCGCCATTTTGGTTCCATTGTCCAGAGTTTATTCTTGTCTCCTCCTCTCTGTCCATGGTCCAGGATCTGGAGTTGGACGATGCGTCCCTCATCAGCCTGTCCGTCCCCGGGGACGTGGCCAAAAAGCTGCTCCACTACCTGAAGCAGAAGCTGCCGTCGTCCTGCCTCAGCGACCTGCTGTGCTCCCACACCTTCTCCAAACACTACCTGAGGAGAGGAGGGGGGAGGCTGGAGGACGAGGAGCTGCTGGGTGAGGACACCTCCTCTCTGAATGTCTCTGTCCTTTATTCTGTCCACACAGACATCTGACTAGTCATTGTTCTTCAGCTGAGAGCTCCCTGGGCTCATCAAGTCTGGGAGCAGGAGGCGCAGGAGGAGCAGGAAGTGAAGCTCAGAGCTCCTCCTCCTCCTCTTCCTCCTCCACGGCCATGGGCTCGGTCTCTAAGAAAGCCAAGAAGGAACCTCCTGCTGATTCAGAGACGGAGAGCGAGTTGCCCACGGAGGACGACAGCAAATACCCCGAGGACCTGGACGACAAGATGAAAGGTGAGACGCTCTGTCCTCTGAGACTCCAGGAAGTAGACCGTGTCTGACGGCGTGTGTCCTCCTGCAGTGTTTAACAACCCCCGGGTCCAGGGGAAGAAGACGGTGCTGGAGAAGCTGGGGGAGGTGGTGGACATCCTGAAGAAGGGGGGGTCGGCCTCAGACCAGGCGCAGCAGCTGGCAGCCGTCCTCTTCATCACCAGGCTGCTGGAGGAGAAAGGAGCCCAGGACAAGAACTCCATGAGGAGCGACTCGGCCCAGACCGTCAGGTGAGCCGACCAGGAAGTACACCGAGCCGGCCAGGAAGTACACCGGGCCGGCCAGGAAGTACACAGTCCTAGATCAGTACTCACCCCCTGTCCTCCTGTCCTCCTGTCCCCAGGGAGAAGCTGCTGAAGCTGCTGGTGGAGCTGCTGGGCTCGTCCTCCAGGGACGTGGTTGTGAGCGCGCTCAGACTGACCCACCTCCTGATGCTTAAGTACGAGTGGAGGGTGTCCTTCGCCACCGAAGGGGGGGTCAAAGCCGTGCTGTCCTGCATGCAGGAGTTCTCCTCGGTAGTCCACGTGCAGCAGCTGGCGCTGGCGGTGAGATGCCCCGCCCCCGTCTTCCAGGTGTGAAACAGGTGAGACACAGAGACGGGTGAGTGACACACGTGTCTCTCTTCCCGTCAGACTCTGAAGGTCATCACCGGAGCCAGTAAACACGACCTGCGCAGCGTCGGCAGCAGCCTCCCCCTCTCAGAGTCCGGCACCCAGATGATGCTGGAGATCTTCGCCAGCATCGGCTCGGCCACGCCCCAGGGCTCCAAAGGACTTCTGGGCGCCATCCCCGCCGCCGTGGACCTCCTGCTGGACACCAAAGGGTGAGGTTTCTCTCTCTACTTCCTGTTTCCGAGGGTGTAGGGGTGTGGTTGTTCTTCCTGTTGCGGAGGATGTGGGGGCTGATGACGGGTGATCTGATTCCAGCTGCTCGCCGTCGGTCAGGAACGGGCTGCTGGTTGTCATCATGCTCATCTCCAACCACAAGAGTCTGGCTGAGCAGCTGGTGGACGCCGGTGTCTCCACCGTCCTCAAAAAGTGTCTCCGTCTGTCAAGAGACCACGCCATGCTGGCCATCATCGCCCTCAACCACATCTCCATGGTCCACAAGCTGGACACCAAAGGTGGGACTGGGAGGACTGGGGGTGGAGGACTGGGAGGACTGGGGGTGGAGGACTGGGAGGACTGGGAGGTCTGGGAGGACTGGGGGTGGAGGACTGGGAGGACTGGGAGGACTGGGGGTGGAACGAAACTGATCACAACCAAAACTTACTGGAACATCTATCTCTGCCTCTCCTCCCTCTCCTCTCCTCCCCTCCCTCCCCTCTCCTCTCCGTCCCCTCTCCTCCCCTCCCCTCTCCTCTCCTCCCCTCTCCTCTCCGTCCCCTCTCCTCTACGTCCCCTCTCCTCCCCTCTCCTCTACGTCCCCTCTCCTCCCCTCCCCTCTCCTCTACGTCCCCTCTCCTCCCCTCCCCTCCCTCTCCTCTCCTCTCCCCTCCCTCTCCTCTCCTCTCCGTCCCCTCTCCTCCCCTCCCCTCTCCTCTCCTCCCCTCTCCTCTCCTCCCTCCCCCGTCCAGAGAGCTGTCAACAGCTGGACCTGAAGGACACGGAGCTCCAGATGTTGGTGGTGAGTCTGAAGGAGCTGACGGCGACTAAGGAGGTGATCCAGACTCTGGAGCAGCTGCTGTGTGACGACACGTCTCAGCTGGAGGAGGAGCGCAGCCAGGTAGGCTCACCTTTAGAGGCTTGGCCAATCAGGATGGACCAGGAAGTCCATCTGAGCGTGTCCTCCTGTCTCCTCAGGTGACTCGCAGCCGAGACACCTACCAGGACCTGGTCCGCCTCCTGGAGCAGCACCGGGCCGACCGAGCCGTCCAGCTCTCCATCCTCAGGTCAGCCTGCCACCTCTGTCCTCTGACCCCGTCGTCATGGTGTTTTCGTTGTTATGGTAACGTGACGTTTGTTCCCACAGGATCCTCAACAAGTTCCTGGACAATTACCAGGAGGACATGTTGCCGTGGCACGAGAGCATCGAGCCGTGTCTGTCCTCCATGACGGCCTTCATCAACGACAGAGAGGTGAGACAACCTGCTGCACGCTAACCCGCTCCACGCTACGCTAACCCGCTCCACGCTACGCTACCCTGCTGCACGCTACCCTGCTGCACGCTACCCTGCTGCACGCTACGCTAACCCGCTCCACGCTACGCTAACCCGCTCCACGCTACCCTGCTGCACGCTACCCTGCTGCACGCTAACCCGCTCCACGCTACGCTAACCCGCTCCACGCTACCCTGCTGCACGCTACCCTGCTGCACGCTACCCTGCTGCACGCTAACCCGCTCCACGCTACGCTAACCCGCTCCACGCTACGCTAACCCGCTCCACGCTACCCTGCTGCACGCTACCCTGCTGCACGCTAACCTGCCGCACGCTACGCTACCCTGCTGCACGTTAACCTGCTGCACGCTAACCTGCTGCACGCTAACCCGCTCCACGCTACGCTAACCTGCTGCACGCTAACCTGCTGCACGTTAACCTGCTGCACGTTAACCTGCTGCACGTTAACCTGCTGCACGCTAACCTGCCGCACGCTAACCTGCTGCACGCTACCCTGCTGCACGCTACGCTACCCTGCTGCACGTTAACCTGCTGCACGCTACCCTGCTGCACGCTACGCTACCCTGCTGCACGTTAACCTGCTGCACGTTAACCTGCTGCACGCTAACCTGCCGCACGCTAACCTGCTGCACGCTACCCTGCTGCACGCTACGCTACCCTGCTGCACGTTAACCTGCTGCACGCTACCCTGCTGCACGCTACGCTACCCTGCTGCACGTTAACCTGCTGCACGTTAACCTGCTGCACGCTACCCTGCTGCACGCTACGCTACCCTGCTGCACGTTAACCTGCTGCACGTTAACCTGCTGCACGCTAACCTGCCGCACGCTACCCTGCTGCACGTTAACCTGCAGCACGTTAACCTGCAGCACGTTAACCTGCTGCACGTTAACCTGCTGCACGCTAACCCGCTCCACGCTACGCTAACCTGCTCCACGCTAACCCGCTGCACGCTACGCTAACCTGCTGCACGCTAACCCGCTGCACGCTACGCTAACCTGCTGCACGCTACCCTGCTGCAAGCTACGCTACCCTGCTGCACGCTAACCCGCTGCACGCTACGCTACCCTGCTGCACGCTACCCTGCTGCACGCTACCCTGCTCCAGACTACCCTGCTCCAGACTACCCTGCTCCACGCTAACCTGAGCCACGCTACCCTGCGCCACGCTACCCTGCTCCACGCTAACCCGCTGCACGCTAACCCACTCCACGCTAACCCGCTCCAGACTAACCCGCTCCACGCTAACCCGCTCCACGCTAACCCGCTCCACGCTAACCTGATCCATGCTAACCTGCGCCACGCTAACCTGCTACGGTCTCCTACAGGTGGTGCAGCTGTTCATCCGGTTCCTGTACCGGCTGGCGTCTCTGAACAAGGACTACGCCGTGGTCATGTGTCGTCTAGGAACCAAAGAGGCTCTGGTCAAAGCTCTGGACAAACACAGCACCAACCTGCTGACGGTCACCGAGCTCCGAGACCTTATTACCGACTGTGAGAAGTACGCCAGCCTCTACAAGAAGATGACCACCAGCGTTCTGGCAGGATGCATCCAGGTACTGGGAGGGGCGGGGCTTACTTCACCTGGAAGTGCTTTGTTTGATGACAAATAACTCAACAGCCAACCAGGAAGTGGCAAAAAGACTACAGTCTGTTATAACACTGCTATTACTGGTCATCTTTACTTCCTGTTTACAGTTATTCTCTCTTCTTACTCTCTACTCTCTACTTCCTGCTTCCTGTCAGATGGTGCAGTTTATTGTCTCTACTTCCTACTTCCTGTCAGATGGTGCAGTTTATTAGGCGCGTTCGACTTCATGCAGATCTGAGCAGATCTGACTTGACGTGATGCATGCTGGGTAGACAGGGTTTCCGCGGAGTCTTAAAAAGTCTTAAAAAGTCTTAAATTTGATAATGCCAATTTAAGGCCTTAAAAAGTCTTAAATACGAGCATATTTTGCATCGTAGGTCTTAAATTACATTTCGTCAAGTCTTAAATCCTTACGTGCATTTACCGCTTCATTCGCATTTCGTTCAATGCGTCGGTGTCATTCACTGTTAGTTCCGTGTGTTCTGTGTAGTTCTTTATTAAATATAACTATTAGCAGTACGCCAAAATTAAACTACAAATGAGACCAGGAAGTGGAATCCGGTGTTCAGCCCGGTTTGTGATGTGTTGCTGCACCGGGTAGGTCCGGTCGTACAGCGCAGGCCAAGCGGGGAGATTTTATCGTCACATAACGTTTGTTAGCGTTATGGATTTTTGCCTACTTTTGGATTCGAGACTTCTTCTGTCACATGAACCTCGTTGTCAACTTGGGAAATTTCCGAAATGTAAGTTTAATGATTGCTGGCTTTGTAACGTGAAGTTGGAGAGAAGCTTAGCCTCGTTTGCCAGTAGTATGCTTCAACATGAAGTAGCAAGGCAGGAGACGAAGTGGAGGGATTTACGCACAATACATTTATTAAACAGAACCATATAAATCATATAACACGGCATATTACAAACTATAATAGCAGATAATAAAACGTTCGTGGCTTGTAGCTTTCACCTGCGTCCACATTACGGAGATTGAGGAAGTAAAAAACAAAGGAGACGGATTCAAGAGTAACACCTGCTGAACTAAGCGATGAAAACAAATGAGGCGCCGCCGTGTGGCGTAAACTGGTACTACTCCATGTAAAGCTCGGCTGTTACAGCCCTAACCCTAACAGTGAAATGATTTCGTTGTTTGGCTCAACTATGTGCTGAACGGTCCTTATAAGGAAATCACCACTGGCTCTATTAATTTTTCCTCAGAGGTTTCCTGCCAGTATGGTGGTGTCAACCAAAAAAAAGTCACGTGACACCCGGAGTTCTATAGTGGTCTACAGCGATGTGTTTCAAAGCTGTTTAATTCCATTGAAATATTACAAAAGTATGCATGGCACATGAGATGCAGGAGGATGTTAAATCACGTCAAGAGGATAGTTGATAGTTGAATTTGTACTTCGAGTAGGTCTTAAATGTAACCCATAATGGTCTTAAAAAGGTCTTAAAAAGTCTTAAATTTCACTTGATCAAACCTGCAGAAACCCTGGGTAGAACAAGTTCATTTTAACCAATCATATTCGAGATCTATGAGCATGAACAACCCAGCATGCATCACGTCAAGTCAGATCTGCATGAAGTCGAACGCGCCTAGTGTCTCTACTTCCTGCTTCCTGTCAGATGGTGCAGTTTATTGTCTCTACTTCCTGTCAGGTGGTGCAGTTTATTGTCTCTTCTTCCTGTCAGGTGGTGCAGTTTATTGTCTCTACTTCCTGTCAGGTGGTGCAGTTTATTGTCTCTACTTCCTGTCAGGTGGTGCAGTTTATTGTCTCTTCTTCCTGTCAGGTGGTGCAGTTTATTGTCTCTACTTCCTGCTTCCTGTCAGGTGGTGCAGTTTATTGTCTCTACTTCCTGCTTCCTGTCAGATGGTGCAGTTTATTGTCTCTACTTCCTGCTTCCTGTCAGATGGTGCAGTTTATTGTCTCTACTTCCTGTCAGATGGTGCAGTTTATTGTCTCTACTTCCTGCTTCCTGTCAGATGGTGCAGTTTATTGTCTCTACTTCCTGCTTCCTGTCAGATGGTGCAGTTTATTGTCTCTACTTCCTGCTTCCTGTCAGATGGTGCTGGGTCAGATCGAGGAGCACCGACGCAGCCATCAGCCAATCAACATCCCGTTCTTCGACGTGTTCCTGAGGAATCTGTGCCAGGGTGCGTTTGTTTCGTATGTCAGTTTGTCTGAATGCAGGTGGAGGCTGTAGATTAACTGGTGGTGTGTTCAGGGTCCAGCGTGGAGCTGAAGGAGGATAAATGCTGGGAGAAGGTGGAGGTTTCGTCCAATCACCATCGAGCAAACAAACTGACCGACAAGAACCCGAAGACCTACTGGGAGTCCAACGGCTGCACCGGTTCTCACTTCATCAACATCTACATGCACAAAGGAGTCGTTATCAGGTACACCGGTACCACCCGGTTCTGCTACCACTGGTACTGGTTCTGGTTCTGCTGCTACCACTGGTACTAGTACTGGTTCTGGTTCTGCTGGTACCACTGGTACTGGTTCTGGTTCTGGTTCTGCTGATACACTGGTACTAGTACTGGTTCTGGTTCTGCTGGTACCACTGGTACTGGTACTGGTTCTGGTTCTGCTGGTACCACTAGTACTGGTTCTGGTTTTGCTGGTACCACTGGTACTGGTACTGGTTCTGGTTCTGCTAGTAGCAGCGGTACCACTCACATGGGACTCTCTCCTCCGTCTCTGCTCAGACAACTGGCCATCCTGGTCGCCAGTGAGGACTCCAGCTACATGCCGGCCAGGGTTCTGGTTCTGGGAGGAGACGACCCGACCAACATCAACACGGAGCTCAACACGGTGAGTCTGTCCCCCAGAGACAGGGACGTCCTCCTCTCTGTGTCCTCCTCTCCTCCTCTCTGTGTCCTCCTCTCTGTGTCCTCCTCTCAGTGTCCTCCTCTCCTCCTCTCTGTGTCCTCCTCTCAGTGTCCTCCTCTCTGTGTCCTCCTCTCTGTGTCCTCCTCTCTGTGTCCTCCTCTCTGTGTCCTCCTCTCCTCCTCTCTGTGTCCTCCTCTCTGTGTCCTCCTCTCCTCCTCTCTGTGTCCTCCTCTCTGTGTCCTCCTCTCAGTGTCCTCCTCTCTGTGTCCTCAGGTGAACGTGACACCGTCGGCCAGTCGTGTGGTTCTGCTGGAGAACATGACCCGGTTCTGGTCCATTATCCAGATCAGGATCAAGAGATGTCAACAGGTGAGTTCTGCTCCAGTCTTCATTAGTCACCTTCATCAGCAGCTTCCTGACCTCCTCCTCCTCCTCCTCCTCTTCCTCCTCCTCAGGGAGGGATCGATACCCGTGTCCATGGCTTTGAGGTTCTTGGTCCTAAGCCGACGTTCTGGCCCGTGTTCAAGGAGCAGTTGTGTTGTCGGACCTTCTTGTTCTACAGCACCAAGGCTCACACCTGGTGTCAGGAGGTGATGGAGGACCAGACGCAGCTGCTGCAGCTCTTCAACAAGTACGACCTCCTCCTCCTCTTCCTCTGCTTACTCCTCCTCCTCTTCTTCTTCTTCTTCTTCTCTATCTTATTCTTCTTCCTCTCCTTCTCCTCCTCCTCCTCTTCTTGGTTGTCATGGTGTCACTCCTCTTCTTCTCCTTCTTCTTCTTCCTCCTTCTCCTTCTCCTTCTCCTTCTCCTTCTTCTTCTTCTTCTCCTTCTCCTTCTTCTTCTCCTTCTTCTTCTCCTTCTTCTTCTTCTTCTTCTTCTTCTCCTTCTTCTTCTTCTTCTTCTTCTCCTTCTTCTTCTCCTTCTTCTTCTTCTTCTCCTTCTCCTTCTTCTTCTCCTTCTCCTTCTCCTTCTTCTTCTTCTTCTTCTTCCTCCTCCTCTTCTTGGTTGTCATGGTGTCACTCCTCTTCCTCTCTGTGTCAGACTCAACAGTGCTCTGAGACATGAGCAGATGTTTGCAGATCGTTTCCTGCCAGACGCCGAAGCAGCTGAAGCTCTGGGTCGAACCTGCTGGGAGGCTCTGATCACACCTATAGTCCACAGCATCACACACTCAGGTACACGCTCAGGTACACGCTCAGGTACACGCTCAGGTACACGCTCAGGTACACACTCAGGTACACGCCCAGGTACACACTCAGGTACACGCCCAGGTACACACTCAGGTACACGCTCAGGTACACGCTCAGGTACACGCTCAGGTACACGCTCAGGTACACGCTCAGGTACACGCCCAGGTACACGCCCAGGTACACGCTCAGGTACACACTCAGGTACACGCCCAGGTACACGCTCAGGTACACACTCAGGTACACACTCAGGTACACACTCGGCATCACACACTCAGAGGAGGGGTGGAGCCAGGGGAGGGGTGGGGCCAGAGGATGGAGGAGGGGTGGGGCCAGAGGAGGGGTGGAGCCAGATAAGGGAGGAGGGAGTGGGGCCAGAGGCGGGGTGGAGCCAGGGGAGGGATGGAGCCAGGGGAGGTGTGGGGCCAGGGGAGGAGCATGATTAACCTTCTGTCTGATCTAAATCTGATAACTCCCAGAATCCTCGGCGTGCAGTCCTCTGTCCTGGCTGCTCAGCGAGTACCTGGACAACGCAGAGTCAGCCCGCCGCTGTAAGAGTCGGGCGGCCATCTTTAATTCCAGAGTGAGACGTCTCACACACCTGCTGGTCCACGTGGACACGAGCCGAGTGGACGGCGAGGAGCTCAGACCACCGGTCAAGTCAAGTGAGTGATTCTGGTTCATGTGTGGGAGACGGAGACAGAGAGACAGACTGGACAGAGGAGGAGATGGAGACAGAGACAGACTGGACAGAGGAGGGGACAGAGACAGAGTGGACAGAGGAGGAGACAGAGACAGAGTGGACAGAGGAGGGGACAGAGTTTGTCTCTTCAGACCAGTTTCATGTGAATCCAGGTCAGAGTCTGGATCACGTTGAGTCAGACATTACAGAAAACTGTATGGACAGCTTTAGCTCAATGCTAAATGCTAATCCATCGTCCACTCTACAGTTTACATATGTGTCAGTAAAAGGGCTAGTAGCAGCATGCTAGCTTTGGTAGCTAACGCTAACCCTCAGATATTCAGATAGAACCTTCTCGTCTGGCCTCTTTTTATCGTCACATCTTGGTTTTAGCTCGTCATCGTCTTCGTTAACGACATTAACGCTGCAGGCGACGGACTGGAACCTAAATCTGACTCCGCCCACTCTCCTGTTAACAACATGTAAAACAAATGAATGCTGGTCGACCAGAGTGTCTCCTCCTCGTCTCCACTAGTCAGAGGAGTCCCCATACGGGTCGTCTGCTCCTCTGGTTCTAGTGAATGTGAGCTTGGTTGGTTCTGTTGGTTCTGATGGTTCTATGACTGAAGTGGGTTGTTTTGTTTCCAGAAGGCCTGAACAGAAGCAAAGAACTGAAGAGTAAGTGGAGCTGCGTTCAGGTTCTGCTGCCTCTCCTTTCTTTACACTTGGACATTTCATGAGTCCACACGAGGACAGGAAGTGTGGTGGCGTCCCCTGCTGGCCGGAGACACTTTAGTAATGAGTCTCCATGATGTGGACCTTATTGTTAATTGGCCAGACCACCGGGGGGCGCTGCAGTGTAAACTCAGACCCAGCCGAGCTTCCTCCTCCTCGTCTGAACCGACTGAAACCCGTTGACCATCTTTTGTTTCCGTTTGGACGTCCTGTCCTCGTCGTCTCTGACAGGATTTCTTTTCAGGTGGAAAAGAAGCACGGCTTGGTCTTTAGTTTGGCTGCTCGTTTCATTTCCTTCATGTTTCCACCGACTCGTCTTCTTCCTGATAAACAACGTTTTAAACTTTCTTCCAGACGGTAAGGAGGGAAAAAACAAAGATGCCACCTCCTCCTCTTCCTCCTCCTCCTCCTCCTCCTCTTCAGCTAAACCCAAAGTGAAGAGCAGCAGCAGCATCGCAGGCATCGCCCTCTGCTGGCAGGGAGTGGTACAGCGCCAGGTGAGACGCACCGTTGTCTTTTCTTCCTGATGTTGAGTCCAGATGATGATGATGAAGAGTAAACGTGACTCCTCCTCCTCCTCCTCCCCAGGTTAAGAAGTTCCTGGAGTCGAGCTGCAGTCTGCCAGACTTTGTGGAACGTTATCGGGCTCTGTACCTGCGGCTGAAGAACGCCATGGAGGAGCTGTTTGGTCAGCAGACGGCCTTCGTCCTGGCGCTGCGTCACGGCTTCTCTGCTGCGCTGCTGCAGCTCTCCATCCTCAGAGCCATGCATGTGAGTCCTGACGGTGACCTGCTCCACCTCAGAACAACACCACTATATTTAAAATTTTAATAAAAACAGGAACAATCAAAATAAATGAGAAACTAGAGGAGCTACTCTTTCACACAGCACATAGCGTAACAGAGAAAACACTCAACGTTTTTATGTCTCAGTCGTCGTGTCAGAGTTTCTTCTTCTGTCTCAATGTTTCATCAAATCCAAAAACAACTGACGACAAACATAACTGGTCTAGTTTTATTATCTTCTGTCCTTTAGAGTCTATCACATGATTCTACATCAGCTATCAACCACATGGTGACTTGACTGATAGAATCTGAGCCCTGAGCTTTAATTATTTGTCTCCATCTAGTGGTCTAATGGTGGTACTACAGATAATAAACACAACACAGTCATCGAGTAATCAAAGTTAGCTTAGCATTGATATGTAGCAGCTTAGCATTGATATGTAGCAGCTTAGCATTGCTATGTAGCATGCCTTGGTGACTGGTTTCCCTGGGGAGTTCCATGTGTGAACAACATGGAGGAAATCTCCATCTTCTTCTGGATTGTATAATGATCACAATGGTAGAATGTGATGATGTCCAAGCTGACCTGTCCATAGAGACCAGGGTCATATAGAGACCAGGGTCATATAGAGACCAGGGTCATATAGAGACCAGGGTCCACAGAGACCAGGGTCCACGGAGACCAGGTTCAGGAACATGGACCTGATGGTTCTGGATCTAGTCTTCTTAGATGAGTTAACCTGCAGCAGCCTAGGAGCTGAAGAGGTTAAAGATTCAGATTGGTTCTGGTTCTGGTTCTGGTTCTGATGGCTGTCCCTACTGCAGGTGAGCGAGCGTTTTGCTCAGTACATCGATCAGATGATCCAGGCCGGTGGAGCGGCGTCGGGCGGCGTGGAGACTCTGGAGCGGCTGCAGCAGTTCCTGGAGCCGATGCTGTTCCTGTCGGGCCTGGAGCTCGCCAACACCTTCGAGCACTTCTACAGGTCAGAGGTCACCGCACGGTCTTGGTCAGAACCGGCGCCAGCAGGAACCGGTGCTGAAGCTGTCTCTCTGTAGGTACTACCTGGGTGACCGGCTGCTGGCCCGGGGGAACCTGTGGCTGGAGAACGCCGTCGTGGACCAGATTGGCAGCTGCTTCCCGAGTCGCTTCCCTCAGCAGATGTTGAAGAACCTGAGCGAGTCGGCCGAGCTGCAGCAGGAGTTCCACCTGTACCGGCTTCAGCAGCTGGACCGGCACCTGCAAGACCACGACCAGGTCAGAGAGAACCCACAGAACCCTCTGAGGACGGGGACCAATTAGAGTCACAGGAAGTAGAGAAGAAGAAAAGCTGTTCAGAACTAATTAAAACCAAACCGACAGTGACTCTCTGTCTGTCCTCTCTCTGTCCTCTGTCTGTCCTCTGTCTGTCCTCTCCTTGTCTCCATAGATGATGGAGGACGAGTGGGTGGAGTCAGAGGAGGAGGCGGAGGTCCAGGTTCTGGTTCTGTCTCCACGCTGTTGGGCCGTGTCCTCACTATGCTTCCTGGAAGAACCAGCCCAACACTTTCCAGCAGAACTCTGCTCCTACCTGAACCAGTTCACACAGTTCTACTCTCACAGTCAGTACCAGACCCGGTTCTACTCTCACAGCCAGTACCAGACCCGGTTCTACTCTCACAGTCAGTACCAGACCCGGTTCTACTCTCACAGTCAGTACCAGACCCGGTTCTATTCAGTCAGTACCAGACCCGGTTCTATTCACAGTCAGTACCAGACCCGGTTCTACGCAGTCAGTACCAGACCCGGTTCTATTCACAGCCAGTACCAGACCCGGTTCTATTCACTGCCAGTACCAGACCCGGTTCTATTCAGTCAGTACCAGACCCGATTCTGTTCACAGTCGGTACCAGACCCGGTTCTATTCACTGTCAGTACCAGACCCGGTTCTACTCTCAGTCAGTACCAGACCCGGTTCTATTCACAGCCAGTACCAGACCCGGTTCTATTCACTGTGAGTACCAGACCCGGTTCTATTCACAGTCAGTCCCAGACCCGGTTCTATTCACAGCCAGTACCAGACCCGGTTCTACTCTCAGTTAGTACCAGACCCGGTTCTGTTCAGTCAGTACCAGACCCGGTTCTACTCTCAGTTAGTACCAGACCCGGTTCTGTTCAGTCAGTACCAGACCCGGTTCTACTCTCAGTCAGTACCAGACCCGGTTCTATTCACAGCCAGTACCAGGCCCGGTTCTATTCACTGTGAGTACCAGGCCCGGTTCTATTCACTGTGAGTACCAGACCCGGTTCTATTCACTGTGAGTACCAGACCCGGTTCTATTCACAGTCAGTCCCAGACCCGGTTCTATTCACAGCCAGTCCCAGACCCGGTTCTACTCTCAGTCAGTACCAGACCCGGTTCTGTTCAGTCATTAACAGCTAGTGTATGGAAGGAGCTAGCTCTTCTTCTATTGGAACACAACCGCTTCTCTGATGGTTCACTGCTGGTTCTGGTTCTGTCTTAGTCCTCTGATGGTTCTGTGCTGGTTCTGGTTCTGTCTTAGTCCTCTGATGGTTCTGTGCTGGTTCTGGTTCTGTCTTAGTCCTCTGATGGTTCTGTGCTGGTTCTGGTTCTGTCTTAGTCCTCTGATGGTTCTGTGCTGGTTCTGGTTTTGTCTTATTCCTCTGATGGTTCTGTGCTGGTTCTGGTTCTGTGTGCAGGTCAGTCCATGTTTGGTCTCAGTCACTCGAAGCCTCGTCGGCTGCAGTGGACCTGGTTGGGTCACGCTGAGCTTCAGTTCGGCTGTTGGACGCTTCACGTCTCCACGCTGCAGATGTTCATCCTGCTGCACTTCAACGTCCACCAGGTCTCCGTCTCTCTGTCTCTCTGTCTCTGTCGTTGGAGACGTGTCCAGATGTTGATCAGCTGTGTGTCTTTCAGGAGGTGGACGTCCAGTCTCTAATGGAGACGACCGGTCTGTCCTCTGCCGTCCTGCTTCACGCTCTGCAGCCTCTGATCGGAGACGGAGGACCTCTGTCCTGCAGCCACATGGACCAACCCAGCCGAGGTCAGAAACACGCAATCACGGGCACACAAGCCACGCCCCCTCCTCCTTCTGACCCCGCCCACCTCTGCTCTCAGGTGTGCTGCAGTTGAACCAGCAGGTGGCGTCTCGCAGCCTGGATGGCGTCCCCACGTCCGTCCACCTGCTGCCCAGACAGACGTACCTGAACGTGGACGAGGACGCTGCCAGCACGCTGGAGAGGAAGAGGAACTACGTCTACTGTCTGATCGTCCACATCATGAAGCAGGAGAAGGAGATGCACATCGACAACCTGGTCTTCAAGGTCAGGGTCAGGGTCTGGGTCTAGGTCTAGGACAACCAGCTGGTCAGGAGACGTTTAAAACATGGGCTGGGCCACGTGTTACTAACACATTCATTCATTCATTAACTGAATACACAACAGGAGGGGCGGGATGCTGGGCGTCATCACACGTCTCAGCCAATGACAGCGTTTGGGGGTGGGCCTAAGACTGCTGCAGCGTCCACATGGGACAGAACGATGGAGGAATGTCCCGACCTTCACGAGAGCTCAATTATATCTGATTTGATTACAATAATGTTTAAGACGTATTAGAGCTGCAACTGCTACACCTTACTACACCTTACTGCTACACCTTACTGCTACACCTTACTGCTACACCCTACTGCTGCACCCTACTGCTGCCCCCTACTGCTGCACCCTACTCCTGCACCTTACTGCTACACCCTACCGCTGCCCCCTACCGCTGCCCCCTACCGCTGCACCCTACCGCTGCACCTTACTGCTGCACCCTACCGCTGCACCTTACTCCTGCACCTTACTCCTGCCCCCTACCGCTGCACCTTACTGCTGCACCCTACCGCTGCACCTTACTCCTGCACCTTACTCCTGCACCTTACTCCTGCACCTTACCGCTGCCCCCTACCGCTGCACCTTACTCCTGCACCTTACTCCTGCACCTTACTGCTGCACCTTACTGCTGCCTCCTACCGCTGCCTCCTACCGCTGGAGCATACCGCTGCACCTTACTCCTGCACCTTACTCCTGCACCTTACTCCTGCACCTTACCGCTGCACCTTACCGCTGCACCTTACCGCTGCACCCTACTCCTGCACCCTACTGCTGCCTCCTACCGCTGCCTCCTACCGCTGCACCTTACTCCTGCACCTTACTCCTGCACCTTACTGCTGCCTCCTACCGCTGCACCTTACTCCTGCACCTTACTCCTGCACCTTACTCCTGCACCTTACTGCTGCCTCCTACCGCTGCCTCCTACCGCTGCACCCTACCGCTGCACCTTACTCCTGCACCTTACTCCTGCACCTTACTGCTGCCTCCTACCGCTGCACCTTACTCCTGCACCTTACTCCTGCGCCTTACTCCTGCGCCTTACTCCTGCGCCTTACTCCTGCGCCCTACCGCTGCACCCTACCGCTGCACCCTACCGCTGCACCTTACTCCTGCGCCTTACTCCTGCGCCTTACTCCTGCACCCTACCGCTGCACCCTACCGCTGCACCCTACCGCTGCACCTTACTCCTGAACCTTACTCCTGAATCTTACTCCTGCACCCTACCGCTGCACCTTACTGCTGCACCTTAATAGTAACTACAGCAGAACCGTTAAAATTAAAGGACACCATACGTAACTTAACACTTCATTATTGATCCTGATTAAAACTTGACATCGTTGCCCAGCACTATCACAACAACATCAAGGATCATGGGAAATGTAGTTCTATGGTTACGTTTGAGCATGTGTGGTTGCCATGGCGCCCTCCGCTGGTGGGACTCATGTGGACCGTGTCTTCCAGGTTCTGGACTCGTGTCAGAAGCAGGAAGCGTCTCGGTCTCGTGGAGGCTTCAGCTGCAGCACCGGCGACGTCCTGTCCTGCATCATGCACGTCATCAGCAGAGGCTGCATCCGTCGCCATGACGACAACCCACACATTGTCGAGTTCCTGCCTGAGGACCCGTCCACGCCGCAGAAAGGCCACGCCCAGTTCTCCTTCAGCCGGGCCGATGCCAGGGAGGACGGCGTTGCAGACATCAGGTGTTTATTGATGATCAGCTGATTGGTCACATGGTCACTGCAGCTTCATTTAACTGAAACCTCCATGAATGCTGGAGAGAGCTTTTCAAAATAAAACCACCTCATTCAACTTTCTCTCTCTCTGTCCCTGTGTCTGTGTCTCTGTGTCTCTCTCTGTCTCTCTGTCCCTGTTCCTCTACCTGTCCCTGTGTCTTTCTGTTCCTGTGTCTCTCTGTTCCTGTCTCTGTCTCTGTGTCTCTCTCTGTCTCTCTGTCCCTCTCTCTATTCCTGTGTCTCTCTGTCCTTGTACCTGTCTCTGTCCCTGTGTCTGTCCCTGTGTCTGTTCCTGTCTCTGTTCCTGTCCTTGTCCCTGTCCCTGTCTCTGTCTCCATGTCTCAGCCTGGTCGCGGCCTCCCAGCATTTTGAGGACGGAGTTCTGGATGCGGTTCTGTTCTCGATGGGTCGGACGATGACGCAGGAAGAAGTCCGTCAGCTGATGCAGAGGACGGTCCAACAGGTCAGTGAGGACATGAATAGGTCGTCATGGTTACGTCCAGAGGTGGCAAGTAACGAAGTACAAATACTTCGTTACTGTACTTAAGTAGATTTTTCAGGTATCTGTACTTTACTTGAGTATTTCTTTTTCTGACGACTTTTTACTTTTACTCCCTACATTTCTACACAAGTATCTGTACTTTCTACTCCTTACATTTGAAAAACAGGCTCGTTACTTTTTTAACCTCCACGGATGACAAGACGTAAAAGACGTGACATGATCGGACATGACTAGAGCATCGGG
Source organism: Chelon labrosus (assembly GCF_963514085.1). Lineage (NCBI taxonomy): Eukaryota > Metazoa > Chordata > Actinopteri > Mugiliformes > Mugilidae > Chelon > Chelon labrosus. The sequence continues at coordinate 28,879,639 of NC_140348.1, forward strand.
CTAGAGAAGGAAAGTCGAAGATGCGCTTCCTGTGTTCTTCTTCTACTGTTTTGAACAGGCAGCCTGTTGATTAGTTTGAGCTCTGCTGCCACCTAGTGACTGGAGGCTGGTTTATCGTTCAAGCATCAATAGAGACGTTAATACTGAAAGTCCACCTGACCCCACTATTTGAGAACTATTGGTCTAATGTGAAAAAACAAATTCATGTATGGTGTGGTTTCTGTTGCTATCATTAGCTTTTTGAGGATTTTTTGGAAGCTAGTTTACAACGTTAGCAATGCTATGGAAACCCATCGTTTTGATAGTTTATAGCTAACACTAGCTAGCGGTTTAAAAACAACAACCGAGTAATCCTCAATTTATTATTAAAAATGATCCAGATGTTCATGCAGGACCTCTGGTCAATTCAGTCTAGATTATTCTGATAGAACTTTTTCATTTTGCAAAATTATCTACGGATGAATAGTTTCATTAATAGCAAAAAATAATTTTTACTTTTTACTTAAGTACATTTCAGAGCCTGTACTTTCTTACTTTTACTTGAGTAAAGGAGTTGAATCAGTACTTTTACTTTTACCAGAGTATTTTTTTAGACAAGTATCCATACTTTTACTTAAGTACAGAATGTGAATACTTTTGACACCTCTGGTTACGTCTGACGCCTCGGGTCAGTCAAGTCAGACGTGGACAACAACTGTCTCCGTCCCCTCAGGTCTCGGGGACCCTGAGTCTGGACCTGGACCGGGCTGAGCACCTCCTGGTCCACTGCCGGTGGAACGTGGATCTCCTGGTCCAACGCTACAGCGACGACCCGGACGCCGTCATCATGGCCGCAGGACTCAAGAGCAGGAACCCTCAGCCGCCACCAAGCCCCGCCTCCTCCTGCCCCGTGTGCCTGAGCCCCAGGTCCGAGGCCACAGAACCGGTCCCCTGTCTGAGCTGCATGCACTACTGCTGCCGGGTGAGTTCTGGTCCTGGTCCTGATGGTGTGTGGGTGTGTCTCCTGGTCCTGGTTGTGACGGTGTGTGGGTGTGTCCCCTGGTCCTGACGGCCTGTGTCTCTCCAGTCCTGCTGGCAGGAGTACCTGACGGCCCGGATCGAACAGAACCTGGTGATGAACTGTAACTGTCCAATCACAGACTGCCAGGCCCAGCCCACCTCCCAGTTCTTCCTCAGCATCCTGACCGACAAGGACACTGTCGCCAAGGTAACGCCTCTCAGCCAAGCTCACCTCTGGGCCCGTCCTGCGTCCTCTGACCCGTGTCCTGTGTCCTCAGTATGAGAGTGCCTTGCTCAGAGGCTACGTGGAGTGCTGCTCCAACCTGACGTGGTGCACCAACCCTCAGGGCTGCGACCAGATCCTGTGTAAAGAGAACATGGGCAGCATGGGGACATGCTCCAAGTGCTGCTGGACGTCCTGCTTCAGCTGCAACTTCCCAGAGGTCTGTCCCTGCATGTCCCTGCATGTCTCTGTCTCTGAATAGATTACAGCAGAAAGTCTTTATTGTCCCAGTTTGATTTTCAACAGCCACATTGATAGAAACATAGAAAGTTATCACGTATGTAGCTGACAGGTCCAGGACATGGTCTACAGCTACACCCCAGCTACACCCCAGATACACCTCAGCTACACCCCAGATACACCCCAGATACACCTCAGCTACACCCCAGATACACCCCAGATACACCTCAGCTACACCCCAGCTACACCCCAGATACACCTCAGCTACACCCCAGATACACCTCAGCTACACCTCAGTTATACCTCAGCTACACCCCAGATACACCCCAGCTACACCCCAGATACACCTCAGCTACACCCCAGCTACACCCCAGATACACCTCAGCTACACCCCAGCTACACCCCAGATACACCTCAGCTACACCCCAGATACACCTCAGCTACACCCCAGTTATACCCCAGCTACACCCCAGATACACCTCAGCTACACCCCAGATACACCCCAGCTACACCTCAGCTACACCTCAGCTACACCTCAGTTATACCTCAGCTACACCCCAGCTACACCCCAGATACACCTCAGCTACACCCCAGATACACCCCAGATACACCTCAGCTACACCTCAGCTACACCTCAGCTACACCCCAGATACACCCCAGATACACCTCAGCTACACCCCAGATACACCTCAGCTACACCCCAGATACACCTCAGATACACCCCAGATACACCTCAGCTACACCTCAGCTACACCTCAGCTACACCTCAGCTACACCCCAGATACACCCCAGATACACCTCAGCTACACCTCAGCTACACCCCAGCTATACTTTGACTGATTTCCAGTATTCTTCAGTGAGCCAAGGTTTATTATTTAGGTGTGTTGTGATTGTCTTCCTGGGGTTGATCAAGTGTTTCCAGAGACAGTGACGGTCAGCTCGTGTCATGAAGACGTCCCAGTTGGCGCTGCTGTTAGAAGACATCCAGCTGCTGAACCTCTGTGTGTCCCACTCGTCCTTGATGATGCTCAGAAGACTTAGACTTGTGTGGCCCTTTATAGTCCAGCACCTGACCACGTCTTGTAGGACAGGTTACATCCTGGTAAAGGTGACCCAGGGACGTTTTAAGACAGGTAGCAGGTCATTGTGAGGGCTACAGGTAGATTCCCTCAAGCACACGCCCCCTCCCTGGTCCTCTGTGAGTCACCATGGACCTGGACAGGTTGACTGAAGCCATCAAAGCTCAGTAGACTCCGGTTCTACCCTAACGTATGCCTGAAGCTCTGAAGCTCCTCCATTTTGTTTCTCAGCGACTGAGGATAATAGAGAGAGTGGGAGGTGGTGCAGCCCGAGTTTACCCCCCGCCCCCCTCAGATCCACGTTTATCTGCATCAACAGATCAGACGCTCACAGCGCCAGTATTACTCCATCTGTTTGTCTCTGTCTCTGAATGTCTCTGCTAGCATCCAGCTAACATGTGCTAACATGCCCCCCCCCCCAGGCTCACTACCCAGCCAGCTGCAGCCACATGTCCCAGTGGATGGATGATGGAGGGTTCTATGAAGGGATGAACATGGAGGCTCAGAGCAAACATCTGGCCAAGCTCATCTCCAAACGCTGCCCCAGCTGCCAGGCCCAGATCGAGAAGAACGAGGGCTGCCTGCAGTACGTCAGCTGGGAGCGATGAAGAGGAGGGGGGGGGGGGCGGTGTAGGGGGGGGTGGTGGTGAGGAGGGGGGTGGTGGTGGTGAAGAGGAGGGTGGTGGTGGTGGTGAAGAGGAGGAGGAGGAGGGGGGTGAAGAGGAGGAGGAGGAGGGGGGTGAAGAGGAGGAGGAGGAGGGGGGTGGTGAAGGGGGGGGGTGGTGAAGAGGAGGAGGAGGAGGAGGAGGGGGGTGGTGAAGAGGAGGGTGGTGGTGAAGAGGAGGAGGAGGAGGAGGAGGGGGGTGAAGAGGAGGAGGAGGAGGGGGGTGGTGAAGAGGAGGGTGGTGGTGAAGAGGAGGAGGAGGAGGAGGGGGGGGAGGAGGGTCGTGGTGGTGAAGAGGAGGGTGGTGGTGATGAAGATGACGATGATGATGATGATGATGATGATGATGATGATGATGATGAAGATCTCTCTGTCTGTCCTCAGCATGACCTGTGCCAAGTGTAACCACGGTTTCTGCTGGCGCTGTCTGAAACCATGGAAACCAACTCACAAAGATTACTACAACTGCTCCGCCATGGTTGGTTCACAGTCACATGATCACATGAGCTCGTCCAATCAGAGACGAGCAACAGTTTATCAACAGTGGATCTGATTGGTCATGACTGTCTTTAGTGTGTCTGGTTTGTGAGACGTTGTAACTCGTTGACGTCTCTGTTGCTGCAGGTCAGCAAAGCAGCGCGACAGGAGAAGAAGTTCCAGGATTATAACGAGAGATGCACCTTCCACCACCAGGCCAAGGTTGTTAATGCTGCAGCAGCATGTCCGTTAGCTGCATGCTAACCGTTAGCTGCATGCTGTCCGTTAGCTGCATGCTAACCGTTAGCTGCATGCTAACCGTTGAACGTTTCCTGTTGCAGGACTTTGCCATCAACCTGGAGAACAAGGTGTCGTCCATCAACGAAGCTCTGCAGATGAAGGCTCTGACCTTCGTCATCGACGCCTGTAAAGTCCTGGCTCAGGCTCGGAAGGTATCTGGATCTTTGTCGTCCTCAGAGACGGGTCTCTGGGGGGATGCAGACAGTGACGTGTCCTCTGTCCTCAGGTGCTGGCCTACTCCTGCGTCTACAGCTACTACAACCAGGAGACGGAGAAGATGGACGTGATGGAGCAGCAGACCGAGGCTCTGGACCTGCACACCAACGCCCTGCAGATCCTGCTGGGTGAGGCTCAGCGTCACCGTCCACCAGGAGACGCCAGTCATTTCGGACCTGGTCTCACCGTGTGTCCTGGTTTCTGTCCTCAGAGGAAACGTTGCTGCAGTGCACTGACCTGGCCTCATGTGTCCGGCTGCTGAAACCAGAACACCTGAACACCGGGCTGGAGCTGATCCGACGCATCCAGGAGCGCCTGCTGGCCATCCTGCAGCACTCCACCCAGGTACCCCTGACGCCGGTCTGACGCCGGTCTGACGCCGGTCTGAAACCAGATTGAAACCAGATTGAAACCAGTCTCTCAGTTAAACCATTTAGACTCCCGTGTGGTGGTCTGGTCCTGGTGTCTCTTATCAGCTGATCAGTGTCTCTGTGTCGTCCAGGACTTCAGGGTTGGATATCAGTCCAAGAGCCAGGAACCAGAATCTACTCAGACGTCCAACCTGTCCAACAACAGCGACGCCAACAAAGTGTGAGTACCACACCGCTGACCTTTCATGTAAGACGTGTCTCTGTCCCGCTTCCGTCCAGCAGCCAGTAATCTGGTCTCCTTCTGGTCCAGGTCCAAGTCGGAACGGGCGTCGGACTCTGGAGACTCCGACAATAACAACTACACAGGCGAAGGTGGGGAGGAGGCCGAGGACGACGACGACGAGTACGATGAAGAGTACGTCCCCGAGTGGCACGAGGACTACGATGAGGACGACATTGATGAGGACGATTTCTTCTCCGACGATGACGAGTCAGAAAACCTGGAGAGGGACTTCGGTCCCTTCGACTGATCTGGACTGAGCACAGGACACCTCGGGGGAGAGAGTGAAGGCGACTCGGACGCTAACGAGGCCCCGCCCCCTCCTTACGATCTGACGCCACCCGAGGACGTCGGGCACAACGGGAGACGATCAGAGAGACGTCCTCCTGCGCCTGGACACCCCCACCCTCCCAAACACAGCTGCACCTGCTTTTCACATCTGTAATTCACCGTCTGTGTTTTCGTTGGTTCAGAGGACGGGCGACGAGACGGGCGACGAGACGGACACGAGTTCTGAGTTCAACGTTTGAATCCTGAGAAAAGTCTTAGTTTGGTCTTTAGATGATAAATTAAGTCAAATATTTGACTTGTTTCTGTGTTTATTCATTCACTCAGCTCTGAAACCAGTCTAAACCAGTCTAAACCAGTCTGAAACCAGATTAAACCAGTCTAAACCAGATTAAACCAGTCTGAAATCTGATTAAACCAGACTGAAACCAGTCTGAAACCAGATTAAACCAGATTAAACCAGTCTGAAACCTGATTAAACCAGATTAAACCAGTCTGAAACCTGATTAAACCAGTCTGAAGCTTTCAAAGCATTTTATTATTTGTCTCACGTTACGATTTAACGTTTAATCGATGAATCTCTTAACCGGTTTCGTCCCGTTGCATCCCACCGTCTCTTCTGTAGCGGACCACCTTGGTTCTGGTTCTGGTTCTGGTTCTGGGTGGTTTCCTTGTTGTTTCTTGCTGCTGCTGCTTTGGTTTCTGCCTGCGACGAAGGGAAAGTGGATCCGCAGTCGGACTGTTTCTCTCGTCCTGACACGTCTCATGTTCTGCCTCCATGTTTCTGACGGAGGACGCCTTCATTTAAAAATAAAAACTCCACATTTAGTTTTTTTATGCTTTGAAGAGTTGGACGTTTCTATGCATCTGAAGAAAGACTGACGGGAGGAATCCTCGAGTATCACTGCAATAACCGATCGTCACTCGCTAGCAAAGACGCCCCCTGCTGTTCTCTGTCTGTAAGGACGTCTGATGGAGGACATCGTCCCGCTTCCTGTTCTGCTGTAATTTGACAGATCCTATATTCATATTGTTGTTCTATGATGTTTCTTTGTTGGAGTCGAGCGACTCAAGCTGAACTAAATAAAAGCTTTTTCTGCTACGATGCACGATGACTCTCTTCCTCCCAGATCAGCTGATCAGGAAACAGACGTGTTCAGGGTCACGACCTCTGCATCCAGCCGCAGGTCAGATGTGTTCAGGGTCACGACCTCTGCGTCCAGCAGCGGGTCAGACGTGTTCAGGGTCACGACCTCTGCGTCCAGCAGCAGGTCAGACGTGTTCAGGGTCACGACCTCTGCGTCCAGCCGCAGGTCAGACGTGTTCAGGGTCACGACCTCTGCGTCCAGCAGCGGGTCAGACGTGTTCAGGGTCACGACCTCTGCGTCCAGCAGCAGGTCAGACGTGTTCAGGGTCACGACCTCTGCGTCCAGCCGCAGGTCAGACGTGTTCAGGGTCACGACCTCTGCGTCCAGCCGCAGGTCAGACGTGTTCAGGGTCACGACCTCTGCGTCCAGCCGCAGGTCAGACGTGTTCAGGGTCACGACCTCTGCGTCCAGCAGCAGGTCAGACGTGTTCAGGGTCACGACCTCTGCGTCCAGCCGCAGGTCAGACGTGTTCAGGGTCACGACCTCTGCGTCCAGCCGCAGGTCAGACGTGTTCAGGGTCACGACCTCTGCGTCCAGCTGCAGGTCAGACGTGTTCAGGGTCACGACCTCTGCGTCCAGCCGCAGGTCAGACGTGTTCAGGGTCACGACCTCTGCGTCCAGCCGCAGGTCAGACGTGTTCAGGGTCGTGACCTCTGCTCTCCTTCAAAATAAAAAAATAAATCAGTTCAGAAGCTGCCTGAGAAAATGTCTGATTATAGGGTCATAACAAATCTGCATCCCATAGTGTGGCTCACTGTATCCATGGCAACGTTATACTTCCTGTTTGTGGAAATACAGATTTCCATCAATATTTAAACTGGACAGACATTAATGTCTTTAAGCTGTAACAATAAATAAATGAGGATTTTATTGACTCAACTCTGGAGATCGGTCTGAAACCACTTTGGTTCCAACATGGCCGACACGTGTCCTCACAGGGGAAAGGACTTTCAGCTTCTATGAGTTTTATTTTTTTATTGAAATAAGTGAAATAAACTCTGACGTTTGTTAAGTATTTTTAGTGAGATAGTTTGGTCCTCCTGAAGAAGGAGAACCCTATAGATCACTGAAGGAGAACCTCATAAATCACTGAAGGAGAACCTCATAGATCACTGTATATCACTGAAGGAGAACCCTGTATATCACTGAAGGAGAACCCTGTATATCACTGAAGGAGAACCTCTTAGATCACTGAAGGAGAACCTCTTAGATCACTGAAGGAGAACCTCATAGATCACTGAAGGAGAACCCTGTAGATCACTGAAGGAGAATCCTGTAGATCACTGAAGGAGAACCTCATAGATCACTGAAAGGAGAACCCTGTATATCACTGAAGGAGAACCCTGTATATCACTGAAGGAGAACCCTATAGATCACTGAAGGAGAACCCTGTATATCACTGAAAGGAGAACCCTGTAGATCACTGAAGGAGAACCACTTAGATCACTGAAAGGAGAACCCTGTAGGCCTATATCACTGAAGGAGAACCCTGTATATCACTGAAGGAGAACCTCATAAATCACTGAAGGAGAACCCTGTATATCACTGAAGGAGAACCCTGTATATCACTGAAGGAGAACCTCATAAATCACTGAAGGAGAACCTCATATATCACTGAAGGAGAACCCTGTAGATCACTGAAGGAGAACCCTGTATATCACTGAAGGAGAACCTCTTAGATCACTGAAGGAGAACCCTGTATATCACTGAAGGAGAACCTCTTAGATCACTGAAAGGAGAACCGTGTATATCACTGAAGGAGAACCCTGTATATCACTGAAAGGAGAACTCTGTATATCACTGAAGGAGAACCTCTTAGATCACTGAAAGGAGAACCCTGTATATCACTGAAAGGAGAACTCTGTATATCACTGAAGGAGAACCCTGTATATCACTGAAGGAGAACCCTGTAGATCACTGAAAGGAGAACCCTGTATATCACTGAAGGAGAACCCTGTAGATCACTGAAGGAGAACCCTGTATATCACTGAAGGAGAACCCTGTAGATCACTGAAGGAGAACCCTGTATATCACTGAAAGGAGAACCCTGTATATCACTGAAAGGAGAACCCTGTATATCACTGAAGGAGAACCCTGTATATCACTGAAGGAGAACCTCATAAATCACTGAAGGAGAACCTCATATATCACTGAAGGAGAACCACTTAGATCACTGAAAGGAGAACCCTGTATATCACTGAAGGAGAACCCTGTAGATCACTGAAGGAGAACCCTGTATATCACTGAAAGGAGAACCCTGTATATCACTGAAGGAGAACCCTGTATATCACTGAAAGGAGAACCCTGTATATCACTGAAAGGAGAACCCTGTATATCACTGAAGGAGAACCCTGTATATCACTGAAGGAGAACCTCATAAATCACTGAAGGAGAACCTCATATATCACTGAAGGAGAACCCTGTATATCACTGAAAGGAGAACCCTGTAGATCACTGAAGGAGAACCCTGTATATCACTGAAAGGATAACCCTGTATATCACTGAAAGGAGAACCCTGTAGATCACTGAAGGAGAACCCTGTATATCACTGAAAGGAGAACCCTGTATATCACTGAAAGGAGAACCCTGTATATCACTGAAGGAGAACCCTGTAGATCACTGAAGGAGAACCCTGTATATCACTGAAGGACCGGATCACATTAGACCGATATCATCACAACCAGCCGGCGGCGCTAACGCTCGTGTATTGTTTGCTGACCGCGGTTTACCCACGAAGAAGAAGACCCAGAGTCGAGCCGCCATTAGACTGAGCTGCAGCGGAGAAACCTTCTCAGAGTTCGGCTTGAAACTTTTTATTTCCGCGGTGAATATTTAAACGACACCGGCTCAGTCTGCACGGACTGTTCTCCAGGAATAACCGGGAAAACCCGCTCTGTTTGCTAACGCTGCTACGAGCTAACGCAGCTAGCCGTTAGCTGACTCTGCTACTAGCTAACGCAGCTAGCCGTTAGCTGACTCTGCTACTAGCTAACGCAGCTAGCTCCTGTGCTACATCCATCCTCCGCTCCGAGCTGGAGGCTCTGTAGCGCCGCTCCCCTGAGGACATGGGCCGGGGAAAGGGACCTACGCGGGGCAGACCTCCAATGGTACCCCCGATGGAGGACGGACCTCCGTTCGACATGGGTCCACCGGATTGGGGTCCTCCCCCTCCTGGAGGCTGGGGCCCTCCTCCTCCTGGTGGCTGGGGCCCTCCCCCTCCTGGTGGCTGGGGCCCTCCCCCTCCTGGTGGCTGGGGCCCATCTCCGCCGGGTTATTGGCGTCCTCCTTCGCCAGGAGCCTGGGGCCCTCCTTCTCCTGATGGATGGCCTCCACCGCCAGAAGGATGGGGCCCAAGAGGGCCCCCGCCTCCCGACTGGCATCTTCGGGGCCCCCCGCCTCCAGGCTGGGGGCCTTATCCTGACGACTGGCCGCCTCCTCCGGAAGACTGGGGTCGTCACCCCGACCACTGGAGACCCCCACACCCTGACGACTGGAGACGTCCTCCTGAGGACTGGGGGCCTCCTGGCTGGGGTCCAGAAGGTCGTCCCGAGCCGTGGGGGCCCGAGCCAGGTCCCCCAGTACCTGTACCTCCTCCTGTCGGGATCCCCCCTCCTCCTATCGGCGTTCCTCCTCCTCCTGTCGGGGTTCCTCCTCCAGATCCTACAGCCTTTGGCCCCATGGCCCTACCCCCTGTCCCCCCTCCGGGCTGCTTGCCTTCATTTGGGTTCCCGGCCTGTCCTCCCCCCAGCTGGACCGGAGAGGTGAGTGTGTCCCCTGCTCCTCCTTAAGTATCACGTATTGATCCCTGATTGGGTTGAGTCATGTTATTTTGTCACTTTGATTTCAGCCAGTTGTGGAGGAACCGATGCTCAACCCCCCCCCTGAGCAGCCGGAGTGGGTGAGTCCAGAACTGACTGACCCTAACCCTTCCTGTTGGTTGATCAGTAATTATTAATAATTCATTATTTCTTATTTTCCAGATCAAAGCTCTGATCTCAGCTCCGGCTGCTGAGTCAACTCCCAGCGAGACGCAGAAATCCTCCGAGGAGCCGGTGGTCTCCAAGGCGCCGGCGGCCGAGCTTGTGGCTGCCCCCCCCAAACCTAAACCTGTGGCTAAGAAGACCAACAAAGTCCTCGGGCTTCTGGGAAAACGCACGTTTGACAAGTAAGTCTGTGGTCGATGTTTGAGTCGAGCTTGTCTCAGAATCATCGTCTGACTTCCTGTCTTCTTCTTCTGTGGTGTGTCTGTCCTCAGGCCTCCTCCAGGCAGGTCAACAGGGATCATCTCCTTCATTGGGGTGAGGAAACACAGCGTCAATTTAACGTGAAGAAGAAGAAGAAGCAGATCCACCTGTCACTTCCTGTCTGACCTACTCCTCCTTCTTCTTCTGTCTCTGTCCTGCAGCCGACGTTTGGCTACATCGAGAGAGAGGACCTGGAGAAGTTCACCTTCACCTTCAACGCCTTCTTTGGAAACCCCAAGGCCATGACGCCCGGGGTCAGAGTTCACTTCACTGGCTGTAAGGAGAAGGTGAGACGGCGGCGAGGGCGGCGAGATGCTGCTGACGGAGGTGAGTGTCTCTGAGGTAAACTTCCTGGTTTGTGTTTCCAGGACAGCGCTATAGCGACGGACGTGAAGGTGGCTCCAGGAGGAACGGAGAACGTGGACCCAGAGATCTACGAGGCCGTGGTCAGTCAGCCTATCCTGGAGCCTCAGGTCAGTGTCTCCTCCAGAGTTCACATCTATCCAAGGCACCACTCGCCTCAACTCTGGTTCCTCTGCAGCCCGGCGAGCGCCAGTACCCCGGCCAGGTCTACGTCAACATCGGGCCCCTGAGGACCAACCTGACCTACGACAGGAAGGACAGCTCAGTGACGCTGCTGAAGAACGACCAGGTGCTGATCAACCTGCTGACCGACATTGTCACTGAGAAGAGGAGGGCCACCAACATCCGGCCCAAGATCCCCGCCACCTTCAGCCACACCAAGGAGATCAGGGAGAAGGTGACGAGGCGACGGGGGCTTCACTTTTAACGGGTTTCACGTCTGAGACAGAACAACACACAGATGACCAGAAAATAACAAAGGAAGGAAGTGATTTGATCAAATGTAGCTTCATGGAGAGAGTCATTCTGTCCATTCATCCTTTATCCTCCATCCTTCATCCTTTATCCTCCATCCTCCATCCTTCATCCTTTATCCTCCATCCTCCATTTCCATCCTTTATCCTTCATCCTTCATCCTTTATCCTCCATCCTCCATCCTCAATCCTCCATCCTTTATCCATCATCCTTTATCCTCCATCCTTTATCCTCCATCCTCCATCCTTTATCCTCCATCCTTTATCCTCTATCCTTCATCCTCCATCCTTCATCCTCCATCCTCCATCCTTTATCCTCCATCCTTTATCCTCCATCCTTTATCCTCCATCCTCCATCCTTCATCCTTTATCCTTCATCCTTCATCCTTCATCCTCCATCCTTCATCCTTCATCCTTTATCCTCCATCCTTTATCCTCCATCCTTCATCCTTTATCCTTCATCCTTTATCCTCCATTCTCCATTCTCCATTCTCCATCCTTCATCCTTTATCCTCCATCCTTCATCCTTCATCCTTTATCCTCCGTCCTTTATCCTTCATCCTTTATCCTCCATCTTTTATCCTCCATCCTTCATCCTTTATCCTTCATCCTTCATCCTTTATCCTCCATCCTCCATCCTCCATCCTTCATCCTCCATCCTCCATCCTTTATCCTCCATCCTTCATCCTTTATCCTCCATCCTTTATCCTCCATCCTTCATCTTTTATCCTCCATCTTTTATCCTCCATCCTTCATCCTTTATCCTCCATCCTCCATCCTTCATCCTTTATCCTCGATCCTTCATCCTTTATCCTTCATCCTTTATCCTCCATCCTTCATCCTTTATCCTCGATCCTTCATCCTTCATCCTCCATCCTTCATCCTTTATCCTCCATCCTTCATCCTTTATCCTCCATCTTTTATCCTTCATCCTTTATCCTTTATCCTTCATCCTTCATCCTTTATCCTCCATCCTTCATCCTTTATCCTTCATCCTTTATCCTCCATCCTTCATCCTTTATCCTTTATCCTTCATCCTTTCCTTCATCCTTTATCCTCCATCCTTCATCCTCCATCCTTTATCCTTTATCCTCCATCCTTTATCCTTCATCCTCCATCCTTTATCCTCCATCCTTTATCCTTCATCCTCCATCCTTTATCCTCCATCCTTTATCCTTCATCCTCCATCCTTTATCCTTCATCCTTTATCCTTCATCCTTTATCCTTCATCCTTTATCCTCCATCCTTCATCCTTTATCCTCCATCCTCCATCCTTCATCCTTCATCCTTTATCCTCCATCCTTCATCCTTCATCCTTTATCCTCCATCCTTCATCCTCCATCCTTTATCCTTCATCCTTTATCCTTCATCCTTTATCCTTCATCCTTCATCCTTTATCCTCCATCCTTCATCCTTTATCCTTCATCCTTCATCCTTTATCCTCCATCCTTTATCCTCCATCCTTTATCCTCCATCCTCCATCCTTCATCCTTTATCCTCCATCCTCCATCCTTTATCCTCCATCCTTTATCCTTTATCCTCCATCCTTCATCCTTTATCCTCCATCCTTTATCCTCCATCCTTCATCTTTTATCCTCCATCCTTCATCCTTTATCCTCCATCCTTCATCCTTCATCCTTTATCCTCCATCCTTTATCCTCCATCCTTCATCCTTTATCCTCCATCCTTTATCCTCCATCCTCCATCCTTCATCCTTTATCCTTCATCCTTTATCCTCCATCCTTTATCCTCCATCCTCCATCCTTCATCCTTCATCCTCCATCCTCCATCCTTTATCCTCCATCCTTCATCCTTTATCCTTTATCCTCCATCCTTCATCCTTTATCCTTTATCCTCCATCCTTCATCCTTTATCCTCCATCCTTTATCCTCCATCCTCCATCCTTTATCCTCCATCCTTTATCCTCCATCCTCCATCCTTTATCCTCCATCCTTTATCCTCCATCCTCCATCCTTCATCCTTCATCCTTCATCCTCCATCCTCCATCCTCCATCCTTTATCCTCCATCCTTCATCCTTTATCCTTTATCCTCCATCCTTCATCCTTTATCCTCCATCCTTTATCCTCCATCCTCCATCCTTTATCCTCCATCCTTCATCCTTTATCCTCCATCCTTTATCCTCCATCCTCCATCCTTTATCCTCCATCCTTCATCCTTTATCCTTTATCCTCCATCCTTCATCCTTTATCCTCCATCCTTTATCCTCCATCCTCCATCCTTTATCCTCCATCCTTTATCCTTTATCCTCCATCCTTTATCCTCCATCCTCCATCCTTTATCCTTCATCCTTTATCCTTCATCCTTTATCCTCCATCCTTCATCCTTTATCCTTCATCCTTTATCCTTCATCCTTCATCCTTCATCCTTTATCCTCCATCCTTCATCCTTTATCCTCCATCCTTTATCCTTCATCCTTTATCCTTCATCCTTTATCCTTCATCCTTCATCCTTTATCCTCCATCCTTCATCCTTTATCCTCCATCCTTCATCCTTCATCCTTCATCCTTTATCCTCCATCCTTTATCCTCCATCCTCCATCCTTCATCCTTTATCCTCCATCCTCCATCCTTTATCCTCCATCCTTTATCCTTTATCCTCCATCCTTCATCCTTTATCCTCCATCCTTTATCCTCCATCCTTCATCTTTTATCCTCCATCCTTTATCCTCCATCCTTCATCCTTTATCCTCCATCCTTCATCCTTTATCCTCCATCCTTCATCCTCCATCCTCCATCCTTCATCCTTCATCCTTTATCCTCGATCCTTCATCCTTCATCCTCCATCCTTCATCCTTCATCCTTTATCCTCCATCCTTCATCCTTTATCCTCCATCTTTATCCTCCATCCTTCATCCTTCATCCTATATCCTTTATCCTTCATCCTTCATCCTTTATCCTCCATCCTTCATCCTTTATCCTTCATCCTTTATCCTCCATCCTCCATCCTTCATCCTTATATCCTTTATCCTTCATCCTTTATCCTTCATCCTTTATCCTCCATCCTTCATCTCCATCCTTATCCTTTATCCTCCATCCTTTATCCTTCATCCTCCATCCTTTATCCTCCATCCTTTATCCTTCATCCTCCATCCTTTATCCTCCATCCTTTATCCTTCATCCTCCATCCTTTATCCTTCATCCTTTATCCTTCATCCTTTATCCTTCATCCTTTATCCTCCATCCTTCATCCTTTATCCTCCATCCTCCATCCTTCATCCTTCATCCTTCATCCTTTATCCTTCATCCTTTATCCTCCATCCTTCATCCTTCATCCTTTATCCTCCATCCTTCATCCTCCATCCTTTATCCTCCATCCTTTATCCTTCATCCTTTATCCTTCATCCTTCATCCTTTATCCTCCATCCTTCATCCTTTATCCTCCATCCTTCATCCTTCATCCTTCATCCTTTATCCTCCATCCTTTATCCTCCATCCTCCATCCTCCATCCTTCATCCTTTATCCTCCATCCTCCATCCTTTATCCTCCATCCTTTATCCTTTATCCTCCATCCTTCATCCTTTATCCTCCATCCTTTATCCTCCATCCTTCATCTTTTATCCTCCATCCTTCATCCTTTATCCTCCATCCTTCATCCTCCATCCTTCATCCTTTATCCTCCATCCTTTATCCTCCATCCTTCATCCTTTATCCTCCATCCTCCATCCTTCATCCTTCATCCTTCATCCTTTATCCTCCATCCTTTATCCTCCATCCTTCATCCTTCATCCTCCATCCTCCATCCTTTATCCTCCATCCTTCATCCTTTATCCTTTATCCTCCATCCTTCATCCTTTATCCTTTATCCTCCATCCTTCATCCTTTATCCTCCATCCTTTATCCTCCATCCTCCATCCTTTATCCTCCATCCTTTATCCTCCATCCTCCATCCTTTATCCTCCATCCTTTATCCTCCATCCTCCATCCTTCATCCTTCATCCTTCATCCTCCATCCTCCATCCTTTATCCTCCATCCTTCATCCTTTATCCTTTATCCTCCATCCTTTATCCTCCATCCTTTATCCTCCATCCTTCATCCTTTATCCTCCATCCTTTATCCTCCATCCTCCATCCTTTATCCTCCATCCTTTATCCTCCATCCTTCATCCTTTATCCTTCATCCTTTATCCTCCATCCTTCATCCTTCATCCTTTATCCTCCATCCTTCATCCTCCATCCTTTATCCTCCATCCTTTATCCTCCATCCTTTATCCTTCATCCTCTATCCTTCATCCTTCATCCTTTATCCTCCATCCTTCATCCTTTATCCTTCATCCTTTATCCTTCATCCTTCATCCTTTATCCTCCATCCTTCATCCTTTATCCTCCATCCTTTATCCTTCATCCTTTATCCTTCATCCTTTATCCTTCATCCTTCATCCTTTATCCTCCATCCTTCATCCTTTATCCTCCATCCTTCATCCTTCATCCTTTATCCTCCATCCTTTATCCTCCATCCTCCATCCTCCATCCTTCATCCTTTATCCTCCATCCTCCATCCTTTATCCTCCATCCTTTATCCTTTATCCTCCATCCTTCATCCTTTATCCTCCATCCTTTATCCTCCATCCTTTATCCTCCATCCTTCATCTTTTATCCTCCATCCTTCATACTTTATCCTCCATCCTTCATCCTCCAGCCTTCATCCTTCATCCTTTATCCTCCATCCTTTATCCTCCATCCTCCATCCTTTATCCTCCATCCTCCATCCTTCATCCTTTATCCTCCATCCTTTATCCTCCATCCTCTATCCTTCATCCTTCATCCTCCATCCTCCATCCTTTATCCTCCATCCTTTAGCCTTTATCCTCCATCCTTCATCCTTTATCCTCCATCCTTTATCCTCCATCCTTCATCTTTTATCCTCCATCTTTTATCCTCCATCCTTCATCCTTTATCCTTCATCCTTTATCCTCCATCCTTTATCCTCCATCCTTCATCCTTTATCCTCCATCCTTTATCCTCCATCCTCCATCCTCCATCCTTTATCCTCCATCCTTTATCCTCCATCCTTCATCCTTTATCCTCCATCCTTTATCCTCCATCCTTCATCCTTTATCCTCCATCCTTTATCCTCCATCCTCCATCCTCCATCCTTTATCCTCCATCCTTTATCCTCCATCCTTCATCCTTTATCCTTCATCCTTTATCCTGGTGTAAATCTTCTAGATAATCGTTGATCTTTTCATTATTTCTGTTGATTGGACTGATTAAACTGATCTGACCTCAGAGATTTGATGACCTGGTCTGGTATGATCTGGGTCGTCAGTGTTAAATGTGTCTCTGGTTCAGGGCGTCGTCCTCAGCCTGAAGGATAGCGAGGGCGTCCTTAGGTCGGACAGACACGGAGACATTCCCTTCGATGTCAAAGAGAACTTCAGCGACGTAGAATTCACCAGTGAGGATATCAATGAGGAGGTGGAGTTCACCGTCATGGAGGTGAGAAGACGTCTGTCCACGTCCTCCTGTCCTCACATTCTCATGTCCTGTCCTCACATGGTCCTGTCCTCCTGTCCTCAGCTTAGAGCAGGTAAACGAGCCATCAGGATCCGTCGGGTCAAGGAGCCCCTCCTACTGACGCTCTGCAGCGCCACCGCTGCCAGCGAGGAGGCCGACGCCCAGAACAGTGACGATGAGGAAGGCTCCACCCAGAAAGGGAGGGCCAACACCAAGCTGGAGCCGGGGCCCATGATGAAGCTGGACACAGAGCTGTACGAGGGCATCGTCAGCCAGCCCATCATCGAACCCACGGTGAGGACACAGCACGGCGGCCATTTTGTTTGAATGGAGCTTTATTGAAACCATCCTGTCAGAGAGGAGAATGGCGGTAACCTGTCTCACCTGTTTCTACTTCAGTCTGCATAAAGAGTCTTTATCCAGTTCTACTCTCATTCCTCTTCTTCTGCTGGTTCTTCTTCTGTGGTTTTAGTCAGTTTATATCCTACAGTAAATACTGATTTAACGTTAACGTCTCTGGAGTAAATACCTGCAGAGAGGTTTTCTCCCGGCTCAGATCTTCATGCTTCTGGTTCTCCTGCAGGCCGTCATGCCCGGCTACCCGGGTCAGATCCACGCCAACATCGGGCCCCTCAGGACCAACGTGACCTTTGACCACAGGGACTGTGGCGTGACGCTGCTGAAGAATGACCACGTGTTGATCAACCTGCTGGTGGACGTGGTGACGGGGAAGCGGAGGGCGGCCAACATCAAACCCAAGATCCCCTTCACCTTTAGCTACACCAAGGAGACCAGGGAGCTGGTAAGGCCCTCCATCGCCTGATCAACCGTTGCTATGGTAACCAGGCTCCTCCTCTGACCATACCTGTCTCTCAGGGCGTCATCACCGGCCTCTCAGCCGACGAAGGCTTCATCAGCTCAGAGGAGCATGGAGAGCTTCCCTTCGACATCAGTGAGAACTTCAGCGACTCAGAGTTCAACCCCAACGACCTCCACAAGGAGGTGGAGTTCACCATGGCCATAGTGAGTCCAGCAGAACCACACAGAACCGGTTCTTGGACAGAACTATTTCTTCTTCTTCTTCCTTCTGCTGCTTCTTCATCTTCTTTGTCTTCTTCTTCGTCTTCTTTGTCTTCTGTGTCTTCTTCTTCGTCTTCTTCTTCGTCTTCTTCTTTCTGCTGCTTCTTCTTCTTTGTCTTTTATGTCCATGTCTTCTTTGTCTTCTTTGTCTTCGTTGTCTACTTCTTCTTCGTCCTTTTCGTTGTCTTTGTCTTTTTTGTCTTCTTCTTCGTCGTCTTCTTCGCCTTCTTCTTCTTTGTCTTCTTCTTCTTCTACTTCTTCTTCCTTTTGCTGTTTCTTCTTCTTCTTTTTCTTCTATGTCCATGTCTTCTTCGTCTTCTTCTTTGTCTTTGTCTTCTTTGTCTTCTTCTTATTCTTCTTCGTCTTCTTCCTTGTGCTGCTTCTTCATCTTCTTCTATTTTGTCTTCCTCTTCGTCTTCTTCGTCTCATTCATCACTCTGTCTCTTCAGGTGAAATCAAAGAAGAGAGCCATCAGACTGAGGAGAGCCAGGAGGATCGAGGACCAGATCCTGCACGAGCAGAAACTACGAGAGGAAGAGGAGAAGAAGAAGAAGAAGGAAGAGGAGAAGAAGAAGAAGGAAGAGGAGAAGAAGAAAAAGGAGAATGAAGAGGAGAAGATGAGGAGGGAGGAGGAGGAGGAGTGTGAGAGAGAAGTGGAGAAAAGGAAGAAGGAGGAAGTAGCGGCAGCGCTGGAGGCCGCTAAAAACAAGGTGAGAACCAGGTCCTTTAAGAGACGGTGTCTGTCCTTCATCCTGTGATGTGTCCTCATGTTTTCTTGCAGTGGACGCCGCTTGGATACACGATCAGGATCCCAGACACCATGGACGACATCAGCAAGGACCGCTTCCAAGGAACCGTCCTCAAAGCCATCTCCAAACACCCCCGCAAGGAGGTCAAGAAGGAGCCGGAGGACACCACGGAGGACGCCACGGAGGACGGAGGACAGGCTGAGGACAGAGGACAGGTAAATAAAGACAAATTCCTGCTGGACCAGAAAATTAAATGAAATCATGGAGGAATAACTCTTCTCCTGCAGATGAAAATAAAAGTGGAGAAAATGGATGAAGACGAGAAGACGGAGGTGGAGGGTGGAGAGGAAGAGAAGAAGAAAGATGGGGGAGGGGGCGGAGCCAAACCAGACCCAGAGGTTGGTCGTCTGGTGATGACCGTCAACGGTCAACAGAAACAGTTGAGCTTCGGGCTCAGAGACCTGCTGACGGGGGCCACCATGCTGGACGGAGACAAGGTGAGACACATAAAGACGGGGACACATATACTGACAAGGACGCATATAGAGACAAGGACATATAAGGGGGGGCTCAGTAGCTCCACAGATTAAAATTCAGTCTGAGCTAAAGGCGACTTTATTATTTTTATTCTGTTGTCTCTTCTAACTTGGTCCTTATCTTCATTGACTGATTATCGTCTGGATCCAAACTCAGATCTTCAGTCACCTCTAAGAACACGTTCACCCTGGGATTAAATAATTCACCTCTAAAAACTTTAGTCGTGTAAAAGTAATACAGTAAATAATTACACATAGCACACTGGGTAAAAAATATAAGTATAAATGTATAACTGTGAAATAATAAAATATAGACTGTAAACTTGAAAGCTAAAGGGGGTAGCTCTTATAAACCTGCTACCTATGTTGCAAAGCAGCTGTGTCAATAAAGTGCAGTAATGCAGTGGTGCCTTAGTCCAGTTCAGGCTCAGAGTTGATCAGACGGATAGACGGGGACAGAAACTCTTCTTCAGACAGAGGAGACGCCGGCCTGATGTCCGGGGTGACTGGGCTGTTCCAGGATCTTCTTGGCCCATATCCTCCAACATTTAGTATAAATGTCCTGCAGGTTGGGGAGGGGGGTTCTGATGGTCCGCTCTGCTGAACGGACCACCCTTTTGAGGGCCAGGAAGTCCTGCCTGGTGCAGTTTCCCATCCAGGTGGTGATGCTCTTGATGGTGCAGGTGTAAAAGTTTCTGAGCACCTTGAGAGGGAGCTTAAAGTCTCTGAGGCGTCTGAGGAGGTAGAGACGCTGTCTGGCCTTCTTCACCATGGTGTTCAGATGGTGAGTCCATGACAGGTCCTGTGAGATGGTCACTCCCAGGTATCTGAAGGTGTCCACTCTTTCCACCTCACAGCCACAGATAAGTGGATGGAAGTCCCTCTGCTGTTTCCTGCTGAATTCCACAATCAGTTCCTTTGTTTTGCTGACATTCAGCAGGAGGTGGTTCTCCTGGCACCAGTCCTCCAAGTGGGACACCTCCCTCCTGTAGGCTGTCTCGTTGTTGTGGGAGATTAGTCCTACAACAGCGGTGTCGTCAGCAAACTTGATGATGATGTTGGTGTCTGAAGTGGCCTTGCAGTCGTGTGTGTACAGCGAGTACAGCAGAGGGCTGAGCACACAGCCCTGGGGGGATCCAGTGTTGAGAGTCAGGGGGGCTGAAGTGTGGTGACCCACTTGGACCACCTGTGGTCTGCCGGTCAGGAAGCTGTAGATCCACCTGCACAGGAAGGAGTGCAGGCCCAGGTCATGCAGCTTAGAGGCCAGTCTGGAGGGGACTATGGTATTGAATGCTGAGCTGTAGTCAACAAACAGCACAGTGTCCACATGGGAGAGGGTCTTGTGGAGGAGACTAGTCCACAGGTCAGCTGCTAGGGAGGTTTTGTGTTGAAGGTTCATCACTAAAGCAGAACAGGGTCTCACAGATCTAACCGAGTCCCAGGCTTTTAGTTTCTCTGTGAATCTATGAACGCCAGTCAGAATCGACTTGATCACTTCCTGGTTGGTTAGCTCGAGTCTGACCCTGTGTTCCCTCTGAAGGTGCGTTTCAACGTCGCCACCAACCAGGAGACCAAAGAAGAGCGAGCCACGTTCGTGGAGATTCTCCCGGACTCCTTCGAGGAGTCCACCGAGCAGCGCCGACATGTAAGACTCTCAGACTAGAGTTGGGTTGGGTTTGGTGTGGGAGCAGCTTTTAACGCTTGGTATGTCGGATGTTTTCCAACCAGGGCATCGTCATCGAGTTCTCGGAGGACTCAGGGCTCATCAAGTGCTCTCAGAACCCTCAGCTCTACTTCCACATGTCCGAGGTGATTGAGAAAAAGAAGCTGGAGCTGAATGAGAAGGTGGAGTTCAGCGTCGTCCCGGTGAGTTCAGAGGCTGCAGGTGACTGATCTGAGATTAATTTAGACCAAATAAATGAGGATTATCTCCGGAACTATCAGGTGCACGTTCCTAACCCTGTCTTTATGGACCCTGGTCTTTATGGACCCTGGTCTCCATGGACCCTGGTCTCTATGACCTTGGTCCCCATGGACCCTGGTATCTATATGACCCTAGTCTCCATGGACCCTGGTCTCCATGGACCCTGGTCTCTATGATAGGTCAGACTTCAGTGTCAGTAACATTGTGTCTGATTAATTAGTGATAAACTAAAACATCTTCTAGATCAGAGAGTAGAAAACACCCTGATAGCAATGATATCATTCTGAACTCATTCAGCAACCCCTTGACTAGACCTGGACCAAGAGTTTAGAGAAATACCACAAAGGTTCTAGTAACAATAGAACCAGGCCCACTCCTCCATTTGGACATGTGGAGAACCAAAGAACCCAAAGTGTTCCACGTTGGGTTTTTACCTCTTGAAAGTGAATCTGGCTACAAAATCCTACTGATTCCACTACAGGAGGCAACGTACACACAATTCAACCTTTGGACATTTTATTTATCCTGGACATCATCACATTCTACCATTGTGATCATTATACAATCCAGAAGAAGATGGAGATTTCCTCCATGTTGTTCACACATGTAACTCCCCAGGGGAACCAGTCACCAAGGCATGCTACATATCAATGCTAAGCTAACTGTCACGACTACTGTGTTGTGTTTGTTATGCGTGGTACCACCATTAGACCACTAGATGGAGGTAAATGGATAAGATTCTGTCGGTCAAGTGACCATGTGGTGTGTGTTGGATGGAAGAGGTTAATGAAGACATGCAAATCGATTGTCGTGGATTTCAAGATGTTTTTAATTTTGAGCTTTTCTGATCTAAAACATGTCTGTTATTGTTTCTCCAAGCATGAGACAGCCGAGGGGGGGAACCAGGCCATCAGGATAAAACGTTACACCGAGAGCGTTTTCCTCCCTGCTCGGAAACTCGGAGGAGTCAGTGCAAACAAAGGAAAGGTAACCAGGACTGGGTTATATTCATTTAATCACAGTGTGTGATGACATGGAGATGTGACCATTGTGGTTCTGTTGGTTTGTCTCTTTTTGTAGATGACCATCAAGCTAACAAAGGCTTTAGAGGAATCTGAGTGAGTTCTGATTCAGTTTTTTATGTTTAAAGAGGAAGATGTTTTCTGTTCTTATTACTCCTTTAGGCGCCTATTTCTACTTTAACGTGACAGATATATTCTCAGGAGCAGAACGTCTCTCCAAATGGTCTTACAATAGCTTCTTATTTCAGGAAGGAAAAGCCAGAGACAGACAAGCTGAAGGCTGTGGTGAAGAGTCTCAGAGCACAAGACACAAACAAGAGTGTCAGACGGGATAACAGTGCGTCTCAGTGTAGATACAGCAGGAGTCGCAGCAGGAGTCGGAGTAGAGGAAGAAGCGGGAGCAGGAGTAAAGGGAGGAGCAGGAGTAGAAGTCCTCCAAGGGACCAGTTTGGACGCATCATCAAGAGGAGACGAAGCTCCAGCGTTGAGCGTAGCAGTAGGAAGTACAGGCAGAGCCGAGAGAGGTCGCATCGGCGAACCAGGAGTCGCTCCAGGAGTCGCAGTAGGAGTCGCAGTCGAAGCCTGAGCTCTAGTCGGAGTCGGAGCAGAGAGAGAAGCAAAGACCGGGCCTACAGGAAGAGGAGCAAAGTCACCAGAGAGCATGAAGAAGGCCGCAAGAGGAGGAGGGAGCTGAGCCCACCGCCCCCCAGGAGAGGAGTAGTCATGGACGATGAGCTGGCGAGGAAGAAGCGGGAGCTGGAGGAACTGAATGAGATGATCGCCTACAAAAAATCTCTGGTGGAGGTAGACCCCGGACAGAGGACCTGCATAGACTACGATCATGGCAGGATAGCTGTCCCCCTGACGGAGTACAGACCGGTCCGATCCATCCTGAAGAAACGCCCTGAGGGTCCCGAATACCACCATCGTCCTCCTTACGACGACCCTTACTACGACCGGCCCTACAGTCCCTACCAGGACCGTCTCTATGGCGATCGCTATGCCAGCCGTCCCTACGGCGACCGCCTGTATGAAAGTCGACTCTACGGTGAAGCTCCCTACCTGCCGTCGTCCAGCCACCGCTACACCGACCGCTATGATGTTTATGACGAACCCTATGAGGAACGCCACTTTGAGCAGCCCTACGACCGACCTTATGATCCATATGGTCTTGTCAAGCGAAGCCAGTCTCCAGAACCCCATCGCTCCTCATCTCCGTTTCAGTCTGGACCTGCTGCCTCTACCCAACCTCTTGCTGCCACTTCCTCTTCCCATCCTCCCTTCCGACCTCCCTCCCCCATGGAGTCTCCTCCTAGAAGCCCTTCTCCCAAACGGCAGTCATCTCCGGCCGAGAGACCTCCTCTGGATCGTTTCCTCGACATGCTCAACAAAAAGGCGGACGCTGAAAAGAAATCTGAGCCGGTCCGTGTTGCTGATGACCTCCTGCCTCACGAGCGAGCGCTTCAGGATGGAAAGGGCTTCTCTCGGATAGTGGGGTTGGGTCAGGAACCAGCTAGCAGCGGTCTACCCCTGGAAGGGGAGAAGAATGAACCATGCTCTAAGCGATCCTCGGTAGAAATATCCGGTGAGGAATCAAAGACGGAACCGTATGATAAGATCCAGAGTCTACTCCGAACAATCGGCCTGAAGCTGAGCACAGGGGACGTGTCCAAACTGGCCGGCAGAGCCCAGAAGGAAGGTTACGCCCCAAAGGCCTTGTCTGCAGAAAGAGAGACTTTATCATCCCCAATGGAAGAACTGCGGACCCACAGACCTGGTTCTGTTGAATCAGATCAGATCCATTCCCCAGCCAGATCCTCCAGTCTGGAGCCGATCCGCCGTCGCAAAACTGCAGCACTGCAGTACGAAGACTTCCTGGACCAGCAAGAGTTGGAGGCGCTAAAGAAGGCGCAGCAGCTTCAGAGTCTTACCAAGACAATGGGGAGCGCACCCTCCACCTCGGCTTCTCCCAAACCTCCTCCTGGCCCTCCCCCCACTCACTACCAACACCCACCTCCACCGCTTAACTGGCCTCCTGGTATCACCTCCCAGATCTCCCCACCACAGACCTCCACATCCACTGGTATGGCCACCCCTGCTCCTCCTGCAGCGGGTCAACCACACCAGAGGCTGGGGCCTCCTCCAGGACCACCCCCTGGTCCCCCCCCTCAGCGTCCTGCACAGCCTCCTCCAGGACCTCCACCTGGACCTCCCCCACGGCGTCCCACTGGACAACCTCCCTTCCCTCTACCTTCTAATAATGCCGTTTTGCATTTTATGGGACAGCCTGACACATCTCTACCCTGTAACTCCTCTTCACAGCCTTTAACCACCTCTGCAGTAACACCACCATCATCAGCACCAGCAGCCTCAGGTCCTACAAACGATGACTCGTCATCGGTCATCTCTACGACAGTGGCCAGATGTTTGAAGGTCATAGAGACAGTGAAATCTCTGGCTGTGCAGCCTCCAGCAAAACAAGCCAAGTCAGTCCAGTTCAGTTTACCCACAGAGTCGCCATCAGTCGCCGTTCCTCAGACCTCGGCAGAGATCGACGATGACGTGAAGACCAAGCAGAAGGAGAAGGTACGAGCAACTGCGGTAGACGTACTTGAGAAGTTTGTAGGCGCAAATCAAAAGGATGACTGAAGTATTGTATCTTAATGAGGTGTGTGTGTTGCAGCTGGATCTGTACAACCAGAGGCTTTTAGAAAGGAGAGACCAACAATACAAGGAGATGCTGGCCTCCAGGAAACAGGGAGAGAGGAACAAGAACGGTTCACTGATCCCTCCAGGTATTATAACTCATTTACGTTCTTGTTAAGTTCTGAATTACAGGGAGGTCAGGAACATGAATGAAACATGAATACAAGTAAACTGGTGCTTCTCATGTACATTCCTGTCACTGTTTTCTTTTCTCATTCAGTTCAGCAGGTTATTGTAGATACTTGATTAGCCTCATCTCTGGACACACTGTAGAAAGTTTGAAGACGAGAACATGGGGACTAACTGAAGTATTGGTTGGATTAGTGAGGCCCGGTCGTGCGTTAGGCCTGTGGTAAAAGTCGATCTGGTCGAAAAGGTCACGCAGTCGTAGATTCCCATGAGACTTGACAAGGACGCGTTGACATTGATAAAACGTTCGGTCGTTCTTCCTGCAGCACCCGTTAGCGAAGCCCACAGATCAAGACAAGAAGACGACTGAGGTCTGCGCTCCAACAGTAACGTCTCTTTCCTCTTTATACGGCGACTCATTAGTATCTAGCTTTTAAAAAAGACATGTTAGTCTAGGGATGAGTAGTTAGATGAGACTGTCCTAGGGTTTAGAGTATTTTCTAGGGTTAAGCATTGATTCTCCAAACCTTTACCAATACAGACAGTAGAGTTTGAACAGTTTATTAGTATAACTACCAGTGTAGATGCTGGTTGTTTCCAAAAATGATGGGACACCTTTGACCTTGAACAGAACATTTCATTTTTATTCAAGATTTCTAACTGTGTTGATTTGTTGACTAGCTAATCTTCATTCTTAGGAGGACGTTGCATCTATGTAGGGACATCTGACAAGAAAACATGAAAGAAACTATTCTTGAACAAGACACCTAAAGGACCAGAGACTAAATCCAGGTCGTGGTTTGTCCAAAATGTTCAAACAAAGGTTGCTAGCAGACATTTCATCCAAGTTCAAATAGGACCATCTGTGGGTGTTGCCTGGTCATGTAACCTTCAGGTGGACTCCACCCACAGATGGTCCTGATAAAAAGTCCCCACCAGTTTGGGGCTGAAAACTCTAGTTGTCTTTGTCTCAGCTTGGGTAAACCAGAGACTGAAGCTTGTCACATACTCCACGAGGAGAGAGAAGTTTGTTCAGGAAATGCTAGCTGCCACTCTGTGAGCTCCCAGATGCTAATATTCTCAGTGTGACCACAAATCTCTCCTGGGTAGAGGTCGTACTGTGTGTGGGTGCTGATGGAACGGTATGATCCGACGGATGCGGACGTCAAGACAACTGGTGACATCCGAAAATAATAAGAAAACTGCCTCTCGTTATCCACGTCCAGCATCTCCCACAATGCTTAGCGTGTGTGATGTATGCTGGTGGGAGGGGCCTATGAGGACTTCCCCGCAGTTCCGTACTTGAGCTACTGGTGAAGTATAACAAGCTTTGTTCTTGTTCTCGCTCACCTTGAGGAACAAGAACAAAGTTCTCGCTTCTTGCGAAGTATGTAACAAGCTTAAGGAGTTGTTCTTAAACAGTGACCACTGAGTGTAAGCACAGGGCAGCGAGCTTTAAATGTCATTGCTGGCTTGGATTTGACCTTGTGGTTCTCAGTGATACAGACATTCTGCCATTTCAGTAAACCAGGAACTTTTCTTCAGTTTTGCAGGAATGGTCATCTGGAGAAGAACCAGTAGAAACTCAGCCCTCACTAATGTCTGTGCTATGGCTTATACCTCCAGCTAAGACTTCCAGTCTGTTCTTAAACCTGACTGGTTGCTGTCTTTGAACAGCATGTAGCTGAAACTGCTTACTCCAAAGAAGGACAAGCGGAAACTAGGCTAGGATTATGTCTGGTCCAGGACTGAGGAGGCCGTCTAGGTTTGAGTGGCTTTTACAGACATGGCTTAAATAGACCAGGAAACATCCAGTCAGAATATCAGGACGAATCTATGCCTTCACACCACAGGTTATTAATTAATGTTTGATATTCAGTAGCTAGTCCAGGATCTGTTCCATGTAGGAAGGGTTCGACCGTAAGGCCTTGACTTTCATTTAATTTCTTCCAGCTTTGACGTCTAAGTTTAAACCCATTCATTTGTAACATCTCCACCTCTTCATCTTCTTGTTCAGTATAGTGAGGCTCACATTCATCGGATCACTTGTAGTAGTCGGTATCTTTTCAGATCTAGCTACATGTTGTGCTGTAGTCATCTAGGCTAGCTAGTTTAATGCTAATGTAATTTAGAAGCTACCAGTAAAAGTATTTCTCTCTTCTCTGTCAACATCAGCTGATGACAGACTGAATCTGAGTCGTATTATTTTAACTTGATAAAGGTTAGAGAGGTTTAGGATTAGCTTCAGATCTTGTTAGTGGGCAGATGATAAAAATTAAACAAACGTAAGCCATGTTCATGAAAGCCTTAAACATCGAGGCCTGTCCTGGCCGTTAGATCAGCTCTTGCTCCGTGTTTAAACTAAATGTTCCAGATATTTAATTCATCAGCGTTGCAGACGTTGGGTTTTGTATTTTTGACGATGGTAAGTCTGAGTCAAGAGTGTCTCCGACTTCCCGGGATGTCCAGAAAATCCAGAGGACTGCTCAGAACATTTCCCATGAAAAGTAAAGACTTCCTAATTTATTTACAGTAAAACTCTTTATTGTTGTTGTTAGCCAGAGCTAGCACTGGTAGATTAATGTGTGAGATACATCGGAGGCAGAGCTTTTTAAGACTAAGACCTCAGCTTGAACCAACACATCTTCTGCTTGGATGCTAGCTACATGTTCTCACCGAGCTTCACCAACAGTTAAGAAGATACTTTAGCTTCTTACTGTCAACTACAGTTTTTGTTTACAGTGTTGTCATGCAGTGGTTAGAGTAGTTAGCTTAGCGAGCTAAAGCTGAGACATTTTGGTAGAACACATTGGGACAGAAACATGCTAATATCAATCCTGTGTCTTGCATGTAATGTAATAAAACTGTGAATGTGGACCTATTGTCTTCCGAGCCGTGCACTAGCTTGTCCTCACCTGCTGATGCTAACGTTAGCTTATGAAGCTAACATAAAGGAGGCATCATTTAGGCCATCAGTTGGATAGCGTTAGCTTAAACACTTCTGAATGTTGTGGTGAGTATTTTTAAGAATATTTGAGTAATTCCGTGTAGCCCCATCATGTTTTAAACTCAACCATGTTTTTAAATAATACTGATTATTAACTCATTTAGCTAATGCTAACAGTGCTGCTAATCATTTAGCACTTAGCGTGGTGTCGACACAACTTAGTGCTAGTTCGTCATCGGTACAGCAAGCGGTACACTAGCTAACTTCATCAGGTAAAATGCTACTCTTGAATGTTAAGATTATTTACAACTTTATAAAATACTTAACAGCAGCGTTAACGCTAAATCATAGCTGTTAACTAGCCTTCAGTCTGTGGCGCTAACGTTAGCTCTGGAGGCTAACACATCTACTTATTAGCATTAGCTTTGTACGTTTTGAGTTGAGTTGCTGAAACTGTAACTCTCCTGGTAGCCTTAGCATGAAGCTAGTGGGTCATTCAGGTTCATCTGAGTTCACTCATTGATCACCTGTAAACATGATCTCAGGTCACTTCCTGTTCACCTGTGGCAGTTCTGTGAGCACCTGAGTCCAGGTTAGACTCGTGACTTCAGACTCCAGTATGGAGTTAAGGATCAGAAACGGGAAACAAAACCTAACCTTAGAAAAACCAGACAAGTAGAACGAGGACATTTAATTAGATGTTAGATCTTTAGTGGCCACATTATAAATCTGTGGACGTTTTATTTTCAGAACACAAAGTTGTACCTATTAAACGCTCATACCGTTTCCTCAACTAAATACTGGACTCTGAATGGACCTTAATACAAAAATAAAACTAAAGTTAAACCAATAATTATCAATGAATGTTAAAGTATGATGTTCAGATTTTAAGGACGTTGTTTTGCATGTTTCTCTACATGCTGTTAGCCGTTAGCTGTTAGCCATTAGCTGTTAGCTAGGGACGCGCTGTCAATAGCTGTTTGTCTGGTTTAAAATGTGAAGGTAGGTGATGATTTTAGATTTTCTCTGATCTACTGATAAACTTAATTGTTTTACACATTTGTCTCTAGCTCGTTACATTAAACCGTGTTTCTGATATTAGCCCGTCACCTTTGGGACGTTGTCAGATGTAATGAACACGGCTTTGGTTTTAATTATTCTGATGCAGTAAAGATCATTTGCATAGTGAGTTATGAACGAACCTTTGAACGCAGGACACCGGTAAAACGTCTCCAGCAGTTTTAGAGCAGCTGTCTCTTGCTAAAACAACGTCCACTCGGTCCGACAGATGTTTGTGTATGGTTTCGGATAGACTCAGAGTTCAGTAAATTTATCTTGTTGACGTTTCCAGGCAAGGCGACGAGCAGCGAGCCCAAGAACGTGTGGATCTGTGGTCACTCGCTGGTGTACTGGGCCGAGTCCCGGGCCAAATCTCCAGAGGTAGGTATGCAGCTGGGCATGCACCCCAGCAAGGTGGCCGTCTGGTGGAAGGGCATCCAGGGCATGACATGGTCGCAGCTGCTGCCCCAGCTCCACCAGCTCAAGGTCACCTGGCCCAACCCCGACGTCCTCATCATGCACCTGGGCGGC
The DNA here is from genome assembly GCF_963514085.1 of Chelon labrosus. Classification (NCBI taxonomy): domain Eukaryota; kingdom Metazoa; phylum Chordata; class Actinopteri; order Mugiliformes; family Mugilidae; genus Chelon; species Chelon labrosus. Next base: position 28,909,163 of record NC_140348.1, read on the forward strand.
AACGACCTGAGCACCGACAGCCCCACCGACCTGCTGGCTTCCGTCAAGAAGGACCTGACCTCCATGAGGGCCATCTTCCCACATTGTGTTCTGGTGTGGTCCAACATCCTTCCTCGCCGGGTGTGGCGCCACTCAGCCGACAACCACGAGGTCGACCTGGTCCGCACCACGGTCAACCGTCGGATCCAGAATATCATCTCAGAGCTGGGCGGAACCTCGCTGACCCACGACAACATCCGGTGCGGCGCCAACACGGGCCTGTACCGGGCCGACGGCGTCCACCTGTCCCCCAAAGGCATCGACGTCTTCAACCTCAACCTGCAGGACTTCCTGGAGAAATGGGAGATGGAGGCGAACTCCGGCTAGAGGTTTTTATTCTTGACGGTAGTGAGACACTAGTAGAGGCACTAGTACGTCATCGACTCATCTGAAGGTTCATGTTCGTTCTGTTTAACGCTTTCAGTCAAAATGTTGAGTTTTTCTGAAATAAAGTTTTCCAACATTAATAAAGTCAGAACTGATTGATAAATGAAACTGGAGTTCAGACGTCTACTACAACCAGGAAGTGAACCCTGAACAGGTTGCTATAGAAACACAGATATGTTTAACGTCCAGACCTTCGACTGGAGAACACGGAGCTTAAAGACCCTTTTATGTCCTACGTCACGGTGGTGAGCTGGAGGCAGGAAGCACAGTGCAGAATATGAGGCTACTGTTGTCAACATGTTCTTGTGTCGGTGCCACAACCAGAGGAGTCGGGTTAATGGCTCCAAACTGAAATGTTATCGTATACCAGCTGTGGTTAAATGTGGTAAAACTAAAGGATTGGGTCCAGGCCATTTGTTCAGCATCAGTAAATAAAGTTTTGTCTTTTGTAAGTTTGGTTACTCCTCTAAAGATTGGTCCTGTCCAACTGATCACAAATTAGCTCATTAGATAACTTCTAGTTGTATGTCTGCGTTCACTAAATAGCATTAGCTTGCTCCCACTAGAAAGTTAGCTAACGTTAGAAATAATACACCACACTGATACTTGGATGGCTTCACTCACTTCATATTTTGCTGAACGTAACACAGCTAACAGTTAACCTCTTAGCCACGAGCCTGTATAGTAGCCTCCATTAGCAAATTCATCAGCTATAACATAACACATGTAGTTCACTTTAAGGCTAATCCAGAACTTCACACAACACAAAACTCATCTGTTAAATTTATTTTCATGACAAATATTTATTGGAGTCTACGGAGTTATACATCCTCAGTTTCTCCGTCCACGCTTGGTTCTGTCGTCCATCAGGGTCCAGGTGGATCTGGTTCCGTCCATTAATGTGAACATTGAACATATTCAGATATTCACCTTTCTAAACCAGTTAGCTAACGTACTCCTGTGGATAAGCCCCGCCCACTAAAAACCTCATGGTAACAAACAGGAGACAACGTGTGATCATGTGATCATGTGACCATGTGATGTCAGTTGATCTGTCGTCTTCCTGTCAGAGCGACCAGGTGAGTCTTTGTTTTCTCCACAGGGTCCGACTGCGGAGGAGTCTTCTCCACCACAGGAAGCCCCCTCCAGTAGAACCAGGACCAATGAGAGGAGTCGATTCTGACCTCTGACCTCTGACCTCTGACCCTCAATGTCTGCGTTGAATGTGTTCATGTCCCAGCTCTCTAAGATTTAATGCATCAAACAGGAACTAGATGCAGTTTCTCTTTTCACTCTTTTCATTTTCTGTATTTCTTGTATTTTTAAGGTTTGACTTAAGACTTAAAAGATTTTTATTTTTAAATCCATTTGTTCTGTCGTCTAAAGTTAATCTCAGTCTTCATGTTGTTTCTCCTGAGATGATTTACGTCCTTGACTGAAACAGGTCTCTCTGGTCCAGGTCTCTCTGGTCCAGGAAGTAGTCTCCATGGTGACCACTGGTCCAGGTCTCTCTGGTCCAGGAAGTAGTCTCCGTGGTGACCACTGGTCCAGGTCTCTCTGATCCAGGAAGTAGTCTCCATGGTGACCACTGGTCCAGGTCTCTCTGGTCCAGGAAGTAGTCTCCATGGTGACCACTGGTCCAGGTCTCTCTGGTCCATGAAGTAGCCTCCGTGGTGACCACTAGTCCAGGTCTCTCTGGTCCAGGAAGTAGTCTCCACGGGGACCTCTGCTCCAGGGCTCTCTGGTCCAGGAAGTAGTCTCCACGGTGACCTCTGGTCCAGGTCTCTCTGGTCCAGGAAGTAGTCTCCACGGTGACCTCTGGTCCAGGACTCTCTGGTCCAGGAAGTAGTCTCCACGGTGACCTCTGGTCCAGGACTCTCTGGTCCAGGAAGTAGTCTCTAGTCTATTTGCTTGTGTTCAGCACTAAATAAACCTGGTTCTTCTGCTGAGGACCAGGTACCTCGTGTCAGAAAGTCTAAAATGCTACAAGAATCACTTTTCTTTCTGAATCGTCCACCTGCTCCTGTGTCTGTTTGTGATTTAGACCTTAGAACAGATCAAGTCATTATAGGAGGAGACTTTAAGGTCCATGTTGTCAGTGACAGCCTCAGCTCTTCATTTACCTCGTTCAGCTCTGTTGATCATCAGTGGTAATGACTTCATGAGCTTCTTTACTAAACTGTAGAGAAATAAATTAGTTTGGGTAAAGGTCATAAAGAATCTGAAGAGAACCGTTTAATGACCCTGCAGTCGTTTGATCCTTGAAGAATCACACCCGAGACTTTTATTAGTGTTGAATTTATGAATCAAACTACTGGAGGAAGAGCAGGTCTGATTCTGACCACATGGTGGCGCTGCTGTGATCTAGAGGTCACTGCTTTGAGTGAAGAAGTCAGATTCAACACCTAAACAACAATAGACAATAACAGCAGAAATAAAACGATAACTAATAAATGAGACATGTTTGTACCTGAGGTAGAATGAAATGAGTTACTCTGGTCCCGGTGCAAGCCAAAGCAGAAACAGTAAAAAGTATAAAAGTAGAATAAAATTAGCTAAGTATAAAATAGCAATATAGAAAATCTAGACAGTAAAAACGACATCAAGTAATAAATAAATCCGACTTTATTGATCCCTATTGATGAGAGAGAATCTGTTAAAGGGACGAGTCACTGTCGAGCTTTAAAAACAACTGAAGTTAAATGAGTAGAAAAATAAGATGAAAGTGGAAGATCGTTACAGAAATGACCTGAAGAGTTAGAAACACCCGAGATAAAGATTAATCATCATTAAATATCATGACATTAAAATAAATAACTTAATAAATAATAATAATAAAGTCATCTCTGTTCAAGGTTGAACTCATTCAGTGTAGTTCGGTAGATGGCCTGTGGGGGCAGCACCGCGCTCCGCCGCTAAAGTCACCGTAGAAGAAGAAGAAGAAGAAGAAGCAGCAGAAGAAGAAGAAGAAAGAAGGCGCACAGCAGCAGGTTTCCTTCGGGTCCAGATGAACCCGGACCCTCCTCGGACTGACCCGCAGCTTTTTCTCCTGGAACCAACGAACATCAGCTGATTAACGGAGGGAACGCGCGCGCTCTGCGGGAGGACATGTATCGCGGACGGCCTCCGCCGAGAGGAGGCTACCCGCCGCCTTTCGAAGGCCGGGGACCGCCACCGAGGCCTTACCAGCCCCCGGGATTCAGGGACGACCGGAGCCGGCCCAGACCCCCGTACCCACCCGCCTACCACGACCACGGACCCCCGGACCCCCACCGCCGCTCCCCACCGCGCAGGAGGTACCCGTCCCCCGGGGAGTACTGGGCCGATGGTCCGCCTAGAGAGGTGAGTGATCCGGGGCGAGCGACCCGAACCCTGCGGAGCTGCTTCCGGTTCCGAACCTCCGCTCAGATCAGTGGTCTGTGACATCACACAGAGGTCCGGTCAAAAACCGCCTCTGTGTTGGTCACGACGTTTAATACTCCGCTCAGTAATCTGATTACTTGGTTTATGAATGAGTAGAGTCTTTAGATCTGAACACCAGTCCTGGTCCCACCTGGTCCCACCTGGTCCCAGTCATTCATGAGATGGTAACTGGTGCGTTCAGGAGCAGGTCTCCAGTGTGGGACATTTCTGTTCCTGTGTTGATGTTATTGATTCATTCATTGATCAGTCGCTTTCGTTTCATCTCTTCCAGAGGTCTTCATCTCCTCGTGGACCGATTCCACTCAACCACAACCTGGTCATCACCGTGGGCAACGAGCTGACGGGACCAACAGGCTCCGCCCCCCCACGCCACCATGACAGGTTTTAGTTTTATTTCTTCTTTTAATTAGTTTGAGACAAACGTCAGGAAACAGTCGGTTCAACCACAAACTCAGTCTTTATCGAGTTGTTTAAAGAGTTCAAGTCGTATCAAAACAAAGGTTATTTATTTATTTATTTATTTATTTATTTATTTATTTTATTGACACTATTAAACGGTGACTTCTAAGTTTGGAACGATCTGATTGGTTGTCAGTGTTGTGTCCTACTGAGCATGCTCAGACTGAATCCCTGGTTTCCACAGAGACTACCCTCGGCCCGAGTACGAGCGGAGCCGGAGCCGGGGTCGCAGTCGACCTCGCAGTCCAGACAGGAGCAAGAGCCGGGGGCGGAGCAAGAGCCGAGGGCGGAGCAAGAGCCGAGGGCGGAGCAAGAGCCGGGGGCGGAGCAAGAGCCGGGGGCGGAGCAAGAGCCGCAGTCCAGACTGGCGGCGGGCAAGGAGCCAGGGGCGGAGCAAGAGCCGTCCCCGTAGCCGCTCCAGGTCCAGGTCCAGGTCCCGGTCCCGGTCCAGGGGAAGGACCAGAGGGAGGAGTCGTGGGCGGAGCTGCAGCAAACCAGCAAGCAACACCAGGAGTAAGAGTCGACAGAGGAGTCGCAGTCGAAGCTCCAGCAGCCAGAGCGACGGCGACGACCGAGCGAAACCGTTCCAGGAGCTGGAGAAAGCTCGACGCAGGAAGGAGCTGGAGGAGATGCTGAGGCAGCCGACCAAGTCCATCCTCAAGAAACGCAACTCTGAGGACTCGCCGTCTGTCCGGGTAGGACCGAGCCCTGAACCAAAAGAAAAACTGAATCAGTCGTTGTGAAGCTGAAGGTGTTACAGATGTAGACTGTCTGATGGAGGAAGTGTTTCTGTGTTTCAGAGTCTGGACTCTCCTCGAGGGCCTGAGGCCTCCACCATGTCCCGGGTCACGGAGCAACTACTACAGGCGGTGAAGTCCATGGACTCCGGCGAGGTGGCGTCCATCTTGTCGGAGCTGCAGTCTAATCCTCAGATGGCTCAGCGCGCTGGCCTCGACACCGAGATCAAGGAGATCCTCCAGCTGCTGGGGGGGGCAGCAGCTGCGTCCAAGGCTCTGGACAAGGTCGTGGATGACATTGATGACGAGGAGAAGTTCCTGTATGGCGACTCAGAGGAGCCCAAACCTCCGCCGGCGCCGGAGCCGGTCCGACACCACAGTCTGGACCTGTACGCAGACGTGACGGAGGAGGCGCTGTACGGAGACTACCCGCCTCAGAAGGCTGCCACTCCTCTGGCTTACAGCCGCTCCCTGGGGGCCTCGACTCACCCTCCGGGCCCCCCCAACCAGAACGTCGTGGCCCAGGTGTCGCACCCGTCCTACCCACCAGGGACGGAACCGCTGGAGGACAGTGAGCGCCAGGCACTGGAGGAGTACGAGAAGATCCAGGACCTGCTGAAAACCATCGGGTTGGACCTGGGCGTGGCCGAGATCAGCAAGATGGCTGCCAGGACCAAAGAGCGTCTCCATGGGAACAAACCCCCACCAAAGACACCCACGCGCCGCAGACGGTTCTCGTCTGACAGCTCTGACGGAAGCCGGCGCAGTCCAGGTCACAGGAGGCGGAGCCACAGCTCCAGTAGCAGCAGCAGCAGCGACGGACGGGGGCGCGGCGGGCGAGGGGGCAGCTGGAGCAGCGATGAGGACGATGACTGCCGGAGGAGCTCGGTCCCGCCCAAACCGCCCCCCAGTCGAGATGTGAAGGAGGCGAAGGTGGAGCTGAGCAATGCAGTGCCGCCGCCGCCGCCGCCTCAAGCCAACGACCCCCTTGTCCTCCCACCTCACCCAGGGGTGCCCATACCCAGCTACCCCCCCCCGCAGGTCCATGGTATCATGACCCCCAACTTCCCCCCGCCGGGGTACAACCAGTATGGGAACTACATGCCCTACATGCCCCAACAGTGGCCCCCCATGTATGCACCCCCCAGCATGAGCTTGCCCCCCCAGACTGGGGCCAACGACTTCCCCACGACTCTGCCCTACAAACCGCCCTACAGCAAGGCAGCAGCTGAGGCGTCCGCCAAAGGTCAGACCCGCCTCCCTCCCCGTTTATTGTCAGGTTAAGATGTGATCAGCTGATTACTGGATGTTTACTGGTCGCGTAACGTCGTAATAACACATCGGTGTCCTCAGGTTTGGTGAAGAGTTCTGGTCCCGACAGAGAAACAGGAAGCTCTAAAGTCAGCAGCCACGACAGGAAGGTCTCTGAGGAGCTGAACAACGAGAGTCAGAAACAAAAGGTCCCGTCTCTGAGTCTTTCATCCATATTTAAACGGACTGAAAGCCGGTTCTGACGGGACGATGACGTGTGGTTCTGATGTTTTTGTTTCAGGTTCTGGAGGAGAGAGAGAAGCTGAAGGAGGACCGAGAGATCAGGATGAAGAAGAAAGAATATCTGATGAAGGAGCTGGAGCGACTCAGGAAGCAGCAGGGTGAGTTGATCCGGACTCTGGATGGAGCGACGGCCTCGGGGGGGGGCGGTGTTGTGACGTCCACACGTTTGATTTCCAGGTGAACTCCTGAGGAAGAAACGACGAGAGAAGGACGGACACAAAGACCCTCTGCTGCAGGAGATCAGCCGGCTGCAGGAGGAGGTCATGACTCAGATCTCCTCCCTCCGCAAGGAGCACGAGGCCGCCGAGAAGAAACGCAACGAGATCGACAAGGTTGCCCTCATCCTCGGCCTGAGCCCATCGGACCGGCCCCTGAGGCCCGGCAAACCGCCAGAGGTCCGGGACGACAAGCCGCTGCCACCACAGAAGAAGAAACAGGAAGCGGAGAGGAGCCCCGAGCGGCAGCAGGCGGCGGGAAGCTCCACGACGAAGGTACGACCTTCAGCTTCGGTCAGACAGCAGCTAGGGACAGTTTATTAGGAACAGCGGACGGACGTCTTTTTATTTGTCTCAACTTTTATTTTAGCTGAAATGTGTTCGTTGATTTGTCTTTGCGTCATCTCAACGGGTCGAATCCTCGCCGTCCGTCATTTCCTGTTGGACATCCGATGGGTGATGTCAGTTTTACACTTCCTGTGCATGTGTTTCACATTAAAAGCCTAGAACCATAGACTGTAGAAACAAGATGGCCGCCGTGTCTCATCTTCTTCCTCCCGTTGAGTCTAGAACTGGATCCAGGTTCTGCTGATCCGTTACACAGAGCTAACGTAGCTAGCTAGCTTTACAGTTTAATAGCTCTCACACAGACAGGTGCTTAATTACACGTTGTCATGACAACTGTCAGTCACCGCGACCTCACTTCCTGTTTCTATAGCGTCCAATAACTTGAACATACATCAGCATTATATTAACTAAAATGTATGTGATGTGTACTTTAGTCCCGCCCACTGATGTGGAGGGGGCGGGGCTTATGACCGATACCAGCCAGACACCAGGGCCTGACTGTGGTTCAGGACGTGTTCCAGAGAAGAAGGTTCTTTAAACGCTGGAAACGTCGTCGTTCATGTAATTTGAAGTTGAAAGGTTTTCTGTAGGAACTTTACAAAGTTAAACACTGAAGATCGTTAAGATCTATTTTCTCATATTTGTATTTTAAAAGCGGCATAAAGACGTTTCTAGGCAGCGGCTCTGAACTGGTTTCAGTCTAGGTCTTAGAAATGAATCAGGTTTAAAGTCGATCTGAATTTGCTCTCGGTGTAAACGGCCACAGGACGATAAAACTTTCTGGAACTCGTTGAAGGTAAGCGGCTTTTTCTGCTGAATGTAGTTTTAACAACAACTTGCTTCATCTGAGTTCTGACCTTTGACCTTCGCTGTGTTGACACTCCTCCATCTTTGTTTTTCAGACTTCCTCGGCGACGCCGTCAAGGGCGTCCCCAGACAAACGGCCTGCCCCCGGCCTGGCTCTTGCTCCGCCCCTGGAGCCCTTTGAATACTATGACGCTGGAAACCACTGGTGTAAGAACTGTAACGTCACCAGTGGTTCCATGTTTGATTTTTTCACACACTTGCACAGCAAAACGCACCGAAAGGTTTGTTCATCAGATGCCACATTTATGTCCTGGACAGTTCTTTAGTGTCGGTTCCTTCACTCGTCTCTTTTCTTTGCACAGACTCTGGACCCGTACGACCGACCCTGGGCGTCCACACCCTCCAAAATCTCCAAAAACATGGCACCAGAGGAGAAACTGACTAAACCTGCTAAAGGTATCTCCACCTTCCTGACTTGCTGCTGTCGTCTTAACGCTGCCCTTGCTCCAATGATGTGCTCTCTGAGCCGCCTTCCTCTTCCAGGTGGATCTGCTGCAGGTTCTGTCTCTAAATGAAAGTTAACGAAGCCACAGAGGAGACTCCTGTCCACACTTCTGATGTCAATTCATTTCTTGTTCATGTCTCGTCCTCCACTGAAGGCTGCTCCAAATGTAAAGTCCTCATTTCCCTGAGAAGACCCAGTTTTTCCTCATGTCCTATAGTGACCCTGTTTCTGCTGAGCTCTGCTCACCACTCTGAAATAACCTCCTCTAATGTCCTGACAGGTTCTGGAGATGGAGACATCCACCAGGTAAACATGATTGACAGTTGATTTAACCTCCTCCTGAGGGTTTAAAAGGTGATGTTTGTGTTTTGCTACAGGTTCAGAGTTTCTACTTCCTGTCAGAGGATTCTTCTGTCTGCTGTGTAGAGAGTTTTATGGAGACGCCATTTGTGCAGAAGAACATGTCACCACACACTCTCACAATGAGAAGTACAAGGTATTAAATGCTGCAGCACATATTAACACATAGCTAGGTTTCCATCACGGGAAACTGCAGTACCTGCACAGTCCGACCTCCTGGACCCTCTGAGAACCTGAAGGACAAAGGTTTGCTTTGCTTTTCTGCTCCATCTTCAAACCAACAAGGATCGGACTCTTTAAAGAACGAGGCCAGACACAGACAGTGCAGCTTAATAGTTTAATGTTTCTACATTTCTTCATAAAATTACGCAAAACATCCGGAGAGTAGACAAAGAGAACACAATCAAACACAAGGCACCGAAATATCAGACTAAAGTGAGCCAATATAACATATCATGTCCTCCTTGTGTCCAGTATCTGCTGTGACCTCCTTGTCACTAAATGTTTCTGGTAACTGCTGATCAGTGGTCTACAGTAGCTTGGAGGAATTTTAGCCCATTCCTCAGAACAGAACCACTTCAGTTCTGAGATGTTGGTGGGTTTCCTCACATCAACTGCTTGCTTCAGGTCCTTCCACAACATTTCTATTGGATTAAGGTCAGGACTTTGACTTGGCCGTTCCTAAACATTCATCTTGTTCTTCTTTAACCGTTCTTTTGTAGAACCACTTGTGTTCTTGGTTCTCGTTGTCTTGCTGCATGACCCAGTTTCTCTTCACATTCAGCTCATGGACAGATGTCCTGACATTTTCTTTTAGAGTTCACTGGTAGAATTCACAATTCATTGGTCCATCAATGATGACAAGCCGTCCTGGTCCAGATGCAGCAGAACAGGCCCAAACCAGGACATTAGCACCCCCATGTTTGATGGAGGGATGAGGTTCTGATGCTGGAATGATGCAGTGTTGTTTCATCTCATTTAAGATAAGATAAGATAATACTTTATTGTCTGTTACACAAGGTTACAGAAAATTGTCTTTGACAAGGCTCCAGTCACAAGAAAAACATTCATACAGACATATACAAACAGGACATGGGGTGTTGAGGTATCAGCTAACTGTGGTGTTCATGTTGTGCTGTTCAGTATGGCTATTGCAGAGGGGATGAAGGATTTCTTGTAGATGTAAATAGTTTAAACCAAACTATTCTACTTTGGTCTCATCTGTCCACTAAACATTGTCCCAATAGTCTTCTGTCTTGTCCACATGATGTTTAGAAATGTTCTTCTTGGAGAGCAGTGTCTTTGTCCATCACACCATGGTTGTTCAGTGGATTCATCAACATTAACATCAGCCAATGAGAGAGAGGCCTTTAGCTGCTTAGAAGTTCCCCTGGGTTCCTTTGGGACCTCTCAGACTATTATGGAGTGATCTTTGTTGGTGGACCACTCCTGTGGAGGGGAACAGTCGTCTTCAATCTGTCTGACTGTGGATTATTTGTGGGTTCCAAACTCTTCAGAGATGGTTCTGGAACCTTCTCCAGCCTGATGAGCAACAACAACTCTTTCTCTGAGCTCCTCAGAAAGCTCCTTTGTCCACAAACATGTGTTGTGAAGATCAGACTGAGACAAATCCCTGATTTATTGAAACTAAACCAGGAACTGAGCCACACCTGAGTCTCATTACATTGATGGAAACACTTCTGAACACATGGACTCTGACTGGATCCTAGAGGAGCTCCTCTCTGATATTGGCTCATTTTAGTCTCATATCTCTGCTTCATGTGTTCATTGGGTTCTCTTTGTCGACTTTCAGGACTAAAATCTGATGTCTTAAGTCATTTTTATGAAATGTAGGAAACACCTCCCACCTACAGATGGTGCTTTCATTGGTTTCTACTGACGTTTTTGAAGGTTGTCGTTCATGTAGCTTGCTTCATTCTTTCCTTTTTCAGAAACAAATGTACGAGAATCCGCTGTATGAACAGAGGAGGAACCTGGACCGTCAAGCTGGTCTGGCCTCGGAGACAAGTGGAAAGAAACGCAAACACGATGACGAAGAGAAAGACGCCGCTGACAAGGAGGAAAAATTCAAACACAAAAAAGAAAAAAAGGACAAAGAGAAGAAGAGGGAGGACGACCCTGTTCAGACTGAGGAGAAATCTAAAATTAAAAAGGAAGAAGAGGATGATAAAATGAAGATGAGCAAGAAGGCGGACGATGAAAAGTTTAAATACAGCAAGAAGGAGGACAAATACCGTAACAGCAAAGAGGACGAGGACCGGGGCAAATACAGCAGAAGAGATGAGGACGACCGGTACCGATACGGTAGAGACGACGAACAGCGGTACCGGTACCACAGGGACGATGACACCAGGTATGAGGACCGACCCAGATACGGACCTAAACACTCGGATGTCAGAACCAAATATGAACGGGGACGAGATGAAGGGAAACCTAAAGGTGACAATAAGGAGGCTCTGAAAAAGGGTGAGCCAGAAAAACCAGCTGGGAAATCGGAGGAAGTCAAACTAGAACCACCGCCAAAGCCCTACGACCCGCCCAAGGTCCTCTGTGGTCCCAGTCCAGCCATGAGGGCTAAGCTCCGCAAGCAGAACCAGGAACTCGCCAAGCCAGCACCCGTCACCACAACCCCCTCCTTCGGAAAGTTCACGTGGAAGAAGAAAGAGAGCGTCCTGGCGAAGGAGGCGCAGAAAATTGCCGCCCAGTTTATCAAGGAAGACGAATTAGCGGTGAAAGATCAGGCCGTCTCGGTGGAGGATTCGTTTGCTAAGTCCATGGCTGTTGCCAAAGAGATCGCTCAGAAACTGTCGGGACAGAAGACCACGCCTCCCCCCTGGGCGTCCAACGGCGCAAACCGTGGCCGCATCCGACCCAACCTCCCAGCTCCTGCTGCCGTTCTAAGGTCAACACCGGTGGTGGCAAAACCTGCACCTTTAAATACTTTTCTCTCTATGAGACCCCAAAACTCTCATTTACAAGGACCCCCTCCTAGAGTGGGTCCACTACTGCCTGAGCCCCCCACTAAGAATCTAAATCCTCAGAATCTACTGCTAGAAGCAACACCCATCCCACCACCTGGACGACCAGAACCAATCGAGGCAAAACCTCCACCATCAAAACCTGCATTGTTAGGAGTCAACCCTGCCCCCACAGTTTTTACACCTCCCCCAGTCATGTCTGTGCCTCCTCCACCCCTAGTGGTGTCTACACCCCCACCCCCAGTCGTGTCTACACCCCCACCCCCAGTCGTGTCTACACCATCACCCCTAGTCGTGTCTACGCCCCCACCCCCAGTCGTGTCTACGCCCCCACCCCCAGTAGTGTCTACGCCCCCACCCCCAGTCGTGTCCAAACCACCAGCCCCAGCAGACGTCAAACCTTTGCCATCTCAGGCTGGACCTCCTGCTTCACCTAAGGCTCCACCGGCCCAATCCACGGTGGTAAAAATTGTATCGGACGTGGCGGCTCCTGGAGTCCCAGAGAGCGAGCAGACTCGTACAGTGTTCGTCAAGCCTCCACCTTTCATGAACAAGGGCGACGTAGCACAGAAGTTTGAGAAGCTAAAGAGCAACCTGGCTACAGCCAAAGCCCAGGACTTGTTCGGCATCTTCTATAGCAGCACCGGTCACTCAGGCCCATCCTCATTCACCAAACCGGCTACAGACCCCAAAACTGACAAGAGTAGCACTAGAAAATGTTCACTTCCTGTCCCACAAGTACCAGAACCTCAGCCTGTTGGAATGCAGTCACAACCTCCAACTGAGGCCCGGGATCTACCAGCAGCCTCCAATGATTCCCCTCCAAGTCCACAAACCCAGATAGATTCCGACATCCAGATAGCGTCGGTGTGGTCCCTACAGCCTACATCATCTCCAAGACCTGATGTGACACCACCCAAAACAGCAACCCCACCAGACATTACTCTGCCAGTTCTTTCTGAGGCCCTAAACCAGTTTACCACTGAATTTGGATCCCAAACTACCCCACAAGCAAAGTCTGCTGAACCAGAATCTCAAACAAAGTCACAGTCCAAACTCGTTCCTCAAATCCAGCCTGAGCCACAACCTGAACCCCAACTAGAGCAGGACACCCAGGTCCAACCAGAGACCTCTCCTGACATAGCTCCGGAACCTGAACCCAAACCAAGTCTCAAAACTAGAGGAAAGACAACACCGTCAAAGAAAAGCCCCCCTGCTCCCCGCCCTCCCCAACAAACACGATCTCAAACCCGATACCAGACCCGGCGGCAGCAGCAACAGCAACAACAACAACAACAACAAACCCAGTCTGAATCAGAACCTCAGTCCGCTTCAGGGGATTCAGACCCACAGGAGTTAGACACATTAGATCCAGGCCCTGGATCACAGCCGGAGGCTAATGCAACCAGTGAGGAGGACCCCCCCATGTCAGAGATCACCCCAGAAACCCTGGGCCTGCCCTCGGATATGACCTCCCTGGACTTTGAATATGACTTCAGCTTCGAGTAGCAGCTGACTGGACCGAGATCATCAAGTCTTTCATGTACTGGACTTGAAGGCAGCTGTAGAAGAAACATTGACCTTCAGCTGTTTAAAGGACAGTTTGGGACATAAGGTTTAGATGAATCCTTTAGTTCTTGTTTGTTTTAGATCAGCCTAGAAAATACTTAGTCTGACATAAAAGGACCAGGAAGTTATTTAATGTCAACGTCGTCCTCTCGTCTGGAACGTGTCTAATAAAATCACTGTTCTTCTTTTTGATCCCTGAATGATCTGATCTTTTCAGGGGTGAAGGAACCTTTTAGTTCATAAGAAAGTTCCTGAACATTATTCCTTAAAAACCTTAAAGTTCCTTAAAACTATAAGAGCATCTGGTTCTCTTTTATTGTCGCAAACTTTCCAAAGGAACTAAACACTTGTGTTCGTAGAGATTAATAAAACGATTCAGCCAATGTTTGACCACAGCCAGGCCTGAGAACCTGACCTCCACAGGTTCCTGCTGGACGCCGTCTCAAAAGCTTAATGAAGTCGGCCGTCGGTTCATTCATCACAAACCAAATAAATGTGTTTGGACCAAGCCCGTTTCCCCTGAAACTCCCTCCAGACCCGATTCCACAGAAGGTTCCTGATCTTCAGGGGAAGTTCCTGGAGCGAAGGGGGAACGGGTCTGGGTCATAAGATTATTTCAGAAGATAACAGTTCACCATAAAAGTCGGTCTTCTTTTCAAACATCTGTAATAAATAAAACTCTAAAGGACTGTTTTTATTTAAGGGTGACGATGAGAAGGTCTTCTCTGGTGTCAGATGATCTCTGTCAGCTAGTTGGACTGTTCATAAAGATTCTATTGAAGATAAGCTCCTGGTTCTTCTTCTCTGACTGTAGTTCTTCTGGTTCTTACTCATCGTTAAATGGCTGATTCATGTTTCATCCCTTGTTCTGTAAATAGGTTTTCATTAATAAAAGTTGGTGAGAAAATCCAGCCGTTGTCTGAGTGCTGATTCTGAGGTCAAGTAGAAACAAAGCAGCGTTTTTATTGTTTTTATGGATCAGAACGTTTTAAAGGACCGAGTCGGTCCAGTGGTCTTAAAGGCTCTTTACAAAAAATGTAAAATGACCCTTCAAAGGACAAATGGTTACAGAAGATGAATGAATGAATGAATGAATGAATTACTGTTATTATACAGAACATCATGTGCGTATCAACTGTGTAACTACTCTGCCAGATGGGGGAGACAAATGTTGTGCGCTGTCGCTTTAAGGATTTTATTTATTATGGTCTGGTCACATCAGCTGGATCAATCCGTTCATTATTTACGAGTCATTAGTTTTTATCACAGGTTTTAGTCATGACACTAACAGTTATTATCAGACGTTCAGATTTTTATTTGTCAGTCTTCACTCACATCATTTTTTTAGTCATGATGAAACTTTTACAACCTGCAGAAACAAAGTCATGAACAAACGGAAAAGAAACATGGACGTGTTCGTTCACATGTTTCAGTTTAAAATAAATTATAAAAGTTTGCACAGATTTAATATTTTATAAATGTAACTGAACTCACCTGTATCACTCATTCATTCATTCATACCGGCTTATTCCTGTTAAGGGTCGTGGGGGTCTGCTGGAGCCTGTCCCAGCTGTCCACCTGTATCACTGACTGACTTTATTGCTCCAGTCACCGTTTACTTCAGGACTTTATTTAGATTTTATTGGTCCTCTGGTTCTCCTGTTCGATCTGGGCATACAGAAGAGAAGTGGAACAGCTGGTCCTCTGGTGCAGTCAGAACCACCTGGAGCTAAACCTGACAGTGGACTTCAGGAAGAGACCCCCATCAACCCCTCCTCTCACAGTCCTCAACAGGACAGTCCCAACAGTAGACTCATTCAGGTTCCTAGGGTCCACAGTCTAACAGGACCTGAAGTGGACCTCCCACATAGACTCCATAAGGAAGAAGGCCCAGCAGAGGCTGTACTTTCTGCATCAGCTCAGGGAGTTCAACCTGCCTCAGGAGCTGCTGACCATCATCTACACTGCAATAGTCCAGTCTGTCCTGACCACGTCCATCACTGTCTGGTTTGACAGGGACAGACTGCAGAGAACAGTCAGGGCTGCAGAGAGGATCATTGGTAACGACCTTCCCTCCATCCAGGACCTGTACCGGTCCCGGGTCAGGAAGCGGGCCAGTTAAATCTCCACAGACCCCTCACACCCTGGTCACAACCTGTTTAGACTCCTCCCCTCAGGCCGGCGTTACAGAGCACTGTACGCCAAAACCAGCCGCCACAAGGACAGTTTCTTCCCCCGGGCTGTCGCTCTGATGAACTCTGAGCAGTCACAGAGTGTGAGACCATCCACATGAACAATAGACTATAACTCTGCTTTAACTGGATATAGTCACTGTACACTGTAAATGCAAACATGGTATATAATTAAAAATAGTAAATTGACTTAAGTCAGTTTTTATCAAATTGCTGTTAACACTTACTTTTAGTAAGTTACTTGTAATTTGTGGTTAAAAAATCTCACCAGCTCAGTCTACTTGAGATGGATTCATTTAGAAAAAGTAAGTTTTTGATAATTGTCCTTTTTTTCTATGGATTTGGATTTTTTTATTTTTTTTTTTCGACCCGTGGGCATGCGCAGACCTGTCTTCTCTGCGCTTGACGATACATGTCAACAACATACCTGCAACGGACGCGGTGGAGCTGGACCTAATTGCTGCAGCGGGCACTCTTGATAATTATTTTCAGCATTCTTGTGCTTGGCACACTCATTTGGTGAGTAATATTTTACCCTTTAGACCGTTTTGTTTCTGTAAGTAAGCGCCATATTTTTCGTGCTAGCTAGTAATGAGTGTAGTAATGTCGGTTAACGCTAGCTTAATTTATAGACATAATGTGGCTAAATTTTAATGAAACTTGGTCAATGCTTTATTATTTTTTTCAACCCACGACGTTATTGAAAATAGGTAACACTGAAGACTTTTGTCACGTTAAAGTTGAGGAGAAACTTTAGCCGAGCACCCCCGCGACGTTATGCTAAAGTTTAGCTTAACGGTCGCGGGCGTGTACACCCGCTGCCAGAGTTGACTTTTTTTTTTTTTTTGTCTGAGGCCAGTAACTAATCGAGTACTGACTCAAGATGAGAGACTGGCGGTTTGTGAGTTTCCATGAACAGGAGGGCATTCACATGACAGAACATCAGAACAAGTCTGGATGTAGGCTATCATTTTATTTTAAGCTAGGCTATTAAGTTAGGAATGCTAACTTAGCTAACTTGAGCTACCAACAATAACAGTCTGTGCTCGTCAAAGACAGGACTACCACTGTGTGTCGACCTATGATCAGGGATATTACCACAGTAAACTAACTTAATGTTATTTTATTTAACCCTCCTCACTTAACACTAGCAGATATTCGTAGCTGTGCCGTTTCCATGGTTACCACGTGTAGCGCGCCCACTGTTTACCCGCGCAGTCCCTGTCTGATCACACAAGGAGCGCAGTGAGAGCAACAGATCAGACTCAAATGTCTCCCTGTCTGAAAAGATCTTTACACTCAGTTTATCATAGCCTGTTATCCGTATTTGCTGGCATACTCAGTGGCCTAAGTTATTCTTTAATTCTTTACCTCTGTATATTGAGAATACTTGTGCAATATTGTTTTTTTTACTTTAAAATGCAACTTACCTATTTTTTATATATTATTGTATAACTTTTATTCGATTGCATTTGCTCTGTTAACTAGCAACTGTCACTTTATGGGAGCAACAGCAACAAAACAATTTCCTTGAAGGATTAATAAAGTATTCTGATTTGGATTCTGATTAAGGCTATGTTGTTTAGAATGTGTACATTACAATACTGTCTTTGTGGCCTATGTTACAGTTTTCACTTGTACTGGACACAAGATATGTATGAGTTGTGGTGAGCTTTGGTTAAATTGTTGTATACTTTTTAACTGTCCCCTTCCAGGCTCAGGCAGATGGTGATCAATCCACACATTCCATAATCCCAGCAATAAAAGGTATTTTCACCTAAGAACTGTCTACACATTGCATGCTAAAGTAAAAGTTATGCTTACATCAGAGCAATTGGATTAGAACAAAAGCAAATCAATTCAAGAAAATCAAAATACATCTATCTCATGATGGTTAAAATTAATTCATCCTTATAGTATATTTCATCATACAGAATATTTTTTTGTGCATATTTTGAATTTCAAATATTTAATGTAATTAGTATTTCTGGACTGTCTCTATAGATACTGTGGGTTAGACTTATAGTCCATCATACCCAGGACTACAGTTCCCTTGATGTCGAGCCACATAAGTGAGTCATTTACCATTTACCTTATGTACTGCTGTGTTCATTTGGTAGCTGTTCTTGTCTTAAAGAAGTTTGATGATTAAAAGCTTGATAATTAGATAGATATTTGCAAGGATTTTGTTTTTTTCTATAGCTCTGGTATTTCAAGTCTGATACTGCATGTTAGTGTTTTTGTTTTTTTCTTTCTATTTTGCTGGGCTTGATGCTAAAATGATCTTTTCTTTCTTTTCAGATTTTTCCGAGAACACAAAAAACTTCCTATGCAGTGGACGTGTAAGTACTGCACATTTTGTGCTGGAAAGAGGGGCTACTTACTTAAGCATTATCGCTTAAAACATGGGTGCCACACTAGAATATCACCACTACCGTGCCTTCATAAGGAGTGCCTGTGCACATTTAAATCTTTCAATGCACTCAAAGTCCACTTATCAACATGGCACACTCAAAAGGACCTAGGGAACGTGGGTGAAACTGCTTTCCATTGTCAGCTGTGTGACTTTGTGGAGCCTGGCACTGAAGCTGACTTTTTTACCCATTTACGAAGACATTTGAAGCTGAAGCAAAAGGTTTCTTGTCCATATCAAGGCTGTAACTTTCAGAGCAATGTTTATTCTACCTTTAATGCACATAGAAGCAAAGAACATCAAGACCACAATAAGATGGCATTCAAACCTGAAATTGTGTCACATAATGTACTTGAGGAACCTTCACCTAATATAAATATTCAACCCGAGGATAGTGCCCCTGATACCGATGAGGTTGAGTTTGAGGTTGCTGAGCTCAGTGAAGATGTGGAGGACTTGGAGAGTCAGTTGGAACATAATGTAGCTGCTCTCTTTCTGAAAATGTCATCCATTCTTAACATCTCTGAAAATGCCCTGCAAGAAGTTATAGAGCAGATCAACCAAATTTATGTGCTTTCACAGCCATTGTTACATACCTCGGTTGGAAAAATACTAAATCAACATTGTGGAGATGTTGAGGACTCTTTAGTGAGTGAGATAGCTAAAGTATTTACTGAGAGTAATGTATTCCTGAAATTTACTTCTACTGGGGGGTCATTGTCAACCACTAGCAAGCGAACATCATACATTTCAAAAGAATTCTCAGTGGTAACGCCTGTTGAGTTTGTCCTAAAAAATGACAGGCAGACAGTTGTGTATATCCCCATACTAAAAATGCTGCAGACATTACTAAGCAATGGAGAAATTTTAGATAAGGCCATGTCACCTGAGACAAATTTGTCACAAGGATACAGCTCTCACAGGGATGGTTCCCGGTTTAAAGACAATTCTCTCTTGACAGAGGAAGAATTCAGGATTGCTCTTTGCTTGTACATAGATGATTTTGAGGTGGCTAACCCCTTGGGAACCTCCAGAAAGAAACACAAGCTATGTGCCATCTACTGGGTACTTGGAAATCTACACCCTAAATATCGCTCCTCTCTTCATTCCATTCAGCTTGCTCTACTTTGCAAGGTCAACAGTCTCAAAGACCATGGTTATGGTGAAATTCTCCGGCCTCTCATTCAGGACCTTGTTTCTCTTGAGCAACAGGGTGTATATGTTGAACAGTTAGGAGCCAGCATAAAAGGCACAGTATTATTTGTTGCAGCAGACAATTTGGCTGCCCATTCATTGGGAGGGTTCTTTGAAAGCTTCACAGTAAGTCAGATGTGCCGATTCTGTATGGCCAAACGGGAGGAAATACAACACAAGGAAGTGCGGACAGGCTCATTTCAACCGAGAACAAAAGAAAATCATGACAGACAGGTGCAAGATGTATTGCAGGATCCTACCATGGCTCAACAATATGGCGTGAAAAGAAGCTGCCCACTTACTGAAAGCTTGGAACATTTTCATGTTGTCAATGGTTATCCGCCAGACCTTTTGCACGATCTTCTGGAGGGTGTTGTTCCGGCTGAATTGGCCTTGTGCTTGAAGGCACTAATATCAAAGGGATACTTCTCACTTGAAACCCTGAATGTGGCTATTAAACAGTTTCCATATACATTTTCAGACAGAACAAACCAACCTCAGCTCATCACAAAGAACTTTGCTTCCAAAGCAACAATTGGAGGAAATGGTCATGAAAATTGGACACTCCTCCGCCTTCTGCCACTACTGATAGGTCATCACATTCCTGAGGGGGATGAAACCTGGGAGGTTTTAATGAATTTAAAAGATGTAGTGGAATTGTCAGTGTCTGCAAGCTTCTCAGAGGAGTCGGTGTGCTTTCTTGACTGCAAGATTGCAGAACACAGAGATATATTTCAGGAAGTTTTCCCAAACGAGAAGCTACGACCGAAACACCACTACATTGAGCACTACCCTCAACTAATTCAAACTTTTGGTCCATTGTGTGATGTGTGGACAATGCGTTTTGAAGGCAAACACAAGTTCTTCAAGAAAGTTGTGCGTCACATTCACAACTTCAAGAACATACCCCTTACTTTAGCTCTTAGACACCAGCATATGATAGCCTTCCATTTAGCTGCCACCTCCTTTTTCAAGCCATCTGTTGAAATTAACAGAGTGAAGTCTGAAATGGTTGCTTCATTTCCTGAAAATGTGAAGAACTGTCTCTATCTCAGGAATAACTACCAGAACACAGTCCTTGTAGCAGCTTCTGTTTGCATAGATGGCATTAAGTACAGTGCTGATATGGTCATTTCCGTTGGATCGTGCTCAGGGCTCCCAGATTTCAGACAAATAACAAAGATTGTGGTGATCAATACAGACATAATATTTGTCTGCAGACTCATGACATCATGGTATAATGAGCATCTTAGAGCATACGAGCTCTGTGGTAGCCATTTGTCCACCTTCTCTGTCACCCAGTTGTCTGAACTAAATGATGTTTTCCCTCTTTCACTTTACAGAGTTCGAGACAAGCAGCTTGTCACACTTAAACGTCACATATTATGCTGAGTGAATCAAACAGTTATCAAAATGGACCAAAGGTTGTTGCTGAGAGTCATCATCGCTGAAGATGATATAAGGAAGTTGACTTTAAATGAGAGACCACAGTCTATTGAAGAATTAAAAGTGCAACTGATGGATAAACTGTCACTGCAGTATGACTTTAAACTGCAGTATGAAGATCAAGACTTCGATAATGCCCTCTGCAATTTGACTGAAATAACTGATTTACCTGAAAGAGCTACACTCAAAATCATCCCTCTTGTGAGTCTCCATTTAACCCCATTGTCATCACCCACCACAACATCAGACACGTGCAGCACAGCAGACACTGAGATCCTGTCGACTGGAAGAGCATCACCATCGCTAAGACAACAGTGGCCAGAGTTCTTTGACATACCCAGTTTCTCAGTTGATGTTGAGTATAGACTCAGACAGGCAGATCTTGCCTTTATGAAAGATGGAACACGTATGACTCTACCACGGGATATGAAGCATGACATACTAGAAAAGCTTGCTGAGACGATGTACAGTTTCAAGGCTTACCCTAAAGATGATGACTTCAGCAGTGTTGCAAAAGCACTGATTAGCAAACACCCCTGCCTCACTGAGCCTGGACCACACAGATGGTATGGCTGGAAAAACAGCCTTAAATTTAAGATGGCCAATTATCGCACAAAGCTTCGAAAAGCTGGATGTGAGGATGTAGCAATCAATGGAGGCAAAAGAAGTAAAGGCAACCCAAAAGGAGATTCCTCAAGCAAGAATATCAAACGGCCAAAAAGAGGTGAAGCAAACTACCTGCCTAACTTACCTGAAGGACATGATGAAACAAGCCTTGAAATTGCCAGAAAGGTTCTCGCGGAAGAAATGAAGAAAAAACAACCCAATGGCACTCTCATCTCACAAATGATGGACCAATCATTCCCACTACGCAGACAAGAAATTGTAAAAAAGGAGCCTGCTGTACAGAACATGGTTGAACGATGGCCAGCACT
This sequence comes from Chelon labrosus, assembly GCF_963514085.1. NCBI lineage: Eukaryota > Metazoa > Chordata > Actinopteri > Mugiliformes > Mugilidae > Chelon > Chelon labrosus. Next base: position 28,930,745 of record NC_140348.1, read on the forward strand.
CTTCACAGAGAGACAGGTAAGCTATTTGTGTTCTCAACCAATAAAATAATGCCAGTCAAAAAGAAATTCAAGGTGTGTGGTTAGAAATCCAAACACACTTGTTGGAATGTTAACACCTCTGCCATCTCTCCATCCCTACCCACCCCTCTCTCTACTTTACAGGTGTTTGCTGAGTTTAATAGAATTGCTAGTAAGAATCTTGAGGGAGACTTCTTTGAGGCTCTGGACCAGTACACCCCGCGTTTCATCGAACTTTTCAAAACAAAAAAGGGAACTGTAGGCCAGAAACTCGGTGAGCTGATGCAGCACATGAGCTGGATGGTAAGTAGGTTAAATTTGCTTTTGATCTGTATGATAGTTTATCAATCAAGTTCTAAATGAGATGATCCAGACCAACCTATTCTATTTCCTGTCTGACTTGTGCTTGTGCAAATTACTCTGTTAACTGGTCTTTTCACTCTCTGTGTATTATTAGACACCAGACGTGACAGCACTTCGCTCTGTTGTCCTCAAAGGCATTCCCATTTTACTTGGTGACGACTCCAGTGAATTCTTCAAGACGTGCTCTGTAAGTACTTGCACATAAGAAAAAGTTTGGTCTGCATTAATATAGAACTGTATCTGTGCTGACATAGAAGATGTAATTCTATCTGCACAATATACAATATACATTTTGTACAGTGATTGATGTATTTTGTCCACAGCTAATCTAAGAGGTATTTAAACAGCCAGTAAATAAAAATGAAATTTGCCACATAAATGTTGTACACATTAATACATTTTTAATCTAAGGAGCAGGAGTCTAGGTTGAAAAGTCAGTGTCACTGTTTAAGAATATATGGACCTTGTGGACCATAGCTTTAGTTTAAACAATACCAAATTTATTTTGTTGGCTATATTACAACAATCCAATGTGAGCACATATTTAAAATCATATTCTCTATCAAATGCTTTCAACACTAAAAATGAATGTTTTAGAAGAGCACAAATTGCCATGCTGAAGAACGTGTGTGTCTTTGTAGGATACAGCGAAAGACGAGGCCCTAGAATGCATCACTGTTGGTGTGCTGACAGTTGTCAGTGAAGATAGTCCTCACGAGGGTCCAAGTTCAGTGGACCCCCAGCCCATCTCCACTGCAATCATTCTGGAGGGAGGTATTGTCATGGATCGTATTAAAAACTTGCCTCAGGCGGTTTGTCTGTTATTTGGGCTAACATATGCTTTGCATTTGGATTACCCAAAATGCATGGCAAATACACTCAACTTCATTCAGACTGTGATGCTTGGACTGGGAAAGAAAAACCTCCCACCAAAACTGTTAACTCTGAAGAACAGTCTACTGGGTTAGAGCAGTAAAGAGCCATCAACTGTCAGATAGCACTTTGTAAGTTATGCAGCCATTAATGTTCTCCTGTTATCAGAGAAAGTCTGATGCTTTCATGCAACTGAGCTGGCTTGTTTATGATTTCAGTTAAAAACAAAAAAAATTCCATTAAACACTGTACCATGTTATGCTGGTATGTTAATGGTGTTGCAAAGAGTTGTTGTTAGATAATGTTGTCAGAAAGAAACCTAGCAAGGCTGACCCGTATTTTGGGAAAACTTTTAATAGTTGTAATGTAGTACAAATACAAAACCCACGGAGTGATGTTTTTCTTTGTGTTCTTTTAAACCTTGAACTGATGCTTGCCTTGGGACACAAAAGCATTTGTTGTACTTTCAGTTTTGATCAGAAATGCAATGAATGCATGCACTGAAGTCCTGTAGTTATCAGGTGTTTACCTGTTTAATATTGTGAGACTGTTACATGCGTATAATTAGCTCACAAAAATTTGGTTTTATTTTTGTCTTGTCCATGTCATGTTCAACAGTCAAATCAAACTACAAGTTTGTTGTTTAGCTGCTGTTTTGTACTTGAATGTACAAGAAAGTGATACTTGGGAACAGAACACTTGAGGCTGAATAATAGATTTAATGCATATTGTTATTACAATAGCCTAACAGACATAGATCACACTATGAGCAATTTTACAATTAGCTTTAAAATACATTAAATATGACGATTTTTATTGATTATTGTAAGGTTATTACATGAGTAATAAAACACAAATTTTATATTGGAGAATTGGAGTAAGTAAAGTAATAACAAAAGTAATAACAATATCAAACGTTTATTCTTCAGCCTAGATCTGTCAATGATGCAGTTCTTATTTTTTTAATAAATGTTGTAATACAGCTGAATCAACCAGTGAGTGTTTTTTTAAAGTATATTTTTATGGTGTTGTTGCCTTTATTAGGTAATAACAGCTAAAATAGATAAAAAATGGGAGAGAGAGAAGAAGGACAAGGACCCATTCAAGGAAATTGGTTTGTTTAATTTAAGTGAACTTAATAAAAATGAGTGAGTAGTAAGTTGTAGGTATTTAGTAATTCTAAGTGGGGTTAAATTTGTATCGAGCAGTCCACACAACATGAAAAAATTAAGTTAACTCTAAGCATGGCTATTAAGTTACGTGAACTTATTTTTTTTTTTTTAGTTGTACTACTCCATTTAGTACTGCACACTTAAAATAAACAAGCTTTCCTAAGTCACTAATCTTAAGATTACTTTGCTTAATTTTTTTGAGGCAACGAGTTTGCATACTTTTTTTAAGTAAGGTCAACTAATTAGATTTTACAGTGTACAAACCCTGGATCATTGAATATATCTGCTCTTATCCTTTTTCTCTCCATTTTTATTTTTTGTATTCTATTTTTATTTTCTGTGTACAGTTTGATATTTATTTTTTTTACACTTATTTATGTTCCGTGTGTTCCTGTACAAGAGAGTAAAAGTTACCGGAGTCAAATTCCCTGTATGAGCACACATGCTTGGCCAATAAAGCTGGTTCTGATTCTGATTCTGGTTCTGGTTCTGGTTCTGATTCTGGTTCTGGTACTGATTCTGGTTCTGGTTCTGGTTCGGCCTGCGGGGCTCAGCATCATCAGGTTGAAGGTGTTTGTTGCTAGGGAAGACCCCCGCCATCAAAGTCTTGCTCAGCCAATCAGAAAAATCCCTGCCCGCGTCACTAGGCAGATTTGAGGGTTAGTAGCCAATCAGTGTGTCCGGCTCGGGAACGGGCACAAGGAGCTGAGACGGACCGGGTGACAGCGTCTGAGTCCCGGGGAAGAACATCACGGAACCTCCGTGGAGAATCCCAGCAACGCGGTCAAGATGCCGAACAAAACCAAGAAGGACAAGGTGAGCCGGAGGCCGCGGAGCCGCTACGGGGACCGTTTTACTGCCGGTATAACGGAGCAGTTATTCGGCTGCTGGAGACTTGAGACGTTACATTTTAGTGAAGCGGCTAGCTAACCATGCTAACCTTGCTAACTATGCTAACCCTGCTAAGGCCCAGCTAGCTAAGCTAACAGCATCAGTGCCGCTTTCTTTCAGGTGGAAACAGCTTGCTAACATGCTAACGGCCACAGAGCATCCATGTTAGCTGAGCAGCTAGCTAAACAGCTAGCCAGTGGAAGGACCAATGAGGAGCTAGGAACCCCAGCCTTCCCCCAGGCTGGATGTGGAGGTTCTGGGATGACTGTGATGCTAGCCCACTGTTAGCTGTTAGCTTAGTGTTTTATCATGTGGAAACCATCTGATGTGCGTGTGTGATAACTACCCTCATGTCTCTTCTCCTGCTTTAACCAATGAACTGGCTGCTTATTAATTAATCTGTTTGTTTAGTTTTTATTTATGTTAAATCTAAACCTTCACAGACGCCATCTTTGGTTTCTAAAGACCTGGAGATCAGACTGAGACAGTTTAACTTTGGCCTCCATTTTTAACAGTGAAGTGTCTTCTCTTCAGGGTTAACGTTAGCTCGTGCTATCATTAGCTGGGGTTAGCGTTAGCTAGGGCTGTCATTAGCTGGGGTTAGCGTTAGCTAGGGCTGTCATGAGCAGACTGCAGTCTGAGGCGCAATCACTAGGTGTCACTGGTTCTGGTTCTCTTGGAGGATTGGCTGGGTTGGTTGGTGGGTTGGTTGGTTGGTTGGTGGGTGGTTGGTTGGTTGGCTTATTGGTTGGTGGGTAAGATTGGTGGGTTGGTGGGTTGGTTGGTTGGCTTGTTGGTTGGTTGGTTGGTGGGTTGGTTGGTTGGCTTGTTGGTGGATTGGTTGGTTGGCTGGTTGGCTTGTTGGTGGGTTGGTTGGTTGGTTGGTTGGTTGGTTGGTGGGTTGGTTGGTTGGTTGGTTGGTTGGCTTGTTGGTGGGTTGGTTGGTTGGTTGGTTGGTTGGCTTGTTGGTGGGTTGGTTGGTTGGCTTATTGGTTGGTGGGTAAGATTGGCTGGGTTGGTGGGTTGGGTTGGTTGGTTGGTTGGTGGGTGGGTGGGTTGGTTGGTTGGTTGGTTGGTGGGTTGGTTGGTTGGTTGGCTTGTTGGTGGGTTGGTTGGTTGGTTGGCTTGTTGGTGGGTTGGTTGGTTGGTGGGTTGGTTGGTTGGTTGGTTGGCTTGTTGGTGGGTTGGTTGGTTGGTTGGTTGGTTGGTTGGTTGGTTGGTGGGTTGGTTGGTTGGTTGGCTTGTTGGTGGGTTGGTTGGTTGGTTGGCTTGTTGGTGGGTTGGTTGGTTGGTTGGTTGGTTGGTTGGTGGGTTGGTTGGCTTGTTGGTGGGTTGGTTGGTTGGTTGGTTGGTTGGTTGGTTGGCTTGTTGGTGGGTTGATTGGCTGGGTTGGTGGGTTGGGTTGGTTGGTTGGTTGGTGGGTTGGTGGGTTGGTGGGTTGGTTGGTTGGCTTGTTGGTGGGTTGGTTGGTTGGGTTGGTGGGATGGTTGGTGGGTTGGTGGGTTGGTTGGTTGGCTTGTTGGTTGGTTGGTTGGTTGGATGGTTGGTGTCCTGATCAGCTGACTGTCTCTGTTCTCTAAACAGGAAACAACTAAATCCTCCAAGAGCTCCAAGAACAACAACAGCAGCGGGAAGGACAACGTCTCAGACAGCACTGATGAGGTCAGTCCCTGAGGACGAGACATGGAGGACATCTGTCCTCCGTGTCTCCAGAATCAGTCCCCTATGTTCACCCTAACAGAGACAGAGACAGAGAGACACTGGCAGAGTTGGAATAGTAGTACTCCTTATTGGTAGTATATGGGTAGAGTAGTAGTACTCCTCATTGGTAGTATATGGGTAGAGTAGTAGTACTTATTGATAGTATATGGGTAGAGTAGTCGTACTTATTGATAGTGTATGGGTAGAGTAGTACTCCTCATTGGTAGTATATGGGTAGAGTAGTAGTACTCCTCATTGATAGTATATGGGTAGAGTAGTAGTACTCCTCATTGGTAGTATATGGGTAGAGTAGTACTTCTCATTGATGGTATATGGGTAGAGTAGTACTCCTCATTGGTAGTATATGGGTAGAGTAGTAGTACTCCTCATTGACAGTATATGGGTAGAGTAGTACTCCTCATTGATGGTATATGGGTAGAGTAGTAGTACTCCTCATTGATAGTATATGGGTAGAGTAGTACTCCTCATTGGTAGTATATGGGTAGAGTAGTAGTACTCCTCATTGACAGTATATGGGTAGAGTAGTACTCCTCATTGACGGTATATGGGTAGAGTAGTACTCCTCATTGATGGTATATGGGTAGAGTAGTACTCCTCATTGGTAGTATATGGGTAGAGTAGTAGTACTCCTCATTGACAGTATATGGGTAGAGTAGTACTCCTCATTGACAGTATATGGGTAGAGTAGTACTCCTCATTGACAGTATATGGGTAGAGTACTCCTCATTGATGGTATATGGGTAGAGTAGTACTCCTCATTGACAGTATATGGGTAGAGTACTCCTCATTGATGGTATATGGGTAGAGTAGTACTCCTCATTGACAGTATATGGGTAGAGTAGTACTCCTCATTGATGGTATATGGGTAGAGTAGTACTCCTCATTGATGGTATATGGGTAGAGTAGTACTCCTCATTGACAGTATATGGGTAGAGTAGTACTCCTCATTGACAGTATATGGGTAGAGTAGTACTCCTCATTGATGGTATATGGGTAGAGTAGTACTCCTCATTGACAGTATATGGGTAGAGTACTCCTCCTCCTCAGTGACGTGGTTCTGGTGTGTCCCAGCAGCAGCAGCAGCAGCAGAGCGGCAGTAAGCGTCCCAGTAACAGCACGCCTCCTCCCACTCAGCTCAACAAGATCAAGTACTCTGGAGGACCTCAGCTGGTGAAGAAGGAACGACGTCAGAGTTCCTCTCGCTTCAGTCTGACCAGGAACAGAGAGCTGCAGAAGCTCCCTGCCCTCAAAGGTACGTACTCAGTGTATGTTTGTTGGGATGGGACTTTAAAGGGATAGTTCACCCTAGAATGATATTTCGCTCATTATCTACTCACCCTCATGTTGACTAAGGGCTGGAAGAAGTTTCAGAGTCCTCCGTCCCTTCTCTGAGTTACAGGGGGTCTTGGTGTAGCAGTGCATTTCAATGCAACGGTTGTAAAGGGACACCAGAGCTCTTCGTAAAAAAACACACACAAAAAAACATCCAAATACCTCCATGATGCTCGTATGTAATGTCCGTCTTGTGCTGAAGCCCCAAATTGCGTAATTGTCCCGAAAAAAATTAAATAAGTCCACATTCCAAGCATGTTTGTAGCATTAGCTCCGAGTGTTGTTGTCCCGGCTCTTCCGCTGCCAGCGCGCATGCGCAAGGTTCGCACTGAGACTCGCTTCCTTGTTTACCCCGGCGAATTGAGCCAGCCGGCGAAGGACCAGAACCGCCGTGCAACGAGAGAAGAAGAAGAAGAAGAAGAAGAAGAAGAAGAAGAAGAAGAAGAAGAAGAAGGTGAAGGTTTATAAACCGTCTTTGGAAGAAGAAGAAAAAGAAGAAGGAGAGGAAAAAGAAGGAGGAGGAGAAGAGTAGCCTGCCTTATACCGGCATTTCTTTTTTGCCATCCAAAATGGTTCTCGTCTGTTCCTACCCTGGATGCTTCAACCAAGAAAAGCTTCTGAAGTGGAGAACCGGGAATACATCTTTCCACCGGCTGCCATTGCAAGACCCATATAGACTCCGACTGTGGCTATTGGCGCTTCGCATGGACCCTGACCTTCCATTGCAAGTACTCAAACACTACCGTGTTTGTAGTGAACATTTTTCACCAGATGATTTACGAAGAAACCCAATAGGACGGATGTGTTTGAAATCAACCGCTGTTCCGAACACAACGCTACCAGAGGTGTGTACAACAACTTTACGTTTTTACAAGCTATATACATTATGCTGCTATGGCTAAACAAGCTACTTCTGATGCAAGGCAGTGCTATTACGGGCTGCTTCTAGTCCTTCGCCGGGGTAAACAAGGAAGCGAGTCTCAGTGCGAACCTTGCGCATGCGCGCTGGCAGCGGAAGAGCCGGGACAACAACACTCGGAGCTAATGCTACAAACATGCTTGGAATGTGGACTTATTTAATTTTTTTCGGGACAATTACGCAATTTGGGGCTTCAGCACAAGACGGACATTACATACGAGCATCATGGAGGTATTTGGATGTTTTTTTGTGTGTGTTTTTTTACGAAGAGCTCTGGTGTCCCTTTACAACCGTTGCATTGAAATGCACTGCTACACCAAGACCCCCTGTAACTCAGAGAAGGGACGGAGGACTCTGAAACTTCTTCCAGCCCTTAGTCAACATGAGGGTGAGTAGATAATGAGCGAAATATCATTCTAGGGTGAACTATCCCTTTAATGCGTTAATTACGATTCATTAATTACAAAGAAATTCATGCATTTCATCACTGTTTTCCTTCCAAACAAGGCAGAACTTTAGTCGGTGCATGATTTCCTGGTACACGATCACGCTGATGCACACGTCTAAGTCACAGCACGCTGCAGTGAGCACAGAAACCATGGGTGCTGTTAGCGCTAGCAGTCCTGGTCCCAGTACGGACAAGAGTCAGCAGCACAAACTGGGTTTTTACCATTTTAAGTCAATTCTGTTCTGAAAAATACTTCAAGTATTAAAATGTCACTTTAACTTTAGGTCTGTTAAATGCATTTTTCCAGACATTAACAGAGTTAGAGTTTACAATGTTCTACACTGACTGGTCAAAAACAAGTGACACCGGCCTTCTCCAGCACATCCCAGAGATTCTCAATGGGGTTCAGGTCTGGACTCTGTGGTGGCCAATCCATGTGTGAACATGATGTCTCATGCTCCCTGAACCACTCTGTCACAATCTGAGCCCCATGAATCCTGGCATTGTCATCTTGGAATATGATCCATTGATGGAATAACCTGGTCATTCAGTATATTCAGGTAGTCAGCTGACCTCATAATGTTGCTGAACCTAGACCTGAGCAACTGCAGCAACCCCAGATCATAGCACTGCCCCATAGCACAGGCTTGTACAGTAGACACTAGGCATGATGGGTGCATCACTTCATCTGCCTCTCTTCTTACCCTGATGCCCCCATCACTCTGGAACAGGGTAAATCTGGACTCATCAGACCACATGACCTCCTTCCCTTCCTCCAGAGTCCAGTCTTTATGCTCCCTAGTAGACTGAAGCCTTTTTTCTGGTTAGCGTCTCTGATTAGTGGTTTTCTTTCTGTCACCAGCAAAAGTATTTTTTGAAGAATCTATTTATTGATAAGATGAGCTGCTTCACAGTGTCAGCAGAAATTGTTCATCACTGAACTTATTTGCACTTTCATACACGTGCTCCCGCAGGTTGGTATTTTAATTATTTTTTTATTTATAAGACAGCATAACCCCCCCCCCCCCAAAAGAAAACACTGTGTACACAACATACACACAATTTATACACATGTTAACAGTAACAGACAAGTCAAACCGGCCTGGTTCTAAGTTCCTCCAGTGTTTAGTCACAGAACGTGTCTGTTGACCAGAACAGGAAGTGACTGTCAGCCACCATGTGTCAGTAACGCTGCGTCTTCTTCTGTGGTGACCTACCTCCTCCTCAGATGCCCCTAACCCGGTGGAGCGGGAGGAGCTGTTCGTTCAGAAGCTCCGTCAGTGCTGCGTTCTGTTCGACTTCATCAGCGACCCACTCAGCGACCTCAAATACAAGGAGGTCAAGAGGGCGGGGCTTAACGAGATGGTCGAGTACATCACGCACAACAGTGACGTGGTGACAGAGTGCATCTATCCCGAGGCCGTCATCATGGTGAGACACCGCAATGTCAACGCAACATCAACCAAATAGATTGTCTGAGAGTCAGTGACAGCTGTTTATGTGTCTGTCCAGTTCTCAGTCAACTTGTTCCGGACGCTTCCTCCGTCCTCCAACCCGACCGGAGCAGAGTTTGACCCCGAGGAGGACGAGCCGACCCTGGAGGCAGCCTGGCCTCACCTGCAGGTATGGACCACGTCACAGCGCTAACACAGCAGTATCACAGCGCTAACACAGCGTTATCACAGCGCTAACACAGCGCTAACACAGCAGTATCACAGCGCTAACACAACGTTATCACAGCGCTAACACAGCACTTACACAGCAGTATCACAGCGCTAACACAGCAGTATCACAACACTAACACAGCGCTAACACAGCGCTAACACAGCAGTATCACAGCGCTAACACAACGTTATCACAGCGCTAACACAGCACTTACACAACGTTATCACAGCGCTAACACAGCGCTAACACAGCAGTATCACAGCGCTAACACAACGTTATCACAGCGCTAACACAGCAGTATCACAACACTAACACAGCGCTAACCCTAACCCTAACACAGCGCTAACACAACGTTATCACAGCGCTAACACAGCGCTAACACAGCAGTATCACAACACTAACACAACGCTAACACAACGTTATCACAGCGCTAACACAGCGCTAACACAACATTATCACAGCGCTAACACAGCGCTAACACAACGTTATCACAGCGCTAACACAGCGCTAACACAACATTATCACAGCGCTAACACAATGCTAACACAGCGCTAACACAACGTTACCACAACGCTATCACAACGTTACCACAACGCTAACAACGCTAACACGTTATCACAGCGCTAACACAACGTTACCACTACGCTAACAACGCTAACACAACGTTATCACAGCGCTATCACAACGTTACCACAACACTAACAACGCTATCACAATGCTAACACAACGTTATCACAATGCTAACACAGCGCTAACACAACGTTATCACAGCGCTAACACAACATTATCACAATGCTAACACAGCGCTAACACAACGTTATCACAGCGCTAACACAACATTATCACAATGCTAACACAGCGCTCACACGTTATCACAATGCTAACACAACGCAATCACAATGCTAACACAACGCTAACACAACGCTATCACAATGCTAACACAACGTTATCACAATGCTAACACAACTCTATCACAATGCTAACACAACGCTAACACAATGCTAACACAACGCTATCACAATGCTAACACAACGCTAACACAACGCTATCACAATGCTAACACAACATTATCACAATACCTGCAGGTATGGACCACACGTCTGTTTGATGCTGTCGTCACGTTCATTAATGACATGAATTGATCAGCTGTCTGTCTCTGTCTCACAGCTGGTTTATGAGTTCTTCCTTCGCTTCCTGGAGTCTCCAGACTTTCAGCCAAACATCGCCAAAAAATACATCGACCAAAAGTTTGTACTGTCGGTAAGAAGTCAGTGTTTAAGTGTTGATGGGACAGGTGAGACAAGTGAGACAGGTAGAAGAGGTGGGACAAGTGAAACAAGTAGAAGAGGTGGGACAGGTGAGACAAGCGAGACAGGTAGAAGAGGTGGGACAAGTGAAACAAGTAGAAGAGGTGGGACAGGTGAGACAAGTGAGACAGGTAGAAGAGGTAGGACAGGTGAGACAAGTAGAAGAGGTGGGACAAGTGAGACAGGTAGAAGAGGTAGGACAGGTGAGACAAGTGAGACAGGTAGAATAGGTGGGACAAGTGAGACAGGTAGAAGAGGTGGGACAAGTGAGACAGGTAGAAGAGGTAGGACAGGTGAGACAAGTGAGACAGGTAGAATAGGTGGGACAAGTGAGACAGGTAGAAGAGGTAGGACAGGTGAGACAAGTGAGACAGGTAGAATAGGTGGGACAAGTGAGACAGGTAGAAGAGGTGAGACAAGTGAGACAGGTAGAAGAGGTAGGACAGGTGAGACAGGTAGAAAAGGTGGGACAGGTGGAACAGGTGAGACAGGTCGAAGAGGTGGAACAGGTGAGACAGGTAGAAGAGGTGGGACAGGTGGAACAGGTGAGACAGGTCAAAGAGGTGGAACAGGTGAGACAGGGGTAACCTGTGACTGACTGTGTTAAAGCTGCTGGAGCTGTTCGACAGCGAGGATCCCAGAGAGAGAGACTTCCTGAAAACCATCCTCCACCGCATCTATGGAAAGTTCCTTGGCCTCCGTGCCTACATCCGCCGCCAGATCAACAACATCTTCTACAGGTCAGAACCTCCTCAGAACCACTGTCAGGACCACACTGAACCACTGACAGAACCACTGACAGAACCACTGACGGAACCACACTGAACCACTGACAGAACCACTGATGGAACCACATAGAACGACTGACGGAACCACACTGAACCACTGACAGAACCACTGACAGAACCACATGGAACCACTGACAGAACCACATAGAACCACTGACGGAACCACACTGAACCACTGACGGAACCACTGACGGAACCAACGACGGAACCACATAGAACCACTGACGGAACCACACTGAACCACTGACGGAACCACATAGAACCACTGACGGAACCACACTGAACCACTGACGGAACCAACGACGGAACCACATAGAACCACTGACAGAACCACATAGAACCACACTGAACCACTGATGGAACCACTGACAGAACCGCTGACAGAAACACATAGAACCACTGACAGAAACACATAGAACCACTGACAGAACCACACTGAGCCACTGACAGAACCACACTAACCCACTGACAGAACCACATAGAACCACTGACAGAACCACATAGAACCACACTGAACCACTGACGGAACCACATAGAACCACTGACGGAACCACACGGAACCACACTGACAGAACCACATAGAACCACTGACGGAACCACACTGAACCACTGTCAGAACCACTGACAGAACCACACAGGACCACTGACGGAACCACACAGAGCCACATAGAACCACTGACGGAACCACACTGACAGAACCACATAGAACCACTGACGGAACCACACTGAACCACTGTCAGAACCACTGACAGAACCACACAGGACCACTGACGGAACCACACAGAACCACATAGAACCACTGACGGAACCACACTGAACCACTGACGGAACCACACAGAACCCACTGACGGAACCACATAGAACCACTGACAGAGTGATTAAATGTGTCGTTGTGCAGGTTTATCTATGAGACAGAACATCACAATGGCATCGCTGAACTGCTGGAGATCCTGGGCAGGTAACACACACTAACACACACTAACACACAGTATCCACTGAGTCAGTTGTGTTGTGTGTATTAACGTGTGTGTGTGTGTTCATGTGTGTGTCTCAGTATCATCAATGGCTTCGCTCTCCCTCTCAAAGAAGAACACAAGATGTTCCTGATCAGGGTTCTGCTGCCGCTGCATAAAGTCAAGTCTCTGAGCGTCTACCACCCTCAGGTAACACACCTGTCTCTACCTGTCTCTACCTGTCTTTGTCTGTCTCTGACTGACTGTCTCTGACTGACTGTCTCTGACTGACTGTCTCTACCTGTCTCTGTCTCTCTGTCTCTCTGTCTCTGACTGTCTCTCTGTCTGTCCTCAGCTGGCCTACTGTGTGGTTCAGTTCCTGGAGAAGGACAGCGGTCTGACGGAGCCTGTGAGTAAACTGCAGCAGAGACTCTGTTTCCATGGCAACACTGCGTGTGGGTGGTTTCCACAGAGACACCCAGACAGTGGACATGTGGACAGAGACACACGCCTGAGACATTACAGACACCACAGAGACACCACAGAGACACCAGAGACACCACAGAGACACCAGAGACACCACAGAGACACCAGAGACACCACAGAGACACCACAGAGACACCACAGAGACACCACAGATACACCACAGAGACACCACAGATACACCACAGAGACACCACGGAGACACCACAGAGACACCACAGAGACACCAGAGACACCACAGAGACACTACAGAGACACCACAGAGACACTACAGAGACACCACGGAGACACCACAGAGACACCAGAGACACCAGAGACACCACAGAGACACCACAGAGACACCAGAGACACTACAGAGACATCAGAGAGAGTCGCTACCATCAACACTGTCATGATGTGACCTTTGACCCCTTCAGGTGATCATGGGTCTCCTGAAGTTCTGGCCCAAGACCCACAGTCCCAAGGAGGTGATGTTCCTCAACGAGCTGGAGGAGATCCTGGACGTCATCGAGCCGTCAGAGTTCGTCAAAGTCCAGGAGCCGCTCTTCAGACAGCTCGCCAAGTGTGTCTCCAGCCCACACTTCCAGGTAACCAGAACCAGAACCAGAACCAGGACCTAGACCAGAACCTGAACCTGAACCTGACATAGAACCTAGACCTGAGCCAGAACATAGACCATGACCAGAACAGAACTAGAACCAGACTGGAGGAAAGATGATGATGGTGATGATGGTGATGATGATGATGGTGATGATGATGATGGTGGTGATGATGATAATGATGATGATGGTGGTGATGGTGATGATGATGATGGTGATGATGGTGGTGATGGTGATGATGATGATGGTGATGATGATGATGATGATGATGGTGGTGATGGTGATGGTGATGGTGATGATGGTGGTGATGATGATGATGATAATGATGGTGATGGTGATGATGGTGATGATGATAATGATGATGATGGTGGTGATGGTGATGATGATGATGGTGATGATGGTGGTGATGGTGATGATGGTGATGGTGATGATGATGATGATGATGGTGGTGATGGTGATGGTGATGGTGATGATGGTGGTGATGATGATGATGATAATGATGGTGATGGTGATGATGGTGGTGATGATGATGATGATAATGATGGTGATGGTGATGATGGTGGTGATGGTGATGATGGTGATGATGATGGTGATGATGGTGGTGATGATGATGATGGTGGTGATGGTGATGGTGGTGATGGTGATGATGATAATGATGGTGATGGTGATGATGATGATGATGGTGATGATGGTGGTGATGATGATGAGGATAATGATGGTGATGATGGTGGTGATGATGATGATGGTGGTGATGGTGATGGTGGTGATGGTGATGATGATAATGATGGTGATGATGGTGGTGATGATGATGATGATAATGATGGTGATGGTGATGATGGTGGTGATGGTGATGATGGTGATGGTGGTGATGGTGATGATGGTGGTGATGATGATGATGGTGATGATGGTGATGATGGTGGTGATGATGATGATGATAATGATGGTGATGGTGATGATGGTGGTGATGGTGATGATGGTGATGGTGGTGATGGTGATGATGGTGATGGTGATGATGGTGATGATGGTGGTGATGATGATGATGGTGATGATGGTGATGATGGTGGTGATGGTGATGGTGGTGATGGTGATGATGATAATGATGGTGATGGTGATGATGGTGGTGATGGTGATGATGATGATGGTGATGATGGTGATGATGGTGATGATGATGATGGTGATGGTGATGATGATGATGATGGTGGTGATGGTGATGGTGGTGATGGTGATGATGATGATGATGATGATGATGATGGTGATGATGATAATGATGATGATGATGATGGTGGTGATGGTGATGGTGGTGATGATGGTGGTGATGGTGATGATGATGATGGTGATGATGGTGGTGATGATGATGATAATGATGGTGATGATGATAATGATGGTGATGGTGATGATGGTGGTGATGATGATGATAATGATGGTGATGATGATAATGATGGTGATGGTGGTGATGGTGGTGATGATGATGATAATGATGGTGATGGTGATGATGGTGGTGATGGTGATGATGGTGATGATGATGGTGTTGATGATGATGGTGATGATGATGATGATGGTGATGATGATGGTGATGATGATGTGATGATGGTGATGTGATGATGATGATGGTGATGATGGTGGTGATGATGGTGATGATGATAATGATGATGATATAGTAATGATGATGGTGGTGATGATGGTGATGATGATGGTGTTGATGATGATGGTGATGATGATGATGATGGTGATGATGATGGTGATGATGATGTGATGATGGTGATGTGATGATGATGATGGTGATGTGATGATGGTGATGTGATGATGATGATGGTGATGATGGTGGTGATGATGGTGATGATGATAATGATGATGATATAGTAATGATGATGATGATGAAGGTGTTCCCATGGTAACAGGTGGCAGAGAGAGCTCTGTATTACTGGAACAATGAATACATCATGAGTCTGATCAGTGACAACGCTGCTAAGATCCTCCCCATCATGTTCCCTTCACTCTACAAGAACTCCAAGAGCCACTGGAACAAGTAACTACCACACTATATACTACTACTACTATATACTATATACTACTATATACTACTACTACCACACTATATACTACTACTACTATATACTATATACTACTACTATATACTACTACTACCACACTATATACTACTACTACCACACTATATACTACTACTACTATATACTATATACTACTACTATATACTACTACTACCACACTATATACTACTACTACTATATACTATATACTACTACTATATACTACTACTACCACACTATATACTACTACTACTATATACTATATACTACTACTACCACACTATATACTACTACTACTATATACTACTACTACCACACTATATACTACTACTACTATGTACTATATACTACTACTATATACTACTACTACCACACTATATACTACTACTACTATATACTATATACTACTACTATATACTACTACTACCACACTATATACTACTACTACTATATACTATAATCTACTACTATATACTACTACTACCACACTATATACTACTACTACTATATACTACTACTACCACACTATATACTACTACTACTATATACTATATACTACTACTACTACTATATACTACTATATACTACTAGTACTACTATATACTACTACTATATACTACTACTACTACTACTATATACTACTACTACTATGTACTATATACTACTACTATATACTACTACTACCACACTATATACTACTACTACTATGTACTATATACTACTACTATATACTACTACTACCACACTATATACTACTACTACTATTACTATATACTACTACTACTACTACTAGTATATACTACTACTATATACTACTACTACTATATACTATATACTACTACTACTATTACTATATACTACTACTACTACTAGTATATACTACTACTACTATATACTACTAGTACTATATACTACTACTACTATATACTATATACTACTACTACTATATACTACTAGTACTATATACTACTACTACTATATACTATATACTACTACTAGTATATACTACTACTACTATATACTACTACTACTATATACTATATACTACTACTAGTATATACTACTAGTACTACTACCAGTACTACTATATACTACTATTACTACTATATACTGATATTTCTTTTTCTTCTTCCTCCTCCTCCTCCTCCTCCTCCTCCTCCTCCCCACCCTCTTCCTCCTCCTCCTCTACCTCTTCCTCTTCCTCTACCTCCTCCTCCTCCTCCTCTTCCTCTTCCTCTACCTCCTCCTCTTCCTTCTCCTCCTCCTCCTCCTCCTCCTCCTCTACCTCCTCTACCTCCTCCTCCCCACCCTCTTCCTCCTCCTCCTCTTCCTCCTCCTCTTCCTCCTCCCCCTCCCCCTCTTCCTCCTCCTCCTCCTCCCCACCCTCTTCCTCCTCCTCCTCTACCTCTTCCTCTTCCTCTACCTCCTCCTCCTCTTCCTCTTCCTCTACCTCCTCCTCTTCCTTCTCCTCCTCCTCCTCCTCCTCCTCCTCTACCTCCTCTACCTCCTCCTCCCCACCCTCTTCCTCCTCCTCCTCCTCCTCCTCCCCACCCTCTTCCTCCTCCTCCTCTACCTCTTCCTCTTCCTCTACCTCCTCCTCCTCCTCCTCTTCCTCTTCCTCTACCTCCTCCTCTTCCTTCTCTTCCTCCTCCTCTACCTCCTCTACCTCCTCCTCCTCCCCCTCCTCTTCCTCTTCCTCTACCTCCTCTACCTCCTCCTCCTCCCCCTCCTCTTCCTCTTCCTCCACCTCCTCTACCTCCTCCTCTTCCTTCTCCTCCTCCTCCTCCTCCTCCTCTACCTCCTCTACCTCCTCCTCCCCACCCTCTTCCTTCTCCTCCACCTCCTCTACCTCCTCCTCCTCCCCCTCCTCCCCCTCCTCTTCCTCCTCCTCCCCACCCTCTTCCTTCTCCTCCTCCTCCTCCTCTACCTCCTCCTCCCCTTCCTCCTCCCCCTCCTCCTCTACCTCTACCTCCTCTACCTCCTCCTCCCCCTCCTCCTCCTCCTCCTCTTCCTCTACCTCCTCTACCTCCTCCTCCCCCTCCCCCTCCTCTTCCTCTACCTCCTCCCCCTCCTCTTCCTCCTCCCCCTCCTCCTCCCCCCCCCCTCCCCCTCTTCCTCCTCCTCCCCACCCTCTTCCTTCTCCTCCTCCTCTTCCTCTTCCTCTACCTCCTCTTCCTCCTCCTCTACCTCCTCTACCTCCTCCTCCCCCTCCCCCTCCTCTTCCTTTTCCTCTACCTCCTCTACCTCCTCCTCCCCCTCCTCCTCCTCCTCCACCTCCTCTACCTCCTCCTCCTCCCCGTCCTCCTCCTCCTCCACCTCCTCTACCTCCTCCTCCTCCCCGTCCTCCCCTTCCTCCTCCCCCTCCTCCTCCTCCTCCCCCTCCTCCCCTTCCTCCTCCCCCTCCCCCTCCCCCTCCTCTTCCTCTACCTCCTCCCCCTCCTCTTCCTCCTCCCCCTCCTCCTCCCCCTCCCCCTCCCCCTCTTCCTCCTCCTCCCCACCCTCTTCCTTCTCCTCCTCCTCTTCCTCTTCCTCTACCTCCTCTTCCTCCTCCTCTACCTCCTCTTCCCCCTCCTCTACCTCCTCTTCCCCCTCCTCTTCCTTTTCCTCTACCTCCTCTACCTCCTCCTCCCCCTCCTCCTCCTCCTCCACCTCCTCTACCTCCTCCTCCTCCCCGTCCTCCCCTTCCTCCTCCCCCTCCTCCTCCTCCTCCCCCTCCTCCCCTTCCTCCTCCCCCTCCCCCTCCTCCTCCTCCTCCTCAGGACCATCCATGGTCTGATCTATAACGCTCTGAAGCTTTTCATGGAGATGAACCAGAAGTTGTTTGATGACTGTACGCAGCAGTACAAGGCAGAGAAGCAGAAGTAAGTGGTTCATTGATGCTGAGCCTCGTCTGACTCGTGCTAACATGCTAACATGCTAACATGCTAATGCTCCACAGAGAGAAGTACAAGCTGAAGGAGAGGGAGGAGATCTGGCACAAGATCGAGGAGCTGGCCCGACAGAACCCCCAGGTGTGTTCAGGGGTTGTGCTGCAGCGTCGGACATCTCAGTCTTTCACACCTCAGTCTTTAATCAACACTGTGTCCTCCTTTACTTTCAGAGTAATAAGCTCCACCCCCTTCGGCCTGGACTCCACTCACAGGAAGAGGTCAGCCCTCTGATCAGTTACCTGTCAGTGACTGGAAGGTGATGAAGTGTTGCATTCTGGGTAAACGGTGTATTGTGTGTTGTGTGTAGTTCATGTTGTACAGTGACAGTGTAGCCGTCTACTCGATGGAGACGGAGACACCTACAGCTGAAGACATCCAGCTGCTGAAGAAGACCGTGGAGACCGAGGCCTCCCAGGTAAACGCAGATCAGCTGATCACTAACCTGTCATCATCAGTGACATCATCAGTGACATCATCAGTGACATCATCAGTGATGACCCGTATGTGTGTGTTCAGGGTCTGAAGGATCTGAAGAAGGAGAAGGTTCTGATGAGGAGGAAGTCGGAGCTTCCTCAGGACGTCTACACCATCAAAGCTCTGGAGGCTCATAAGAGAGCTGAGGAATACCTGACAGCCAATCAGGAGGCTCTCTGACCGGGGGGCAGTCCCTCCTCAGCCTGACTCCGCCCAGTCCTGTACGTCCGTCCTCGAGGAAGTTGAAGCTGTCGTGGGTCATATCAGCTCCGTCCCCTGGTGGCCGAATGCACTAGGACGCAAGCTCCGCCCACGCCTCAGTGCTCCACTCTGATTGGACGTCAGCCTGCGCTTGTTCTCTCTGCCACCGATTACGATCTTGCATCAAGCACCTGAACGCATCACCAGCGGCTGATCCACCACAAGAACCAGACGAGTCAGGTGTCCCGTCAGGTGTCCTGTCAGGTGTCCTGTCAGGTGTCCTGTCAGGTGACCCATCATGTGTCCCGTCAGGTGTCCTGTCAGGTGTCCTGTCAGGTGTCCTGTCAGGTGACCCGTCATGTGTCCCGTCAGGTGACCCGTCAGGTGACCCCCCAGGTGACCAGTCATGTGTCCCGTCAGGTGACCAGTCATGTGTCCCGTCAGGTGACCTGTCAGGTGACCCCCCAGGTGACCCCCCAGGTGACCCCCCAGGTGACCAGTCATGTGTCTCGTCAGGTGACCCCCCAGGTGACCCCCCAGGTGACCCCCCAGGTGACCAGTCATGTGTCCCGTCAGGTGACCCGTCAGGTGACCCGTCAGGTGACCCCCCAGGTGTCCTGTCAGGTGACCCCCCAGGTGACCAGTCATGTGTCCCGTCAGGTGTCCCGTCAGGTGACCCCCCAGGTGACCCCCCAGGTGACCAGTCATGTGTCCCGTCAGGTGACCCGTCAGGTGTCCCGTCAGGTGACCTGTCAGGTGACCCCCCAGGTGACCCCCCAGGTGACCAGTCAGGTGACCCGCCAGGTATCCCGTCAGGTGACCCGTCAGGTGACCCCCCAGGTGACCCGTCAGGTGACCCGCCAGGTGACCCGTCAGGTGACCCCCCAGGTGTCCTGTCAGGTGACCCGTCAGGTGACCCCGTCAGGTGACCCGTCAGGTGACCCCCCAGGTGTCCTGTCAGGTGACCCGTCAGGTGTCCCGTCAGGTGTCCAGTCAGATGACCCGTCAGGTGACCCCCCAGGTGACCCCCCAGGTGACCAGTCATGTGTCCCGTCAGGTGTCCCGTCAGGTGACCCCCCAGGTGTCCTGTCAGGTGACCCCCGTCAGGTGACCCCCCAGGTGTCCTGTCAGGTGACCCGTCAGGTGTCCCGTCAGGTGTCCAGTCAGATGACCCGTCAGGTGACCCCCCAGGTGTCCTGTCAGGTGACCCGTCAGGTGACCCGCCAGGTGTCCCGTCAGGTGACCCCCAGGTGACCCCCCAGGTGACCCCCCAGGTGTCCTGTCAGGTGACCCGTCAGGTGACCCCCCAGGTGTCCTGTCAGGTGACCCGTCAGGTGACCCACCAGGTATCCCGTCAGGTGACCCCCAGGTGACCCCCCAGGTGTCCTGTCAGGTGACCCGCCAGGTATCCCGTCAGGTGACCCGTCAGGTGACCCCCCAGGTGACCCGTCAGGTGACCCGCCAGGTGACCCGTCAGGTGACCCGTCAGGTGACCCCCCAGGTGTCCTGTCAGGTGACCCGCCAGGTATCCCGTCAGGTGACCCCGTCAGGTGACCCGTCAGGTGACCCCCCAGGTGTCCTGTCAGGTGACCCGTCAGGTGACCCCCCAGGTGTCCCGTCAGGTGTCCTGTCAGGTGTCCCGTCAGGTGTCCCGTCAGGTGTCCTGTCAGGTGATCCGTCAGGTGACCCGTCAGGTGTCAGGTTGTCTGGCCCGTCGTCTCCTGTGGTGGAAACACCTGCAGCTGCTCACTCCTGTTACACCTGAACGCAGCACAGAGCACTTTACTGTTCTCCCTGTAGCTCCGCCCCCCTCCACCTGACCAACCAATCAGCTGCCAGCGTGGATCTCATTGCGAGGGAGTAGTGAATGTAGATGTCCAATCCGGAAGCTGCCACGCCCCTGTCCCGTCCTGTCCCTTGCCCCCGTCCTGTCCCTTGCCCCTGTCCTGTCTAGTTCAGATGCTGACCAGCAGGGGGAGCTGATGCTGCTCATGCTGCCCCTTTAAAACCACAGAAGAAGAAATGAGAGAATCTTCTTCACTGAATGTTTCTGCTCAGTCCTGCACCTGCCCTCTAGATACATGACCACGCCCCGTTCACTTAGCCACGCCCACTTGTAATCTTTTTATTTGTTTTGTTTTATCTTCTTCCTGCCGTTGTAGGCGTGTCCTTCAAAGATCCAGCCGTCAATCAAGATCCTCTGTGATCAAAATGACAAATCAAACTGCAAACCTCATGTAGGAGAAGACAGAGGAGGCGGAGCTTAGACCAGAGGACGTCTGGACAGTGGACAGATCTGTGAAGACGCTGCTTCATGGACATAAAACATCACATGGTCTGATTTTGTACAGTTGTTCATGTACAGAATAAATAAAAGAACCTCAATGAACACATCTGATTGTTTATTCTAGTCACATGACTCTAATGATGACATCATCACCCAGGGACACTGGTCAACATGTTTATTAATTAATCATCACTGAGGGACACGTCGATCACAAACAAGACTCAAGAAAATGTCCAGGTGAGCTTCCTGTCACCTAAAGTTCCTACACGGCTTCACTGCTCCTGAAGTGGTCGTGGTGAGTTCAGGGTCTGCTGGAATAGTCACGGTGTGTGGATGTTGAGGGTCGCGGTGCGTTCAGGGCCTGGAGATGCAGTTCAAGGTGTGACGATGTGTCCAGGCCTGAGGACGCTGCCGCGGTGCGTTCAGGGCCCGGGGACGTTGTTCCTGCGGGGCAGTCGCAGGGCGGCGGCGCTCTGTCGGCTCTGCAGCGTGTGTTGGACCATGTCCTTCCACTGGTCGTCAGAGATGTCCCTGGCCCACGGCGGCACGCCGAGAGACGGCAACGCCACGGCCGCCATCGTCCTCTTCACCAGCTCCACGTGGTCTACAGGGACAGGAAGGGACGTCAACAGAAAGAACATGGAGGCAAAGGACAGGAAGTGATGCAGACAGACAGACAGGAAGACAGGAAGTGATGCAGACAGACAGACAGACAGGAAGTGATGCAGACAGACAGACAGACAGGAAGTGATGCAGACAGACAGGAAGTGATGCAGACAGACAGGAAGTGATGCAGACAGACAGACAGGAAGTGATGCAGACAGACAGGAAGTGATGCAGACAGACAGACAGACAGACAGACAGGAAGTGATGCAGACAGACAGACAGGAAGTGATGCAGACAAACAGGAAGTGATGCAGACAGACAGGAAGTGATGCAGACATACAGGAAGTGATGCAGACAGACAGACAAACAGGAAGTGATGCAGACAGACAGGAAGTGATGCAGACATACAGGAAGTGATGCAGACAGACAGACAAACAGGAAGTGATGCAGACAGACAGGAAGTGATGCAGACAGACAGACAGACAGGAAGTGAAGTATCACCTGCGTCCATGGGGATGGAAGTCCGGCTCCTCTGAGCTGCTGCTCCTTCAGGGTCCTCCTCCTCATCACTGTCTGGAGGAGGAGCTTCAGGGAGGTGGAGACCCATCACCTGCAGGAGAGACAGACAGGTGAGAGAGAGACAGGTGAGACGAGAGAGAGACAGACAGGTGAGACGAGAGAGAGAGACAGGTGAGACAAGAGAGAGAGAGACAGGTGAGACAAGAGACAGACAGGTGAGACAAGAGAGAGACAGGTGAGACGAGAGAGAGACAGGTGAGACAAGAGAGAGACAGACAGGTGAGACAAGAGAGAGACAGGTGAGACAAGAGAGAGACAGACAGGTGAGACAAGAGACAGACAGGTGAGACAAGAGAGAGACAGGTGAGACAAGAGAGAGACAGACAGGTGAGACAAGAGAGAGACAGGTGAGACGAGAGAGACAGACAGGTGAGACAAGAGACAGACAGGTGAGAGTCTTACCTCTATCCTTTGCTGCACCTGCTGCAGCTGTTCCATGTGTGAGGTCTCCTCCCCCTGCCCCTCCCCCTGCCCCTCCCCCTGCCCCTCCCCCCCGTGGTTCAGTCCGTCAGGTTCCTGGTTCAGAGGCTGGTAATAATATGCTCCTCCACTGTTCAACCCCTCCTCTTCCTCCTCCTCCTCTTCCTCTCCGTCCAGCTCCATCTCCCCCCCCTCCTCACCCCCTCCTTCCCCCCCGCTCCATACCACTCCCCCTGGCAGCGGCGCTCCGTCGGACGGACGATCGTCCTCTCCCAGCTCGTCCTCAGAGCTCGGTAAGACTCTCTCTGGTCCCATCGCACAGCTCCACACTTCCATCCACGACTGTCTGAGGGGGACACGGGGGACACGGGGGGAGACAGTGAGGACCTGGAACTTTAAATCAGTCTCAGTGATTGGATCACAAGAAACCAGCTGAAAATAAGCTGGTCAGAGACGCTGGGACAGACTGTCTCTCTCTCTGAGACACTGGGACAGACTGTCTCTCTCTCTGAGACCCTGGGACAGACTGTCTCTCTCTCTCTGAGACGTTGGGACAGACTGTCTCTCTCTCTCTCTGTCTCTCTGAGACCCTGGGACAGACTGTCTCTCTCTCTCTGAGACGTTGGGACAGACTGTCTCTCTCCTCTCTCTCTCTCTCTGAGACGCTGGGACAGACTGTCTCTCTCTCTGAGACACTGGGACAGACTGTCTCTCTCCTCTCTCTCTGAGACGCTGGGACAGACTGTCTCTCTCTCTCTCTCTCTCTCTCTCTCTGAGACCCTGGGACAGACTGTCTCTCTGTCTCTGAGACGTTGGGACAGACTCTCTCTCAGAGATGCTGGGACAGACAGTCTCTCTGTCTCTGAGACGCTGGGACAGACTGTCTCTCTCCTCTCTCTCAGAGACGCTGGGACAGACTGTCTCTCTCTCTCTCTCTCAGAGACGCTGGGACAGACTGTCTCTCTCTCTCTCTCTCTCTCTCTGAGACCCTGGGACAGACTGTCTCTCTCTCTCTCTGTCTCTCTGAGACACTGGGACAGACTGTCTCTCTCTCTCTCTCTCTCTCTGAGACGCTGGGACAGACTGTCTCTCTCTCTGAGACGTTGGGACAGACAGTCTCTCTCTCTCTCTCTGAGACCCTGGGACAGACTGTCTCTCTGTCTCTGAGACGCTGGGACAGACTGTCTCTCTCCTCTCTCTCAGAGACCCTGGGACAGACTGTCTCTCTCCTCTCTCTCTGAGACGTTGGGACAGACAGTCTCTCTCTCTCTCTCTCTGAGACCCTGGGACAGACTGTCTCTGTTTGTTTACTTTTAACTTCCGGTTGTTCTTCTTCGTTGGTTGTTGACTCGGTGCGTCACGTATCGTAAATGTATTTGAGGGTTTAAATATTTAAATGTTTGTTTCGCTGCTGATCAGACTGAACAGAGTATTTATTTATTTATTTAGTTTATATTTATTGAGACTTATAAATTTAACAGCTGACTCTCCAGAGACCTGACGTCTGTACATGTGTTTACCTGGAATCTTAACTCAGGTGATTGTTAACATCTTATGTGTTCAGAGTCTTAACAGCCAGGATGCTAACGGCTAACAGTTAGCACTGGTGTTTTCAGGTCGCAGGTTGTTGGTTCTATTCCAGCTCTGTCTGCTGCTGCAATGTGTCCCCGAGAACCTGTCTGATGCCCAGGTACGAGGAAACGATGGAGAACACCTGGAGCAGCTAAAGGCTAATGTAGTTAGCAGCCAGTGTAGCTAGCGGCTAATGAAGCTAGCAGCTGTGTGGCTGGAGGACTCGCTGCCGTTACCCGCTCATTAAACTTCCTGTTTGTGTTTGTCAGATTAATAAACATCCCACAGGTGAGGTGTCTTACCTGTCCGTCTGTCTGTCTGCTCCAACCGACCACAGGTAGCGGTTAGCCGCTGCTAGCTGCAGCTGCTGCTCACACTTCCGTGTGCGTCACGACGCAGCAACGAAACATCCGACGCAAATATTAATTTGCCATTTTAATTTTCAGATTTTAACGTTTAAAGTAAATATGTTTGTTTCAAAATAACTTTAAGCGTTTAAAAATATTTATGTATGAATTTTTCAAGCGGTCAGTATTTCTATTTTGATTTTACTTCCTGATTTAAAACGTCATTTCCTCATTCACTGAGGAAAGGACTTCATATTATTATTATTATAATTTAATTATTATTATTATTATTATTACTTTTATTGATCAATGCAACAGAGATGAAATTATTATTGTGAACAACCTGGACCGGACCTGTCTTTTTCTCTGTCTCCATGACGACGGATTAAAACGAGGCTCAGTCGGAAGTGATGTCAGAGCTGTAATCGTCTATAACAGGAGGTGTTACTCTGACCAGAATCTGAAGTCTTGAAGGTTTTAATTATTATTATTATTACAGACTGAACATGACGTCACAGCAACAGTTTAAATTAATATATTTATTTACATGCATGTCCATTTACTAACCGACTTTAAATATGAACATTATCAGATTTATTCTTTTATCTTTCTCTGCTCTGATATTTAAACAAGTTTAACGTTATAACTTTTAATTGAAATGATTAATTCATTCATGATTTCACACGGGATAAATATAATGTCTCTGTCTCTGCCTGTCTCTCTCTCTATCTCTCTCTGTCTCTCTGCCTGTCTCTCTGTCTCTCTCACTGCCTGTCTCTCTGTCTCTGTCTCTCTCACTGCCTGTCTCTCTGTCTCTGTCTCTCTCACTGCCTGTCTCTCTCTGTCTCTGCCTGTCTCTCTCTGTCTCTGCCTGTCTCTCTGTCTCTCTCCCTGCCTGTCTCTCTCTGTCTCTGCCTGTCTCTCTCTGTCTCTGCCTGTCTCTCTGTCTCTGCCTGTCTCTCTGTCTCTCTCACTGCCTGTCTCTCTGTCTCTGTCTCTCTCCCTGCATGTCTCTCTCTGTCTCTGCCTGTCTCTGTCTCTGCCTGTCTCTCTCTCCCTGCCTGTCTCTCTCTGTCTCTGCCTGTCTCTCTGTCTCTCTGCCTGTCTCTCTGTCTCTCTCACTGCCTGTCTCTCTGTCTCTGTCTCTCTCCCTGCATGTCTCTCTCTGTCTGCCTGTCTCTTTCTCTGCCTGTCTCTGTCTCTCTGCCTGTCTCTCTCTGTCTCTGTCTCTCTCTGCCTGTCTCTGTCCGTGTGGTGTTCTTGGTCCCAGGAATCCGGATGGAGTGAGCCCTCTGTCCTCTCTGTCTCTTAGTAACACTCACCTGCAGAAACACACCGGGACTCTCGGAGCTGTCAGCGACCGAAGGACCGTCTCCTTGTCCGGCTGAGAGACCCCGCTGCTCTACCCCCCGACCTCCCCACATCCCCCCACCCTCACCCCCCCTTTTCTGATCGAAGCTGATCAATCGATTCCCGGACTGATCGGTTCTCCCGGTGGATCAGAACCGGCGCGTGGCCTGCGGCGACATCAGCAAACGATGACATCAGCGCGTGACAGTCCCGATCTCCATGACAGCTGATCGATTATCTATCAGGTTAATTGATCACCGCATCCCACAGCCAATCAGAGAGCGTCATTGATCAGCTGATCGGTTCCTGCTGCTGCCATGATCATCAATAACTCTCTACTGACTGGTTATCGATTATTACTGACTGGTTATCGATTATTACTGACTGGTTATCGATTATTGTCGATTATTATACTGGTTATCGATTATTACTGACTGGTTATCGATTATTGTCGATTATTAGACTGGTTATCGATTATTACTGACTGGTTATCGATTATTATCGATTATTAGACTGGTTATCAATTATTACTGACTGCTTATCGATTACTACTGACTGCTTATCGATTATTGTCGATTATTATACTGGTTATCGATTATTACTGACTGGTTATCGATTATTGTCGATTATTAGACTGGTTATCGTCGATTATTAGACTGGTTATCGATTATTATCGATTATTAGACTGGTTATCAATTATTACTGACTGGTTATCGATTATTACTGACTGGTTATCGATTATTACTTACTGGTTATCGATTATTATCGATTATTAGACTGTTATCAATTATTACTGACTGGTTATCGATTATTATCGATTATTAGACTGTTATCAATTATTACTGACTGGTTATCGATTATTACTGACTGGTTATCGATTATTGTCGATTATTAGACTGGTTATCGATTATTACTGACTGCTTATTGATTATTACTGACTGGTTATCGATTATTACTGACTGGTTATCGATTATTAGACTGGTTATCAATTATTACTGACTGGTTATCGATTATTACTGACTGGTTATTGATTATTACTGACTGGTTATTGATTATTACTGACTGGTTATCGATTATTACTGACTGTTATCGATTATTACTGACTGGTTTATTACTGACTGGTTATTGATTATTACTGACTGGTTATCGATTATTACTGACTGGTTTATTACTGACTGGTTATCGATTATTACTGACTGGTTATCGATTATTACTGACTGGTTTATTACTGACTGGTTATCGATTATTACTGACTGGTTATCGATTATTACTGACTGGTTATCGATTATTGTCGATTATTAGACTGGTTATCGATTATTACTGACTGGTTATCGATTATTACTGACTGGTTATTGACTGGTTATCGATTATTACTGACTGGTTATCGATTATTACTGACTGCTTATCGATTATTGTCGATTATTAGACTGGTTATCGTCGATTATTAGACTGGTTATCGATTATTATCGATTATTAGACTGGTTATCGATTATTACTGACTGGTTATCGATTATTACTTACTGGTTATCGATTATTATCGATTATTAGACTGTTATCAATTATTACTGACTGGTTATCGATTATTACTGACTGGTTATCGATTATTGTCGATTATTAGACTGGTTATCGATTATTACTGACTGGTTATCGATTATTACTGACTGCTTATTGATTATTACTGACTGGTTATCGATTATTACTGACTGGTTATCGATTATTACTGACTGGTTTATTACTGACTGGTTATCAATTATTACTGACTGGTTATCGATTATTACTGACTGGTTATCGATTATTACTGACTGGTTATTGATTATTATCGATTATTAGACTGGTTATCAATTATTACTGACTGGTTATCGATTATTACTGACTGGTTATCGATTATTACTGACTGGTTATTGATTATTATCGATTATTACTGACTGGTTATCGATTATTACTGACTGGTTATCGATTATTACTGACGGGTTATCGATTATTACTGACTTGTTATCGATTATTACTGACTGGTTATCGATTATTATCGATTATTACTGACTGGTTATCGATTATTACTGACTGGTTATTGATTATTACTGACGGGTTATCGATTATTACTGACTGGTTATCGATTATTACTGACTGGTTATCGATTATTACTGACTGGTTATTGGTTATTAATGATGGGTTATTGATTATTACTGACTGGTTATCGATTGTTACTGACTGGTTATTGATTATTACTGACTGGTTATTGATTATTAGACTGGTTATTGATTATTACTGACTGGTTATCGATAATTACTGACTGGTTATTACTGACTGGTTATCAATTATTATCGATTATTACTGACTGGTTATCGATTATTACTGACTGGTTATTGATTATTACTGACTGGTTATCGATTATTACTGACTGGTTATTGATTATTAGACTGGTTATTGATTATTACTGACTGGTTATTGATTATAACTGACTGGTTATCGATTATTACTGACTGGTTATTGATTATTACTGACTGGTTATCGATTATTACTGACTGGTTATCGATTATTATCGATTATTACTGACTGGTTATCGATTATTACTGACTGGTTATTGATTATTACTGACTGGTTATCGATTATTACTGACTGGTTATTGATTATAACTGACTGGTTATCGATTATTACTGACTGGTTATTGATTATTACTGACTGGTTATCGATTATTACTGACTGGTTATCGATTATTATCGATTATTACTGACTGGTTATCGATTATTACTGACTGGTTATTACTGACTGGTTATTGATTATTAGACTGGTTATCGATTATTACTGACTGGTTATCGATTATTATCGATTATTACTGACTGGTTATTGATTATTACTGACTGTTATTGATTATTACTGACTGGTTATTACTGACTGGTTATTGATTATTACTGACTGGTTATTACTGACTGATTATCGATTATTACTGACTGGTTATTGATTATTACTGACTGGTTATTGATTATTAGACTGGTTATTGATTATTACTGACTGGTTATCGATTATTACTGACTGGTTATTACTGACTGGTTATTGATTATTAGACTGGTTATCAATTATTATCGATTATTACTGACTGGTTATCAATTATTATCGATTATTACTGACTGGTTATTGATTATTACTGACTGGTTATTGATTATTACTGACTGGTTATTGATTATTACTGACTGGTTATTACTGACTGGTTATTATTATTACTGACTGGTTATTACTGACTGGTTATCGATTATTACTCACTGGTTATTGCTTATTACTGACTGGTTATTGATTATTAGACTGGTTATTGATTATTACTGACTGGTTATCGATTATTACTGACTGGTTATTGATTATTACTGACTGGTTATCGATTATTATCGATTATTACTGACTGGTTATTGATTATTACTGACTGGTTATTGATTATTACTGACTGGTTATTACTGACTGGTTATTGATTATTACTGACTGGTTATTACTGACTGGTTATTGATTATTACTGACTGGTTATTGATTATTACTGACTGGTTATTACTGACTGGTTATTGATTATTACTGAACCCCCCCCCCCCCCCCCCCCCCCCGTCCTGCAGGTGTCCCAGAATGCTGCCGGCCTCCATACAGATCACCGGAGAGCTGCTGTCGGCGGCCGAGGTCCAGGACATCTGTGAGAGTCTGAAGGAGGACGGCGTCCGGCTGCTGTCTGTCCGCGGCTGCCAGCTCTCCGACCGGGACTTTGGACGTGTCTGCCGCGGCGTCGCTGAGGCGCGCTCACTCGCTCAGCTCAACCTCAACCTGGGCGTGGTCTCCAGCATCAGCCGGACCCGACACCTGGCCGACGCCCTGACGGCCAACCGCTCCCTGCAGACCCTGTTGTGAGTAGACTCATCTGATTGGTTGCTGGCTTCTTGTTTGATTACAGACATACCTTGTGATTGGCTTCTAATAGACGCTTCAGGTTTCTGCGTCAATTTGACGCCGTAGCACATGGAGGACAGGTTAACTGAGGAGGTTCAGAGACACAAACATTTGTATGACTGAAGTTTCAGTCATTATTGTTGAAAGTGAAGCAGGAAGTAGAAACAAAAACCCGACTGGCAAAAAAGACACAGCGACATCTAGTGTTTGGGTGGTGGTGTTACAGAGCGAGCCAGACTGACGAGGAACAAGTAAATGACTCACACCTGTGTAGGTTACATGCATAAGACTCTGTCTCCCCCCAGTCTCCATGGCAGCCCCCTGCTGGACGCCGGCCTGGTCACCCTGAACCCAGCGCTGTCCACCCACCCGGCGCTGGTGTGTCTGGACCTGGGCGACTGCATGCTGGGAGACGAGGCGCTGGGTCTGATCTGTGGCATGCTGCCACCGGACGGAGCCAAGTCAGGTGAGACACACCTGGTCCAGGTTCACTTATCAGCTACAGGAAGTAAACATCAGACAATAATAACAATACTATTACCACATATTACCACCTACGACCATATAGTACCACCTAGCATCATTTAACACCACATAGTACCACCTAGCATCATTTAACACCACATAGTACCACCTAGCATCATTTAACACCACATAGTACCACCTAGCACCACCTAGGACCACATAACTAGAACCACCTATTACTATTACCAGCTGGTACCACTTAGGATAACCTAGAACCACCTATTACTTCCTAGGACCACATAGTACCACATAATAACATTTAGCACCATTTAGTACCACCTCGGATCACCTAGCACCAGTTAGCACCACCTAGTACCTCCTGGGACCACACTGAACCATATAGTACCATCTAACACCATATAGTACCACCTAGGACCGCATAGTACCACATTAAACCACCTAGCACCACCTAGGACCACCGAGCACCACCTAGTACCTTCTAGGACCACACTGAACCATATAGTACCACACTGAACCATATAGTACCACATAGGATCACCTAGTACCTCCTAGTACCACTCAGTGTATTGCTCCACTGATCTTCAACAGTGTCCTGGTATTCTAACAACCAGTCAGTACTATCTAGCAACCAGTCCTCTGTATCCTGGTGACCTTCTGGATCAACCCACCAACTGTCCTAAGGCTCCTAGCAACCAGCTGGTGCCACCCTAGCAACGGTAGAAGCTCAGATCACTATAGCAACCACTTTTAGACAACAGCGCAGGTTACAGATGATCCAGGAGTCACCTGACCCTCTCAGGTTTAATGTCGTCAGACGCGCTAAATTAATTGATGAAGGAAAGAAGTTCAAATAACCTGCAGCTGTCACAGCAAAGGATTCTGGGAGATTTAACTCTTCACTCTCACATCAACTAGAGACCAGAGAGTGAGGAGCTAACATCTGTGATTGGTCAGAAATTGGAAGTTGCCATGGTTAAATCAGTAAAGCGGCCCTCTGTTAGCTGCCAGATGCTAACATTCACAGTGTGGCCGCTAATCTCTTCTGGGTAGAGATCATACTGTGTGGGTGCACGCTGAACGAACGCCGTGATCTGATGGACACAGTCGTCAAAACGACCGACATCCAAAATGAATAGTGCCTCTCGTCATCCATCACCCACATCGCTTAGTGTGTGTGACGTATGCTGCAGTGGGAGGGGCCTATGACTGAGCACTTGAGTTTCTGGTGAATTAGAAATTACATGGCCAGAACTTTGTTCTTGTTCTTGCAGCCCTAGGAGCAAAAACTAATTTCTTACTGAGTATGTAACAAGCTTAACTCTGCCTCTAACCCTGCTGCTGGCCCTGCTGCTAACCCTGTTGCTAACCCTGCTGCTAGCCCTGCAGCTAGCCCTGCTGCTAACCCTGCTGCTAGCCCTGCTGCTAACCCTGCTGCTAGCCCTGTTGCTAACCCTGTTGCTAACTCTGCTGCTGGCCCTGCAGCTAGCCCTGCTGCTAACTCTGCTGCTAGCCCTGTTGCTAGCCCTGTTGCTAGCCTTGCTGCTAACCTCTGGTAGTTCTGTCTGTGCAGGTCTGAGGGAACTGACTCTGAGTGCCAACCCAGGCATCACCTCCAAAGGTTGGGCTCGATTCTCCATCGCCGTGGCTCACAGCTCACAGCTCCGAGTTCTCAACCTGGACTACAACCCCCTGGGTAACCAAGACGCAACCATGGGGTTAGGGGTTAACCCTAACCCACTGTTATGCTTGTTCTGACGGTCTTGGTTCTTGTGGTCCTAGTTCTAGAGCTGATGGATCATGGTCTAGTGGTTCTAGTTGTTCTGGATGCTAGTGTTCTTTCTCTATATAATCTCAAATATTTCTGGTTCTGGTTGCTAATGTTCCACTCCTGTCTCCAGGTGACCATATTGCCGGGATGCTGGCGGTTGCGGTGGCATCCAGCCGGACCCTGGAGGTTCTGGACCTGGAAGGGACTGGACTGACCAACCAGTCGGCACAGGTAGACGGATCCGTCCTTCACTGCTGGTCCAATATCAGAACCAGTTCCTGTTTAAATAAATAAAGTATGGTGTTCTGACCCCTTAGGTGTTCTTGGACATGGTGCAGAACTACCCAACCAGCCTGAGGGCCCTGGTTCTGGCAGAGAACGAGATCGGTCCTGAGCTGCAGCAGCAGATCAGTGACCTCCTGTCTGAAGGAGAGGAGGACGACGACAGGGAGGCCCCACCCCCATTCACAGGCTACGCCTCCAGCAGTGCTCTCCAGCCAATCAGAGACAAGTACCAGACCCCCATCTGGCTCCCTCACAGCAGTAAGGGCTGAACCCTCCCCCCTTCCTCACCCCCAGACTGTCCCCCTCTCTGCTAGGTTCTGGTTCTGCTGGTTCTGCTGGATCCGGTGTGTTTAGGTGACCTCTGTGGCAGTTCATATCGTAGTGATGAGAATAATTTATATTCGTTTAAGCTCTTTCTTCTTCTGTGGTGGTTCATACATGTGGACAGTGACCTGTAAACTCTTCTTAATTCTGTTCAGTAATAATCAACGTTTATATGTTAATTATCTGATTCCTTTAAAGGGCCGGTTGGACATGTAGAGGACTGGCAGTGTTAGCTTAGCTTAGCTTAGCATAGCTCTAAATGTGTCGTTCTCTGACCCACAGACTCCAGCCCTCAGATGGTCTTGCTGACATCAGGTCTAGGTGAGAGCTTATTGGCTGAGACTGAGATGTGACACCTCCCACAGACACACCCACTTCCTGTTACGCTGCCGGTGTGAATGTTTGTTTTTCATCACTTCTCTGAGTTCTCAGAACAACTGATGGCTGGCAGCCAATCACACGCTCCGTTTGATGTAGCAACTTTACATAGACCAGGAGACGCCAGGTGACTTCCTGTTTTTGATGAATGTACTGATTGTTGATTGGTTCGCTGCTCTGATGTCACAATAAAACAGTTTACAGCTTCATAAGAAGCAAAGGCTCCAGCTGGTCCTTAACTGTCAACAACATCAACGGTTAGCAGAGAGTCAGTGTCAGATTTTATTTCCTGCTGAGACGTTGATCTATAAACATCTACCAGAAACACTGTGGGATTTATGACCAGTCATTAGCATTAGCATTAGCATTAGCACTGCTAGAGATCCTGTTGAGTTCAGTGAGTAGGTTCAACCAGCAGATAAATCATGAACACAACAGTTTGAGGACTTCTTTCTCATTGGACACAGGAAGTAGAATCCCTCCATAATAAAACATCTGTGAGACGTTCAGGTTCCCAAACAGCTTTAATGAAAAGAGTGATCAGATGTTTGTCTATTAACAGACGCGACACAATAAATAATTCTCTATGTACATAAACAACCACTTTACTGAATAATCACCACAACTCCTTTAAACATCCATGACTCATCCTGCACTTGGGGGTGTGGTCTAATTAATCATGCACCTCCCTCCCAGTCTCTTACAGGAAGCATTGTCATCATCATCATTCTTTCAGTTTTTACACGAAAAGACTAAAATGAGACATTTTACAGAGAAACATTTAAATTAAATCCTCAGATGTAGAAATTACATCTTTTTCAAATTAAAAGTGTGCTCCTCGGCTAACCAGCGACACTTAGCATAACACAACCCTTAGAACTAACAGCATTGTGGGTAATGTAGGGAATCAGTTTGAATTGTCACTGTGATGATGTCACCGGTCCAGTGCATGCTGGGAGAAGGCGGAGTTAAATGACCTCCGAGTTGAGTTTCTTCTTCTCTGCTTCTGCTGCGTTCAGGAAACTGATCTGACACTGGTCTCTCTGCGGTGTCCTTCGTCCCTGTGTTGATGATGCTACTGAGGGGGCGTGGCCGCAGTCCCTGCAGCGACCCTGCAGCACAAGGGCGGCGGTCAGCGCCGCCACGCCTAGCGTCATCGCTGCCATCGACAAGACAATGGTGAGCTGCAGCCGTGAGAGTCCTGCATCGCGGCGCTCGCTCACTGTCACCTTCACGAGGCCGTCTCCATGACGACTGCTGTTCCCTCTGTCGGCGGCCTGTCCCCCCCCTCCTCCTCCTCCTCCCTCCCACCTCAGCGTCGTCCAGCTGGACTCATGGGCGCCACCAGCCCTCAGCGGCGTCTGGCAGGTGGCCCCAGTGAAGTCTGGACTGCAGACGCAGCGGAAGCCTCCCGCGAGGTCAAGGCAGCGGCCGCCGTTCAGGCACGGTCGGCTAGCGCAGTCGTCAACGTTGATGGTGCAGAAGCGCCCGGTGAAGCCGGCAGGGCAGACGCACGAGAAACGGTTGATGGCGTCCAGGCAGGTGGCGCCATTGGCACAAGGTCTCATCAGACAGTCGTCAACGTTGGTCTCACAGCGACGACCCGTGAAACCAGACAAACACCGACACGTCAATTCCACCGCAAAACCATCAGAGTCCTCACACAGACCGCCATTTTTACATGGAGACCTGGAGGAAGAGGAAGAGGAAGAGGAGGAGAAGTAGAGACAGGAGATAAACATCCATCTGACTAAAGCGTACATGTAGAATCTGATGATGTTACAGGACAGTTTGAGAACGTAAGAGGAATCATAGGCAGGTTGGAGCTTTCTCTGCAGTAAAGGTTGACTGAGAGCTGTGACAGTGATGGACTGACAGACCTCGTCTGGTGGCAGGGACCCCACTTCCTCTGGCAGGTGGAGCCATGAAAACCTTCAGGACAGAGACACCTGAAGTCTCCACTGTCCTCCATCACACAGGTGGCGCCGTTCTGACATGGCTGCTGCAGCAAGCACACGCTCAGGTCTGACAGGAAACAGGAAACGCATCAGACAGGAAACAGGAAACACATCAGACAGGAAACACATCAGACAGGAAACAGGAAACGCATCAGACAGGAAACAGGAAACGCATCAGACAGGAAACAGGAAACACATCAGACAGGAAACACATCAGACAGGAAACAGGAAACGCATCAGACAGGAAACAGGAAACACATCAGACAGGAAACACATCAGACAGGAAACAGGAAACGCATCAGACAGGAAACAGGAAACGCATCAGACAGGAAACAGGAAACACATCAGACAGGGAACACATCAGACAGGAAACAGGAAACGCATCAGACAGGAAACGCATCAGACAGGAAACAGGAAACGCATCAGACAGGAAACAGGAAACACATCAGACAGGAAACACATCAGACAGGAAACACATCAGACAGGAAACAGGAAACGCATCAGACAGGAAACAGGAAACACATCAGACAGGAAACAGGAAACAAACTGACCTTTGTCACAGAACCGCCCCCCCCATCCTTCCTCACATCTGCATTGCCATGGCTGCTCACAGTTACCATGGAGACAACCAGGAGATGGGAGACAGAGGTCACAGAGGTCACCATCCCAGCCAGGGTCGCATCTGGAGGAGAACGATTGATTGATTGACTGACTGACTGATTGATTGATTGGTTGATTGGTTGATTGATTGATTGGTTGATTGGTTGATTGACTGATTGGTTGATTGGTTGGCGTCTCACCTGCAGACTCCGAACTCGTCACAGCGGCCATTGGTGATGTTGCAGCTGCAGTTACCTCCTGCAGGAAGAACCAAGAACCAATCAGAGACGAGATGCAAAGACAAAGCTAATGTTGATGTCCAGAAGGACGTCCTCAGAGCCATGCTGCCGTTGAAACTTTTATTTCCACACCTGCTCTGAATGCCTCATCAGACTCTGACCTCTGACCTCTGAGGAACAAACACAGTCTCTGCTGGTTCTGGGTTCCTTGTTAAGACCTTGTGGCTCAGAGGGTCTGTCAGAGGTCAGAGGTCAGAGGCAGGGCCCCCCGGTGGAGCGGAGGATGGAGGATGAGCCCTGCAGCAGCAGCTGGGAGACGCTTGGCGTCATCTGATCCGACAGCTGACAGCGGCCACATTAACAGAGAACAATGAGCTGCTGAGCGCCTCTGAGCGCGCTCAGTGGATCCAGGAAGACTTCGTGCTCTGAGCTCACAGATCAATAATCTGATCTGGTTCATTGATCTCTGGCTTCCACGCCTGCAGGCGGCGCTGCTGCTGATCCTGATCCAGTTATTGATCGATGATCAGTCGATAAATCACTACCTGGGAAACTGGGTCCAGAACCAGAACCAGCTGGATCCAAACCTGGAGACCCCTACTGTCCACCCTGACCTTGCCAACACGATCAGACCTGATACCCCACCCCACCCCCCACCTGTCGGATGAATCTGTCGCCATGGTTATAACATGGTCTTGTGACCTACCTTGACCTCTGCAGGGCGGGAATACAAGGACAACGAGGACGACGGCAGCTCTGACTGTCAACATGTCGACAGGAAGTTGAGTCCTGAAACAGAGGACAGAGACCGTGACCAGGACCAGGACCAGGACCACATCGGCTGCTTCCTGTTTACAGTCTGAAGAATGTGCATGTATCCAGGAAGCAGTCGACCCTTTGAGAATAAAAGACGTTAACCAGGTGGTTTGAGGCTGGACATGTACCAGGTGTCCCCTCAGACCCTGGAGCACGGACAGTGTCTCCATCAGTGTGTCCACAGCTGAGACAGACATCAGCGGTTCCTGTTCTGGGCCTCTGTGTCGACTCTGTTGAAGATGGAGGAGGATGTGTCGGTACTGACTACGTTTCCCAGCATCTCCCTACTTTATATTCTTCTTTATGTTTCAGTGATTCTTCTTCTACCTCCACTAATCTGAATCCATCACCTCTCTGCTGTCTCTGACGTCCTGACCCGGTCTGAACTGGCCCGGCGTCAGAGCTGATGTCAGGTCTCAGAGTCAGTCCAGAGTCCAGCATAAACAGGTCTCGGTTCTTCTTCTTCTTCTTCTTTTTCTTCTTCTTCTTCTTCTTCTGCTGTCCGGTCGACCTTTAAGCTTCACTGTGATCCTCAGGTGAAGAACGTCTAGACAAACAAAAATCAGAACCCTCCAGAATCCAGACCTCCAGCTGTTCCTTTAAATGTGAACCAGCAGCTGGAGGTCATGTGACCTGCCTGCTGTTCCTACCAGAGCTCTGGTTCCTCCTGGTTCTGATCGGACTCTCCTCCTGGTTCTGATCGGACTCTCCGCCAGCTCGCCGCCTGTCGCTGTGACCGAACTGTGGGTCTCTGTGCCCACACACTCGTCTGTCAGGCGGGAAACAATGAGCAGGAGATTATGGAGGGAGTCAGACAGGAGTGGACATGCCTGCGACATACCACAGCAGCAGAAGAAGAATGAGGCGAGTGTGTGAGGGAAAGGAAAGCAACAGGTGGTCGACTGCAGAGCCTCACTGAGCGCGTTCAGTCACCGTTTACATTTAAATAAAGCTCAGTGAAACCTCGCCACTCTGAGCACACTACGAGCTCGAATCACAAATATTTCTTCTTCTGGAGGGGGTGGAGTCTGTAGTCCCCGCCCCTTACCCCACCCACACGTGACTTGTGTCCTCATGTGTTCTCATCCAGTCCAAAGAACCATGTGACCAAATACTTGTATGTGTACTGGTCTCACTCCTTTTATCAAGGCTACTTGGAACAGCCAGGTATCCCAGAATGCATTTCACTTTCCTACAGAGTGACCGTCCTCCAGAGCCTGAAGTAAAGAACAAGAGTGTGATTGGTGATCGCTGCCCGGCAGTCGCCATAGTCGCCATCTAGCTAGCTAGCATGTTTACCATGACAGTTAGCTGTCTAGCTAGCATGTTTACCATGACAGTTAGCTGTCTAGCTAGCATGTTTATCATGACAGTTAGCTGTCTAGCTAGCTAGCATGTTTACCATGACAGTTAGCTGTCTAGCTAGCATGTTTATCATGACAGTTAGCTGTCTAGCTAGCATGTTTATCATGGTGGTTAGCTGTCTAACTAGTAAGCTTCATATCAACTACTGTTAGCCTGTACTGAGACACCATTCAAACCATAACAGCTAAGCTATGCTATGCTAGTTAGCTTTTCACCGAGCAAGCAGCGTTGTTTGTGTTATTTAACACTTGATACTTTGGCTAACATATCCTAGCAGCTAGCCATTTGTTGTTTGGATTAAATCAAAGGTTCTGGGTTCTAATCCAGGCCGACTGGTTCCTTTCTGTGTGTAGTCTGCATGTTCTCCCTGTGTCTGCGTGGGTTCTCTCCAGGTTCTCCAGCTTCCTCCCACCGTCCAAAGACATGCTGGTTAGGTTCATTGGTGATTCTAAATTGGCCGTAGGTATGAGTGTCTCTCTATCTAAGCAGCAGAAGAAGAAGAGAAGCTCTTGAAGCGTCTTTGTTGTCTCCTGCTGGGGTCAGCTGCTGCCATGGCAACGGAGGAGGGGATGTTGGTTGCCATGGATGCAGGATGTAGATACGGTCCCAGCTGGGCAATGTTTCTGATAGTTTCATCACTCTGACACGTCTGCTGACAGTCCATCACTTTCAGAAACATAACTACATCTCTCATCATTTCCTTGCCTCTCAGTAAACTCTCCTTCCTCCTCCTCCTCCTCCTCCTCCTCCTCAGATGTTTTCTTTCTTTTCTGTTGTTCCAACACAGAGAAACAACGTCAGACGTAGAAACACTGACACCTGGTGGAGGCCCAGACTCGGCTGTCTTTGATTTTTAAAGGTAAAGTCTTCAGCGCTGGACGTGGCCTGATGCTCAGACTAGTTTAGTGTAAAAGACCTGTTTACGGACTACGTCATGACTACGTCACAATGGTTGGCTGGAGGCAAGAACCACAGGCTGGCGTTATCAAAATGTCATCTTGCTTTGTTGTAGGAGAACGGTTAATAGCTCAAAACTGAAGTTTTATCACATACCAGCTGTTACTCTGAGTCAGAAAGATCATAGAAGCCTGTGTTGGCATGTGCATTAGCATATACAGCTATCTCATATAAAACATATATGGAGTTAACTTTATAGCTGACAAATACTAGATGCAGGTAACTTTTAAATCTTTTAAGTCTTGTTCATAACCATTCAGGACACAGTTGTACGCATCTAAGGATTCACATGTACTCATTTTATCTTTCGTGTCCACGTTTGGTTTCTCTGTCAAGTGTCCAACTGTTACTCAGTGGTTACTCCTTTCAGATCCTCATCCACTGTTCAGATAAAAGTAATTAAATGAAATCATATTTTCTTCCACCACTGTCAAGAATAAGCCGACAGAAGCTGCTCGTCCGTGTTAATTCCTGTGGGTTGTTTTGCCTCCAGCTAAGCCCCGCCCACTAAAAAATGTCAGCAGGAGACCACCAGGTGCTCCATGTTATCGTGGTGTAATACCAGAGACGACCGCCAGGTGCTCCATGTTATCGTGGTGTAATACCACAGACGACCACCAGGTGCTCCATGTTATCGTGGTGTAATACCACGGACGACCACCAGGTGCTCCATGTTATCGTGGTGTAATACCACAGACGACCACCAGGTGCTCCATGTTATCGTGGTGTAATACCACAGACGACCACCAGGTGCTCCATGTTATCGTGGTGTAATACCACAGACAACCACCAGGTGCTGGTTGATCTCCTGGTCGTGACTCTGAGCTGAACTCTCTCCTTGTGACTGAAACTTTGAATCAAACTGAGCAGAATCAGGGCTTTTCAGCTCAAACTGACATATTTTTCTCCAGACGTAAGAGTTTGTTCATAAAAACTGAAAAACTAAAAGTTCCAGATGCAGCGATTGTTTTGAAGGAGCAGAGATTAAAGAGGAGTTCTTACCTTGAGTTGCTTCATTCACCGTCTGTTTATGTTTGAAGCTGCAGCGAAGGACGAGGAGACGCTGCTCAACCCGTCCTCCCCCGTCCTCCCCCGTCCCTCCTCTTCATTTAACACTCCCCTTCTGTGGGCTGCGACCCCACACCCCAAGGAGGAGGACGAGGAGGAGGTGTTAATTAGTGTTGATTGACTCATAAACACTTCCACTGAATTAAAGACACAAACAATCATGGTGTCGTCAGAGCTTTAAAACAACAACTTTCATAGATCATGTGTCTGAACCAATCAGAACCAGGAGATGAACGCCATGAAACAAGGACCTCAGTGGTGACCTGTAGGGGGCGCTGTCTGGACTGTCCTGCTTTCATCGGTCAAAACTGTGATGTGTTTTGTTTGAGATGTTCCATCGTCGTCTGTGTTTGTTCCTGAATCAGATGGAACACGCTCAGACTCGTCCTGGAACCAGGAAGTTTTTTTCCAGGCGTTGATCCTGACAGACGATGCCCTGGGAAGCAGAAACCCACACTGATCCTCAGGAGAACTTGTCAGACTGATTCTGGTTTAACACAGTGCTCCAAATGTCACCAGAACCACCCGAAGAACCAACAGAACCAGCTTGAATCACCAACAGGTCTCCACAGGAGGTCTCTACAGAATCCTTAATAATCACAAACCATCGTCTCTGAGGAGGAGGAGGAGGAGGAGGAGGGGGAAGAGGAGGAGGAGGAGGAGGAGGGGGAGGAGGAGGAGGAAGAGGAGGAGGAAGAGGAGGGGGAGGAGGAGGAGGAGGAGGAGGGGGAGGAGGAGGAGGAGGAGGGATCTGTGGTGGATTCTTCTGATCTAAACTCAGACACAATGACCTGCTGCTGCTTTGTTTATCCAGACAAAGAATGGGGTGCGGGGGGGGGGGGGGGGGGGGGGGCAGCCTTGACCCCTTCCTCACCACAGCAGCTGAGGATCCCCCCCCCCC
This sequence comes from Chelon labrosus, assembly GCF_963514085.1. Lineage (NCBI taxonomy): Eukaryota > Metazoa > Chordata > Actinopteri > Mugiliformes > Mugilidae > Chelon > Chelon labrosus. Next base: position 28,972,155 of record NC_140348.1, read on the forward strand.
CCATACACCCCCCCCCCATACACCCCCCCCCCATACACCCCCCCACCCCCTATACACCCCCCCACATACCTCCCGTTTAGACAAGAGGCCCATGTTATCTTTATCTTTGTTGTTTCCTCCTCTTCCTCCTCTTCCTCCTCTTCCTCCTCTCCCTCCTCTTCCTCCTTTCCCTCCTCTTCCTCCTCCTCCTCCTTGATTCTCACTTCCTCTGTTCTTCCCCTGAACTTTGTCACATTTCCTTGTTAGTATCACACCTGTAGCCTTCATCAGAGTCTTCATCAGAGTCTTCATCAGAGTCTTCATCACACCTGTAGCCTTCATCAGAGTCTTCATCAGAGTCTTCATCAGAGTCTTCATCACACCTGTAGCCTTCATCAGAGTCATCATCACACCTGTAGCCTTCATCAGAGTCTTAATCAGAGTCTTCATCACACCTGGAGTCTTCATCAGAGTCTTCATCAGAGTCTTCATCACACCTGTAGCCTTCATCAGAGTCTTCATCACACCTGTAGCCTTCATCAGAGTCTTCATCAGAGTCTTCATCACACCTGGAGTCTTCATCAGAGTCTTCATCACACCTGGAGTCTTCATCAGAGTCTTCATCAGAGTCTTCATCACACCTGTAGCCTTCATCAGAGTCTTCATCACACCTGGAGTCTTCATCAGAGTCTTCATCAGAGTCTTCATCACACCTGTAGCCTTCATCAGAGTCTTCATCAGAGTCTTCATCAGAGTCTTCATCACACCTGTAGCCTTCATCAGAGTCTTCATTACACCTGTAGCCTTCATCAGAGTCTTCATCAGAGTCTTCATCAGAGTCTTCATCAGAGTCTTCGTCAGAGTCTTCATCAGAGTCTTCATCACACCGGGAGTCTTCATCAGAGTCTTCATCAGAGTCTTCATCACACCTGTAGCCTTCATCAGAGTCTTCATCAGAGTCTTCATCAGAGTCTTCATCACACCTGTAGCCTTCATCAGAGTCTTCATCAGAGTCTTCATCAGAGTCTTCATCAGAGTCTTCATCACACCGGGAGTCTTCATCAGAGTCTTCATCAGAGCCTTCATCACACCAGGGTAGCGCTAGCCTCCGTTAGCTCCAGTGCTAACTGCATGAAGCTGAGATGAGTCAGGGACAGAAACAGCTGAAGGACTCAAACCACCAACGTGTCCTTCATTCCTTCATTCCTTCATTCCTCTCATAGCTGTCATGTCACTGGCAGTGGGGGGGGGGGGGGGGGGGGGCTGCATTGTTATGGAGCAGCTGGACATTGTCCTGACACACACACACACACACACACACACACACACACGTTAGAGATGTTTTTAACTTTGTATTCTGCTCCTGGAGCTCAACAACTCGTCAACAACGTGTATCCCTCAGTCGTGTCTACAGGTGTCTGACTGTCCCTCAGTCGTGTCTACAGGTGTCTGATTGTCCCTCAGTCGTGTCTACAGGTGTCTGACTGTCCCTCAGTCGTGTCTACAGGTGTCTGATTGTCCCTCAGTCGTGTCTGCAGGTGTCTTATTGTCCCTCAGTTATGGGGACACACTTGTTTCAGTCTACACGAAAAAACTCTGCTGCTCAGAATAATAAGGATGAATTCACAATAAATAAATGAATGAATGAATGAAAATTTATTTATATTTATTTGTATCCATTATTCCGAACATGTAATTAATTTAAATTACTTTATTTAAAGAGGGAATATCAAATAAATGTGTCTCCTTTTATTGAATCAACCGTGAAAACCTAAAGATTTAAATAAAGTTTCTTTAAAACGTCATGTGATTCAGACTTTTATTTATGTTTTTCTTTAATACTTCTTTAGGGGCGTCTCAGTGGAGAGGTGGTCATCACTGATGCCTCCCAGCCAGAAGGTTCTGGGTTCTAATCCAGGTCGACTGGTTCCTTTCTGTGTGTAGTCTGCGTGTTCTCCCTGTGTCTGCATGGGTTCTCTCCAGGTTCTCCAGCTTCCTCCCACCGTCCAAAGACATGCTGGTTAGGTTCATTGGTGATTCTGTCTCTCTGTGTTAGACTGGGATAGACTGGAGACCTGTCCAGGGTGGACCCCCCCCTAGACCGACGACAGCTGGGATAGACTGGAGACCTGTCCAGGGTGGACCCCCCCTCTAGACCGACGACAGCTGGGATAGACTGGAGACCTGTCCAGGGTGGACCCCCCCTCTAGACCGACGACAGCTGGGATAGACTGGAGACCTGTCCAGGGTGGACCCCCCCTCTAGACCGACGACAGCTGGGATAGACTGGAGACCTGTCCAGGGTGGACCCCCCCTCTAGACCGACGACAGCTGGGATAGACTGGAGACCTGTCCAGGGTGGACCCCCCCTCTAGACCGACGACAGCTGGGATAGACTGGAGACCTGTCCAGGGTGGACCCCCCCTCTAGACCGACGACAGCTGGGATAGACTGGAGACCTGTCCAGGGTGGACCCCCCCTCTAGACCGACGACAGCTGGGATAGACTGGAGACCTGTCCAGGGTGGACCCCCCCTCTAGACCAACGACAGCTGGGATAGACTGGAGACCTGTCCAGGGTGGACCCCCCCTCTAGACCAATGACAGCTGGGATAGACTGGAGACCTGTCCAGGGTGGACCATTATAGTTGCAGTCTTTCTGGGTGAATACCATGTCTGAAGGAATTCAGTGTAATTTAGCAGATTTCCATTGTTATTGAGTAGCTGGGAAACTAAAATTATGTTATTATCAAAGCAGGAATGAAGAGATTTAGAGATTTATTTTTATACTTGATGTGTGGATTATTCCAAGTAAAGCATCGATGTGGAGAGACGTTGTGTTTATAGATTAACGACCGTAACAACAGCATTTACTTATGTTTGATAGAATTAAGGAAAGTTTTTCTATTTTATAATCACATAATATGTTCAAGGCCTCCAATGGTAGAAAATATATATTTGGGTATAAAGTTCCTATAGATGTAAAGGTGTATGTAAGAACTGCTGTATCCAGGTAACGTTTAGACCGCCACAGTCAGAGATGTTCATAGTAAGTGTCTTGTTCCATATAAAATTAAATAATAACTTATCAGTAGCACTCTGATCTGTTATTCGACAGACGGGGGAATAGCTGCATGAGCAGGACGAGACGAGACTTCTGCCTTCGTCGCTATAAATCTCTGTGAAGCCACTGGTTCAGTTTGTTCTTTGGTCAATAATCATATTAATGTTTATTAAATGTTTATTAAATGTTTATTAAATGTTTTACAGGCGGGTGAGCTTGTTTTTAATTGGTTTACTGTAAATCACGTGATTCAGACGTTTTTATTTTTAAATGGGTGATGTGACGTCACCACGCAGGGCGCGAGGGGCGTGTAAAGGGCGGGGAAGGAGGGCAGGGGGAGATTCCTCAGGATTACCCGTCATGCCCCGCGGGTAAAGATGGCGACAGCTGAACAGGGCAGCGGATCAACTTTCTTCGAGCGGATCTGAGTGGATTTGCGGCCGTTACTCGGCGCCTCTTGTTCGGCTGCTTCTCCTCCGGCCGCTCGCTGACGGGATCTCCAGCTTCGACCGCCGGACCTCCGCGCTCCTCCCCTGCCTCGGATCGGTTCGGATTCCCTCTCTCCTCCCTCCTCGACAACCGAAGGAGCAGACCGGAGCCCCTGCTAAAGTTTCCTCTTCTCTCCGCTCTCCGGGACTTTCCGTAGGGCCAACCGGGCCGAGCCTCGGTCACCGGCTCTCAGGTAAGCAGTGAGCGGGTGGTTCTGGAGGGAGGACTGGAGCTGGAGGCTCGGTGCTGATGTCCCGGTGACGGTGAACTGGGCCACGGCCGGTTAGTGTCGGTCTAACGGGCGGCGGGAGGCCGGACGATGCTCGGGTTCGGTTCGGGTTTAACAGAACCGAAGATGGAGGTGATCCGCCTTAATTAATCAGCTGATCAGTGATTAACCAGCAGCTTTAGTCACTGACTCATTAAAGTTATAAAAAGTTTCCAGACATTAAATGAATGATGATAGAAACTACGATGTAAACATGTGGAGGTTGAAGCAGGTTACCAGGGTTACCACAGGTTACCAGGGTTACCACAGGTTACCAGGGTTACCACAGGTTACCAGGGTTACCACAGGTTACCACAGGTTACCACAGGTTACCACAGGGTTACCACAGGTTACCAGGGTTACCAGGGTTACCAGGGTTACCACAGGTTACCAGGGTTACCACAGGTTACCACAGGTTACCACAGGGTTACCACAGGTTACCAGGGTTACCAGGGTTACCAGGGTTACCACAGGTTACCAGGGTTACCACAGGTTACCAGGGTTACCACAGGGTTACCAGGGTTACCAGGGTTACCACAGGTTACCAGGGTTACCAGGGTTACCAGGGTTACCACAGGTTACCAGGGTTACCACAGGTTACCAGGGTTACCACAGGGTTACCAGGGTTACCAGGGTTACCACAGGTTACCAGGTTTACCAGGGTTACCACAGGGTTACCAGGGTTACCAGGGTTACCAGGGTTACCACAGGGTTACCAGGGTTACCACAGGTTACCACAGGGTTACCACAGGGTTACCAGGGTTACCACAGGGTTACCACAGGGTTACCAGGGTTACCACAGGGTTACCAGGGTTACCACAGGGTTACCACAGGTTACCAGGGTTACCACAGGGTTACCAGGGTTACCAGGGTTACCACAGGTTACCACAGGGTTACCAGGGTTACCACAGGGTTATCGGTTCAATCCCCGGAGCATGGACCACCGGAGTACCCTCGAGCAAGACACTGAACCCCCAGCTGCTCCCAGGGCTTGGCCTGTCATAATGTATTGGCGCCTTTCAAAGCACTGAAGGTCAAGGCCAAGATAAAACATCATAAGAATACCGTGAACAGACAATGACTGTGATTAAAAGGGAAAACAGGTTAAATGGAGTAAAAAAGATCTGAGTCTGGATTTGAAGAGAGTCTGTTTCTGATGTCATGTGGGAACGAAAGCTCTAAAAGCTACGGTAGACCGTCAGGTAGGAGGATCTGAGGAGGATCTGAGAGTACGGGACGGTTCATGTCGTTGGAGTTCAGGCCGATATGATGGAGCTTGGTTGTGAAGGGTCTTGAAGGTAGCAGGATCTCAGTATGTGGTTCTATAGGAAGCCGGTGGAGCTGATGTGGTTCATGGAGGGAGATCTGGTGATGATACCAGCTGCTGTGTTTCAGACCAGCTGAAGTTGGTGGAGGCATTTGGAGGGTTCTGGTGGTGTTCTGTGTTAGACGACTGATGTAGAGGAGGTGGAAGTGAGCAGACAGAGTCACGGTGTTGATGTGGGTTTCTTTAACCCGAGGGAAGTTATCAATGTCTAGGGAGACACTGTTAACGTTGGCCAGAGTGGACCAACGAGGAGGACTTCTGGTTTACTACTGTTCACTTTCTGTTAGACAGGCGGAAAGGTCGGCCTTGTAGACCAGTAGAGCTGGTGTCGTCCATGTAGGAGTGAAAATGTACCTGGTATTAGGAAGAAGGTAAAAGATGAACAGTAGGGGACCCAGGACAGAACCCTGAGGGACTCCTCTGGAGACAGGTGAGATCTGAAGTTGGACAAACTCAGTGCAGGAGAGATATGATGTGAACCAGTCGTGTTGTGAAAGGCTGCACTAGGCCACCATGCCATGAGGAGGTTATTAGTGATGGTTATAAGAGTGGGACGGACCAGAACCAGACTGGACGTATTTAAATAGTCAGAGATCTGAGTTGTAGTTGAGGACTGAGCTCTGGTGTGTGAATGTGTGAACGAGTGAAAAGACCATTTAACCGTTAATCTGTTCAGTCTGTTAAATATCATCAGATTCATTTAAAACCTCTTTAATTATCAACTCAACCATGAAGCTTGATGCTTCCATGCTTCACTCATCTGGTTCGTATCCATGGCGACAGGCTACTTCCTGTCTGTTGTGACAGTCTTTGATTGGTGGAACAAAGAAAACACCAGCTGACAGGAAGAGGTCTGACTGACTGACTGACTGGTTGGTTGACTGTTGGTTGACTGACCCACATACTGACTGACTGGTTGGTTGACTGTTGGTTGACTGACCCACATACTGACTGACTGGTTGGTTGACTGGTTGGTTGACTGACCCACATACTGACTGACTGGTTGGTTGACTGGTTGGTTGACTGACCCACATACTGACTGACTGGTTGGTTGACTGGTTGGTTGACTGACCCACATACTGACTGACTGACTGACTGGTTGGTTGACTGACCCACATACTGACTGACTGGTTGGTTGACTGGTTGGTTGACTGACCCACATACTGACTGACTGGTTGGTTGACTGGTTGGTTGACTGACCCACATACTGACTGACTGGTTGGTTGACTGACCCACATACTGACTGACTGGTTGGTTGACTGACCCACATACTGACTGACTGGTTGGTTGACTGTTGGTTGACTGACCCACATACTGACTGACTGGTTGGTTGACTGACCCACATACTGACTGACTGGTTGGTTGACTGGTTGGTTGACTGACCCACATACTGACTGACTGGTTGGTTGACTGACCCACATACTGACTGACTGGTTGGTTGACTGTTGGTTGACTGACCCACATACTGACTGACTGGTTGGTTGACTGACCCACATACTGACTGACTGGTTGACAGTCAGGCGTGTTGTGTATTTAAAGTTTCTCTGAATCCTCAGACTTGGACCACATTGACATGTTGATCCTGTCAGATGTGTGTTTGACTTCCTGTCTGTGTTTGCAAGGCATGATGGGAAAGTTTGGTGGCTGTTTTTTGTTTTGTTTTCTTTTTAAATAAAGAAACTTCAAGTCCCACAAATGTTTGACTGAACTCTAAAGCCTGAAAACATCAGATGTGATCAATATTATAAATATCTTCATCGTCTGACGAGTCTGTGTCCTGAGTTAAACTCTGCTGGTTTGTTAATTAAATCAGTGCTAACGACTAATCAGCTTCAGATCCTCATTCATTCTCAAAATAAAACAGCTTTACAGACGTGAACAGAGTGATGTCAGTTATCTGGATCCAAAAGAGAAGGAAAAAACTCCAGAAAGTCCATTTGCCTTTTTATGAACCTGTTTTGTATAAACCATGACCTGGATGACTGAGAACCTTCAGACAAACCAATTATCTGCTCATGATAATAGGAACAGAGGAACCAATAAGACCACTAATATAAAAATAGAATGCTACTATTAATGCTCATGTGAATGTCAATGCTGAGAATGCAATGTGAATGCTAAAACCAACACTAATGCTAATGCTAATGCTAATACAAGCCTTACCCTATTCCTAACCCTGTAAGATCCATCCTCAGAGGAATCATGTCACTGCTGAAAAACAAACATCTCTGATAGAAAGGAAATAAAGAAACAATTAATATGATCAGATCAATAATGAACCCGGACCCTAAAACCACATGATGAATCATCCTCCTCCTCCTCATGGTCAATCATCTCCTGAGTTGATTCTAGTTCAGATCAGTTTCTGGTTTAGTTTGGTTCTCAGCTCCAAGACCAGAATCTTTTAAAAGGCTCTCATTACTAATGAACAGACACCTGTTTAACCTGGACTCTAGAGACCAGATCAGTGTTCACACCTGGACCTGTTTAACCTGGACTCTAGAGACCAGATCAGTGTTCACACCTGGACTCTAGAGACCAGATCAGTGTTCACACCTGGGCCTGTTTAACCTGGACTCTAGAGACCAGATCAGTGTTCACACCTGGACCTGTTTAACCTGGACTCTAGAGACCAGATCAGTGTTCACACCTGGACTCTAGAGACCAGATCAGTGTTCACACCTGGACTCTAGAGACCAGATCAGTGTTCACACCTGGGCCTGTTTAACCTGGACTCTAGAGACCAGATCAGTGTTCACACCTGGACCTGTTTAACCTGGACTCTAGAGACCAGATCAGTGTTCACACCTGGACTCTAACCTGGACTCTAGAGACGGTGATCTTAATGCCAGGTCTGAACCAGCCCTATGTTGTTGTACCAGTCAGTGTTGACGACCTTTCTTCCCTCCGTCTACAGCGTCTCAGGTTTTTCCGTTTGTCCGTCTTGTGTTTCAGGTGATCGGAGACGTGAGGCTCTGGTGTCAACAGGAAAAGAAGAAGGAGGCGTCAGACTGAGCATGAAGAGCTGTGAGTGACGTTCAGGTCAGGATCTGTTCTCTCTGTGGCCTCGACTCATTTATTTCTCTGAGTGCATTATTCATCAGCACTTGAGCTGGTGTGGAGACGTCAGACTGACTGTTGACATTTATAATAATTATATGTAATAACCAGCGCCATCATGTGGTCAGTAGAATATCGTCTCTAATGGAGCAGAACCATGAACCAGCTGTAAAGTCTCATTTATCAGCGTTTAACCTTCAGTGTCATCTTTGTTGAACAGGTCTGAGGTTTTACTGATGCTCTGATGTTTCAGGATCTTCTCTGTGGATGAAGTCAGCTGAGGAGCAGCTCACCGTTCAGGTACGTAGCCCAACAACACCTGAAAAAACCTGGATGACATGAACATTTAAACACGTCTGAACATTTAAACATGAACGTTTAAACACGTCTGAACATTTAAACATGAACGTTTAAACACGTCTGAACATTTAAACATGAACGTTTAAACACGTCTGAACATTTAAACATGAACGTTTAAACACGTCTGAACATTTGAACATGTCTGAAAATTGAAACACGTATGAACGTTTAAACACGTCTGAACATTTAAACATGAACATTTAAACACGTATGAACATTTAAACATGTCTGAAAATTGAAACACGTATGAACGTTTAAACACGTCTGAACATTTAAACATGAACATTTAAACACGTCTGAGCATTTAAACATGAACGTTTAAACACGTCTGAACATTTAAACATGAACATTTAAACATGTCTGAACATTTAAACACGCCTGAACATTTAAACATGAACGTTTAAACACGTCTGAACATTTAAACATGAACATTTAAACACGTATGAACATTTAAACATGAACATTTAAACATGAACATTTAAACATGTCTGAACATTTAAACACGTCTGAACATTTAAACACGTCTGAACATTTAAACACGTCTGAACATTTAAACATGCCTGAACATTTACACATGAACATTTAAACATGAACATTTAAACATGTCTGAACATTTAAACACGCCTGAACATTTAAACATGCCTGAACATTTACACATGAACATTTACACATGAACATTTAAACATGTCTGAACATTTAAACACGTCTGAACATTTAAACACGTCTGAACATTTACACATGAACATTTACACATGTCTGAACATTTACACATGTCTGAACATTTACACATGTCTGAACATTTACACATGAACATTTAAACACGTCTGAACGTTTAAACACGTCTGAACGTTTAAACACGTCTGAACGTTTAAACACGTCTGAACATTTACACATGAACATTTACACACGTCTGAACATTTAAACACGTCTGAACATTTACACACGTCTGAACATTTAAACATGAACATTTAAACATGAACATTTAAACACGTCTGAACATTTAAACACGTATGAACATTTAAACATGAACATTTAAACACGTCTGAACATTTAAACATGAACGTTTAAACACGTCTGAACATTTAAACACGTATGAACATTTAAACATGAACATTTAAACATGAACATTTAAACATGTCTGAACATTTAAACACGTCTGAACATTTAAACACGTCTGAACATTTAAACATGCCTGAACATTTAAACATGAACATTTAAACATGTCTGAACATTTAAACACGTCTGAACATTTAAACATGCCTGAACATTTACACATGAACATTTACACATGAACATTTAAACATGTCTGAACATTTAAACACGTCTGAACATTTAAACATGCCTGAACATTTACACATGAACATTTACACATGAACATTTAAACATGTCTGAACATTTAAACATGTCTGAACATTTAAACACGTCTGAACATTTAAACACGTCTGAACATTTACACATGCCTGAACATTTACACATGTCTGAACATTTACACATGTCTGAACATTTACACATGTCTGAACATTTACACATGTCTGAACATTTAAACACGTCTGAACGTTTAAACACGTCTGAACGTTTAAACACGTCTGAACGTTTACACACGTCTGAACGTTTACACACGTCTGAACATTTACACATGAACATTTACACATGAACATTTAAACACGTCTGAACATTTACACATGAACATTTAAACACGTCTGAACATTTAAACACGTCTGAACATTTACACACGTCTGAACGTTTAAACACGTCTGAACATTTAAACATGAACATTTACACATGAACATTTACACACGTCTGAACATTTACACACGTCTGAACATTTAAACACGTCTGAACATTTAAACATGAACATTTAAACATGAACATTTAAACACGTCTGAACATTTAAACACGTCTGAACATTTAAACATGAACATTTAAACATGTCTGAACATTTAAACATACATGAACATTTAAACATGAACATTTAAACACGTCTGAACATTTAAACACGTCTGAACATTTAAACATGAACATTTAAACACGTCTGAACATTTAAACATGAACATTTAAACACGTCTGAACATTTAAACACGTCTGAACATTTAAACATGAACATTTAAACACGTCTGAACATTTAAACACGTCTGAACATTTAAACATGAACATTTAAACACGTCTGAACATTTAAACACGTCTGAACATTTAAACATGAACATTTAAACACGTCTGAACATTTAAACACGTCTGAACATTTACACATGAACATTTAAACACGTCTGAACATTTAAACATGAACATTTAAACACGTCTGAACATAAATGTGCTATATATAATATATATATAGCACATTTATTACATATAATATTGAGTTGTTAAATCTTCTGATGATTTGATCCATTTTTGATTCAGACTAAATATCTTCCGTCATTTGCCACTTCCTGTTTGGACTGAAGGTCAGTTTTGAGAATGTTTTAAGGTCAGATTTATAATCTTCTGTACAATAAATGGAACGAGATCGTCCAGTTGACTCAGCGTAGAAGAAGAAGAGCAACAGCATGAACCCGTGGCTCACTAGCGCCCTCTTTCATGAGGCAGAAGTACTGGCTGCCTCATCTCTGCTTTTTCAGTTTAATGTCAGATCAACAAGACTAAATATGTTCCACTCATACATGAACTATATTAACTAGACTATGGAACATTAGGACACATGCTAAAAGTGTGTACAACCATTATTCTGATGGACGTAGGCACTGCCTCCTCTGACTACACGTCCCTGCCAGCCCTGACCCTGACCCTGCCAACACTCCACATACATGAGCCACTTCTGGATACGTAAATTATTATGTTTAGCTTTATGCTGTACTGTTCTCATGCTAAGCTAGGCTAATAGCTATGCTAACGGCTAGCTATTAATTGACAGCTGCCTTCTCTACTCCTGAGTTTGATGACGTGAGTCAGACATTAATGGTGACGGCTGCAGTGTGGTGCTCACAGTTAGCATGCTAGCGGTGTTAGCATTGTTCTGTGTCACCCACTCACTGACATGCTAAAGGTTAGCATTATCCAGATCAATGCAGCTGCACTTCCTGTTCTGGAAATAAACCAATCAATGAGTAGCCTGAGGCGCACACACACTAGACATGGGTTCGTATCCTTCAGAGGACCATCCCATGACACTGGGTGTGTGTGTGTGTGGGTGTGTGTGTGTGTGTGAGAGAGTGTGAGTTACTCACTGTGTGTGTGTAGGACTCATTCAGGCCGGTCCTCACAAACACACTAACCCTGTGCAGTGATGGAGTGTTGACGTTGATGCGGGGTGACCGAGCATCAATCTGCTCTCAGAGAGCGAGGGAGCGACTGTGACGGTGTCCAGTCGAGGTGTCGTGGCGGTCGGCGGCGGGCGTCTGTGGCGTTTCCTTCCTCGTCTAACGCTTGTTCTCCTGACAGGACTGACACACGACAAGACGCCAGGATGACGAGCGCTGCCCCGGCCAGGAAGCCTTACCGCAAGGCTCCGCCACAGCACCGTGAGACACGCCACGCCCTGACCGCCGGTCAGCCACCGCCGCCACCCGACATCAATCAGGTAAACAAACACGCCCTAAACATGCTTTCACCACAACTCTACCTCCCCACCCGCCTCCCCACCGCTGCCGGCCGTCTACGGGCACAGAGCGCCCGGTGGCAACATGGCATTCCCGCTCCACCGCTCCCGCTCTCAGACAGCGAGCTGGACGTCTCCAGCTTGTCCAGTCTGGAGCTTTGCATCCCTCCGCCGCCCTACAGCAGCCACACCCACCGACCCAATAAGACCAGAACCGCAGTGGACCGACACGGCGCAAGTCCTCAACGCCACTCCAGGCCTCGCTGCTCCACGAGTCCTCAACGCCATTCCAGACCTCGCCGTTCCACGAATCCTGGTCCCACGGTGAAGAGCTCTGTCGGCACAGACCAGGGTTCACCAGCTCCCAGAAGCCCCAGCACTGCCAAGCCCTCTGCGGCGGGCGGACCCAGAGGAGACCGCCACAACAGGATCCGGCAGATGCAGGGCGCCATGCGTCCAAAGGGCATCCTAAAACAGCCGGTCTCGATGTCTGCGGCGCAGGCATATGATGTCATCAGGAAGTCAAAATCTGTGGAACTTCTGGACGACGGTGGGGGGCGGATCGGCACCTCCCGCCACGTACCAGCCTGCTCTCTGGACCGGGCAGAGCGGCGGTCTTCGGCTCCTCCCTCCCCTTGTAGATCTGCCTGGAACTGGAGGATGAATGTTCTGGAGGAGAAGGTCCGATTCTCCAACTTCCTGGACGAGATCACCTGCCGGGTGCTAAGCCCCGCCCGCCTCACGCTGCTCGGCAGGAAGCACAGAAGCTCCGCCCCCTGGCGCGGCCACAGGAACCAACCGGTGGAGCCGCCGTCTACAGATCGGACTCGGCGCTGGGACGACTGGGTGGCGGCGCTGCATAGACCTGACACCTGGTACCAGCGCCTGGGGGAGGAGGGGGCGGGACGGGAGCGGGAGACCCCTCAGGGTGACATAACTGAGGGGGCAGGGCCTAAAGAGGAGGTGAACAGAGGAGTAAAGATGGAGGTTGAGGACATTAAAGAGCCTCAGAGACAAAGACCTCCTCTCTCTAACATGTCTCTGTTGTCCCACATCAAGGTAGGGACCTTCATCAGCTCCTCCTCTTCCTCCTGCTGTTCTTCTTCCTCCTCTTCCTCCTTTTCCTTCCTCCTGCTCTGCTTCTTCCTCCTCTTCCTCCACTTAATCCTCCACTTGTTCTTCCTCCTCCTCCTCCTCCTCCTCCTGTGGTTGATGTTAAATGTTGAATTCAGTAAAGTTTTGTCAGTCCTGAGGATGATTTCTGTAAAACTTTAATGTCGACAGCAGCAGAACATTATAACGTAGAGAAGGTTCTGGTTCTATTCTGGTTCTGGTTCTAAAGTCTTTCTGAACATCGTGGCTCCTTTTCTGGTTTCAATTCAATTCAATTCAATTCAATTTTATTTATATAGCGTCAATAACAAAACAAATCGTCTCAAGACGCTTTACAAAAACCCGGCCTGAAACCCCCAGAGCAGCCTGAAGGCAACGGTGGCAGGAAAAACTCCCTTTTAACAGGAAGAAACCTCGAGCAGAACCAGAACCAGCTCATATGGAGGGACCCATCTGCCTAAGGCCAGCCGGGTACAGACAGAAGAAAGAGAGAAGAGAACAGCAAGATAAACATACATCTGTCATAGATACACATATCTGACTAAAGCGTACATGTGGAATCTGATGATAGAGTCAGGTCTGGTTGTGATGAAGGATTGAGGTTCCTCAGGGATCAACTCTGGGTCTTTTCCGTAAAGTGAATTTAACTCATTTTAATAAACTGTTAATAAGCTGTTTGGATCAGCTGACACTGACAAATACCCACAATGCACCAGTCTCAAGGTCAGGTGCTGAAAGGATCCATCTGATTGTTTCTCTGTTTCATCGATCACCGGTCCGGACAGGAACCTGTCTTACTGTCTGAGTGGAATGGAGTGATGTGATTGGACCCTGAGCCGCTGAGTCATCGATCCATCATGTGAAACCCCAGTGCATGCTGGGACATGCATCGACACAGATCAATGAGAGATGATAGAAATCCTGAAACCTCCGTCGGACTTTAATGCGGCTGCATCGACTCTGATTGATCGTCCTGGAAAACAAGAAACATCGTTTATCAGCGTCCACCTGAGAACAGTCAGATCAGCTGTTTGTAGTTCTAGTAACGGAACCACAGAGAAAATTAAAGTTTGGACCTTTTAGACTCTTCATCGTCGTTCTGACTCTTCGCCATCGTTGTGACTCTTCGCCGTCATCGTTCTGACTCTTCGCCATCGTTGTGACTCTTCGCCATCGTTGTGACTCTTCGCCATTGTCATTCTGACTTTTCATCTTCGTTCTGACTCTTCATCACTATTCTGACTCTTCGTCATCGTTCTGACTCTTCGTCATCGTTCTGACTCTTCGTCGTCAACATTCTGACTCTTCGTCATCGTTCTGACTCTTCGCCATCATCGTTCTGACTCTTCGTCGTCATCGTTCTGACTCTTCGTCGTCATCGTTCTGACTCTTCGCCATCATCGTTCTGACTCTTCGCCGTCATCGTTCTGACTCTTTGTCGTCATCGTTCTGACTCTTTGTCGTCATCGTTCTGACTCTTTGTCGTCATCGTTCTGACTCTTCGCCGTCATCGTTCTGACTCTTTGTCGTCATCGTTCTGACTCTTTGTCGTCATCGTTCTGACTCTTTGTCATCGTTCTGACTCTTCGCCGTCATCGTTCTGACTCTTTGTCGTCATCGTTCTGACTCTTTGTCGTCATCGTTCTGACTCTTTGTCGTCATCGTTCTGACTCTTTGTCGTCATCGTTCTGACTCTTTGTCGTCATCGTTCTGACTCTTTGTCGTCATCGTTCTGACTCTTTGTCGTCATCGTTCTGACTCTTTGTCATCGTTCTGACTCTTTGTCGTCATCGTTCTGACTCTTCGCCGTCATCGTTCTGACTCTTCGTCGTCATCGTTCTGACTCTTTGTCGTCATCGTTCTGACTCTTCTTCATCACTATTCTGACTCTTCTTCATCACTATTCTGACTCTTCGCCATCATCGTTCTGACTCTTCGCCATCATCGTTCTGACTCTTCGCCATCATCGTTCTCACTCTTCGCCATCATCGTTCTGACTCTTCGCCATCATCGTTCTGACTCTTCGTCATCGTTCTGACTCTTCGTCATCACTATTCTGACTCTTCGTCATCACTATTCTGACTCTTCGTCATCACTATTCTGACTCTTCGTCGTCATCGTTCTGACTCTTCATCATCGTTCTGACTCTTTGTCGTCATCGTTCTGACTCTTTGTCGTCATCGTTCTGACTCTTCGTCGTCATCGTTCTGACTCTTTGTCGTCATCGTTCTGACTCTTCGTCATCGTTCTGACTCTTTGTCGTCATCGTTCTGACTCTTTGTCGTCATCGTTCTGACTCTTTGTCGTCATCGTTCTGACTCTTTGTCGTCATCGTTCTGACTCTTCGTCGTCATCGTTCTGACTCTTCTTCATCGTTCTGACTCTTCGTCGTCATCGTTCTGACTCTTCGTCGTCATCGTTCTGACTCTTCGTCGTCATCGTTCTGACTCTTTGTCGTCATCGTTCTGACTCTTCTTCATCGTTCTGACTCTTCGTCGTCATCGTTCTGACTCTTTGTCGTCGTCGTTCTGACTCTTCTTCATCGTTCTGACTCTTCGTCGTCGTCGTTCTGACTCTTCGTCGTCGTCGTTCTGACTCTTCGTCTTCGTCGTCGTCGTTCTGACTCTTCGTCGTCGTCGTTCTGACTCTTCGTCGTCGTCGTTCTGACTCTTCTTCATCACTATTCTGACTCTTCGTCATCACTATTCTGACTCTTCGCCATCATCGTTCTGACTCTTTGTCATCGTTCTGACTCTTCGTCATCACTATTCTGACTCTTCGTCATCACTATTCTGACTCTTCGTCATCACTCTTCGTCATCACTATTCTGACTCTTCGTCATCGTTCTGACTCTTCGCCATCATCGTTCTGACTCTTTGTCGTCATCGTTCTGACTCTTTGTCGTCATCGTTCTGACTCTTCGCCATTGTCATTCTGACTCTTCATCATCGTCATTCTGACTTTTCGTCTTCGTTCTGACTCTTCATCACTATTCTGACTCTTCGTCATCGTTCTGACTCTTCGTCATCGTTCTGACTCTTCGTCATCGTTCTGACTCTTCGTCGTCAACATTCTGACTCTTCGTCATCGTTCTGACTCTTCGCCGTCATCGTTCTGACTCTTCGCCGTCATCGTTCTGACTCTTCGCCGTCATCGTTCTGACTCTTCGTCATCGTTCTGACTCTTCGTCATCGTTCTGACTCTTCGCCGTCATCGTTCTGACTCTTTGTCATCGTTCTGACTCTTTGTCGTCATCGTTCTGACTCTTCTTCATCACTATTCTGACTCTTCTTCATCACTATTCTGACTCTTCGCCATCATCGTTCTGACTCTTCGCCATCATCGTTCTGACTCTTTGTCATCGTTCTGACTCTTCGTCATCGTTCTGACTCTTCGTCATCACTATTCTGACTCTTCGTCATCACTATTCTGACTCTTCGTCATAGTTCTGACTCTTCGTCGTCATCGTTCTGACTCTTCGTCGTCATCGTTCTGACTCTTCATCATCGTTCTGACTCTTCGTCGTCATCGTTCTGACTCTTCGTCGTCATCGTTCTGACTCTTCGTCGTCATCGTTCTGACTCTTCGTCGTCATCGTTCTGACTCTTCGTCGTCATCGTTCTGACTCTTCGTCGTCATCGTTCTGACTCTTCGTCGTCATCGTTCTGACTCTTCGTCGTCATCGTTCTGACTCTTTGTCGTCGTCGTTCTGACTCTTCTTCATCGTTCTGACTCTTCGTCGTCGTCGTTCTGACTCTTCGTCGTCGTCGTTCTGACTCTTCGTCTTCGTCGTCGTCGTTCTGACTCTTCGTCGTCGTCGTTCTGACTCTTCGTCGTCGTCGTTCTGACTCTTCTTCATCACTATTCTGACTCTTCGTCATCACTATTCTGACTCTTCGCCATCATCGTTCTGACTCTTTGTCATCGTTCTGACTCTTCGTCATCACTATTCTGACTCTTCGTCATCACTCTTCGTCATCACTCTTCGTCATCACTATTCTGACTCTTCGTCATAGTTCTGACTCTTCGTCGTCATCGTTCTGACTCTTCGTAGTCATCGTTCTGACTCTTTGTCGTCATCGTTCTGACTCTTCGCCATTGTCATTCTGACTCTTCATCATCGTCATTCTGACTTTTCGTCTTCGTTCTGACTCTTCATCACTATTCTGACTCTTCGTCATCGTTCTGACTCTTCGTCATCGTTCTGACTCTTCGTCAACGTTCTGACTCTTCGCCGTCATCGTTCTGACTCTTCGTCATCGTTCTGACTCTTCATCATCGTTCTGACTCTTCGCCGTCATCGTTCTGACTCTTTGTCATCGTTCTGACTCTTTGTCGTCATCGTTCTGACTCTTCTTCATCACTATTCTGACTCTTCTTCATCACTATTCTGACTCTTCGCCATCATCGTTCTGACTCTTCGCCATCATCGTTCTGACTCTTTGTCATCGTTCTGACTCTTCGTCATCGTTCTGACTCTTCGTCATCACTATTCTGACTCTTCGTCATCACTATTCTGACTCTTCGTCATAGTTCTGACTCTTCGTCGTCATCGTTCTGACTCTTCGTCGTCATCGTTCTGACTCTTCGTCGTCATCGTTCTGACTCTTCGTCGTCATCGTTCTGACTCTTCGTCGTCATCGTTCTGACTCTTCGTCGTCATCGTTCTGACTCTTCGTCGTCCTCGTTCTGACTCTTCGTCGTCATCGTTCTGACTCTTCGTCGTCCTCGTTCTGACTCTTCGTCGTCCTCGTTCTGACTCTTCGTCGTCATCGTTCTGACTCTTCGTCGTCATCGTTCTGACTCTTCATCATCACTATTCTGACTCTTCTTCATCATCGTTCTGACTCTTCGTCATCGTTCTGACTCTTCGTCATCATCATCATCCAGAGTTGATCTCCTGTTGTCTTCTGCTGAAGGAATGTAAAATGATTTCTGTAAATATTAGTAGAAGAAGATTTACTGAGTCATTTATTGTTTAAAGATTTTTATTGTTGATTCATAAAATGATGTGATGTGTTTCAGGAGGCTCTGTCAGACTCGGACAGGATCAGGTGAGTTCTGCTTTAATTAATCAGACTAATGATGACTCGATATTTAATAATTAGTAATAGAATATTTCATTATTACATATTAATGGCTCATTATTTATTCATGTTTACATATCTAATTATTCATTGTTAATTAAGTTGCCAGGATGGACAGAGATGAGGGTTGATCAACAGAGTTGACACCCAACGAATCATTGTTGTCGTTGTTCGGTTTAAACTAATTTCCTCTTTACTGCCGTTACCCAGAATCCTCCAGCAACAGAATGAGGACCTGCGGCGCCGCCTCTCTCTCTCCACCCACAAGATGGAGGCCATGGAGGCGGAGTTTGACGGCAGCCGTCACTACATGGAGGCAGAGCTCAGTCGAACCAGAGACGACCTGGACAAGATGAGGGACAAGTTCCGCAGGTGAGCAAACTGGACGGGGTCTGAGGTCAAAGGTCATCGGCAATCAGCTGGTTTTTGGTTTTAGTCGCTGAAGACTTTTATTGTGAAGGGACAGATTGATCATTAGCCCTCTCTCTCTCTGTCTCTCTCTCTGTCTCTCTCTGTCTCTGCCTCTGTCTCTGTCTTTGTCTCTGCAGACTCCAGAACAGCTACACAGCATCTCAGAGAGCCAATCAGGATCTGGAGGAGAAGCTTCACGCTCTGGTAAATGTCACATGACCTTTAACAAAGTTCATTGGTCAGTGTCAGCCAATCAGGGAGAGAGTTTAGTCTGATGGTTGGTTAAAAACCCAACACTGACTCCAGATCAGATGCTAATGGAGACACTAATAATGATGCTAATGGTTAGCATTGCAGCGCATGAATAATTAAAGCTCATTGCTATGGATGCTAATTAAAATAAAACATTGGAATAAAATGTTAATTAACGAGAGGATTGATCAGCTGTCACTAAAACAATCCATAGTTTGATTCACTGACAGAAGGACGGTTGCCAGGCGACAGAGCAGGAGGTCAGAGGTCATGGATTGAGAGATGACCTTCAATCATCGACATATTGAATTAATGCTGATGACTCAATGTTCTTCATCTCTTTCTTTTCTCTCCTCTTCCTCACGCTGCTCTTTGACGGACCTACTTACTTCATCATCTACATCATCTACATCTTCATCTTCATCAGGCTGCCGTCAGTCAGACATGGGTTCATGCAGTTGCGTTTCATTCATGTCCATCCTTCCTCCTCCTCCTCCTCTTCCTCCTTCTCCTCCGTTAAACGTCTTTATCCTCTGGGTTCAGACTCTCATCCTGCTAACGAGCTCAGCCTCAAACTAAAGCTGCCGTCAATCACAACATTTAAAATAAAACAATCAATAAAAATGATCTCATTCATGCTGTACTTCTGTCTGCAGGTTCCTCTCGGCAGATGTTCACCTAATGCTAACTTTAGCGTTAGCCTGGTTAGCTGCAGCAGCATGTTCTGACAAAAAAGCTAACATTCATCTAATGCTAACTTTAGCGTTAGCCTGGTTAGCTGCAGCAGCACTTCCTCACAAAAAAGCTAACATTAATCTAATGCTAACTTTAGCGTTAGCCTGGTTAGCTGCAGCAGCACTTCCTGACAAAAAAGCTAACATTCATCTTATGCTAACTTTAGCGTTAGCCTGGTTAGCTGCAGCAGCACTTCCTGACAAAAAAGCTAACATTCATCTAATGCTCACTATAGCGTTAGCCTGGTTAGCTGCAGCAGCATGTTCGGACAAAAAAGCTAACATTCATCTTATGCTAACTTTAGCATTAGCCTGGTTAGCTGTAGCAACATATTCGGACAAAAAAAGCTAACATTCATCTTATGCTAACTTTAGCGTTAGCCTGGTTAGCTGCAGCAGAACTTCCTGACCAAAAAAGCTAACTTTCATCTAATGCTAGCTTTAGCGTTAGCCTGGTTATTGAACAGCCTTGCTGCTTGGGTCGAGATCTGATTGGATCTTTATTGTTTAGCTGCCACATCCCATAATGCCCCTAGAGCGCTGATGGCTAACATAGCATTCAAATGATCTGGGAACTGTGAACAGGAAGCGCGCAGGATATTTTCAGATTAAAAGAAACAGAAAACTACAGACATGACGTTGAGAGATTATTTTTATTCCCACATGATCTGAATGTCATGTTGCACTGAAGAGCTGCGTCCTGATTGACTGTCTCAGCTGTGAGTGACAGGCTAACGATGTCTTTGGTCCACCCACAGCTACGGAAGGTGGAGCGGGACAAGAAGACGATGGATCAGGAGATCGTGGAACTGACGAACAAACTACTGGACTCCAAGAACACCGTCGACCGCCTGGAGGAGCTGAACGTAAGAACACCACCTCTTCCACCTTAGCTTGATCTTAGCTCCGCCTCCGTCAGGTGAGCTGATCCAGGTGTCCGTCTTTGTCTCCAGGAGCGTTACAGGCAGGACTGTAATCTGGCCGTCCAGCTACTCAAGTGCAACAAGTCTCATTTCAGGAACCACAAGTTCGCTGACGTAAGTAACCACGACTGTTCACGAGGAAACGTTCACGAGGGTCCTCACAGTTACCACCGTCCAAGTGTCAATCAAACACTCATTAGCATGTAGCACATGTTAGCATCGGATTTCATCAGCAGGAAATCGTAGACAGGAAGTTGTATATAGACAGGAAATCGTCAACAGGAAGTCGTAGACAGGAAGTTGTATATAGACAGGAAGTCGTCGACAGGAAGTTGTATATAGACAGGAAGTCGTAGACAGGCAGTCGTAGACAGGAAGTTGTATATAGACAGGGGGTGCATCCGAATAGTCAGTACATACTAACGTCGGTTAGAACGTTCTACTCAACCGTCAGTTTAGTACGTTATTTATGTATGCGAGCGAGTAGTAGGCTACAATTGGGACGTACTGGGCAGCCATCTTGTCTGTCCTTTGACCCCGGATGTTTACATTTGACGCCGACACATATGACGCACCCGACGGATGCCGCGAAATCTTAAAGCCACCTCGGAGAAGTATTTTCGAAACAACCAACATTTTAAACTCAACATTTATCCTAATATACTGACATTTATAAACTTCGGTTGTCGTAGCTGTAGCTGTCACAACGGTCTCAGCCATTTTATCTGATTTGATTTTCCCGGCGGCTCGTCTTCTT